>NC_074709.1:1712385-2051821 GCF_024334085.1 Lutzomyia longipalpis | reverse complement strand
CTTTTTAAATTGTAATTAAGGAAATAAATTATTTATTTGAAATAGTTTAAATGTTTTTCAAGGAGAATTTCAAAGAGTTTATGTTGCGTTTGAATTTCATGTTGATCTTGAAATAATCCAGGCTTTAAATAGTCTTTATAAATCCTTTAGAGTTAGATATCTGTCCTATATATTAATCTAATAATCTCAAGATTTATGCTGAATTTAAATCACAAATCTCCAGTTAATAAATCCACTCAGCTACATCCCCAAAGTTCTTCATATAAAATTAATCAACTATTGCAATAAATTTTCAAAAGAAGAAAAAGTTAAAGTTTAACAATTTATTAACAAAAATAAATAATTAAGTACAACATAAACAGGGTAGATAAATCAAAAGGAGCATTTTTTGGAGAAGAAAGCAAGAGCTTGTTGCGTGAACTTACCGGGATTGATGACGACTTGAGATGTTGCTTTGGACGCTTCCCCCGTGACGGGTACACTGAAGGATTGATGTTGAGCATTTGAGGTGGGTTGGAGGGGCCAGAAGTGGGTGAAGGTGGGCGCAATAGGTGGGTTTTGTGGTCGATTATCTGGCTTGAGCGGTGTAATGGGGGCGGCATTGGGTGCTTTCTGCCGCATGTAGTCTTCGCAGAGGGAGAAAAAGGGCCCACTTGCCACCTGGTCGAATTGCATGGACTTCCGCCATGGTTCGACATGTCCCCGATGAGATATCCTGGGCTCCACATCATTGTCAATTCGTTGGATATTCTTGTTGGGTTTTGCGTGGGAGAGGTCGGGAATTAATTTCCGCATGAAGGATTCCCTATCAAAGGGATTGCTGTCACCCAAGTCCTCATGGAACATCACACGAGGCACATTAACCTTGCTCGAGAAAGCACTGAACCTCTCCTTGTTGGTGGTATCCTCCCCCATCTCCGTGTCAACCCTTTGATTCACAATCGCCACTTCTGGCACCTCCGTTGATGTGCTCGGATGATTTTCTGTGATGTTCTCCATGGCTTCAGTCATTCGTGGAGTCACATCATAAACACCCCCACGTACAGTTGTATTCTCAAGCACAGTCTGATTGGGATTCATGACATTTTTCACGTCAATTTTCGTAGCATATGAATATACATTAATATTTGTATTTTTCCCGAGATTCTTCATCCCCTGTTCAGCTGCCTTCTCATCCCGGTCGCGTACTTCCTGCATCCATTTATTCATCGTCACGTACTTATCATCAATGTCCCGTACAACGTCCAGCAATTTCTCATAGATCCTCTCACACGTCTCCCCCTTTGAGTTGGAATCCTTCTTGCACCGCAAATACTCATCTCTGATTGTCCGAAATCGTGCATCGGCACGTCTCTTGTGTACTCTTTCCCGATCCCTGCGGCGCGTCATCTCGAAAAATGCATTTACGTCCCTCTTCATGGTCCTTCCGCTCTTTTTCACCGCAATTTTCGTGCTTTCCGGCAGTAAGCACGTTTCATGGGGTGAGGTCTGAAATTTTCACACATTTTCTAAGACATTACAGCAACTTCTTATATCCTTCTTATAAAGACCACAAAGAGGATAAAATATTAGAATTTGATCATTTCCTTGATTTTATTAAAATTTAATTAAAATTTTTTTTTTGCTTCTTCTTAAGGAGCTTTTGAAGAGAAGGGTGACATTTTTGTCTTAGATTTTGACTTATTTTACAACAAATAAATTATTTTAAATACCTAATAATTAATTTTAAGGTAGGGGAGAGCGGGGTTAAAAAATTCACTTAAGGGTTTAAAAAAAGCTCAAAATATCATATTTCCCAAATGGATAAAGCGAAATGTATAGCCCATTTCTTTAGGAGATTTAGTGCCCTATAACTCTTTCTCAGATCATTTTCTTCTATCTAGCTAGGAAATATGCTATTTTAAGCTTTTTCTAAACCCTTAAGTGACTTTATTAGCCCCGCCCTCCCCTATCTACTAATAAGAATAATTTATTTATGCAAACAAGTTAATTCTTTTAAAGCTCTTACAAAAAAAAAGATGAGGAATTTCAAGGAAAATTGTCAGATAAATTAATAATTTAAATAGTTAAATTAATGAGGAAAAATTATTTCCAAAATGTTAATAATTATTGAATTTTTACCAAGATTTAAGTATTTTATGAGAAGGCATGAAAATTTATTTTTTAGTAATTAAAATTGATTCAAAACTTGCTGTTAAAAGTCCTCAAAATCCTTTTCAAATTATTGTTTTTTCATTAAATATTTAATTATTTATTTGTTTTATTACTAAAGGGGTGACATCCTTATGACTCTTTTAATTAAATAATTAATAATACTTTGAATTTATAGAGCAATTGCTTAAGCAAAGGGAATTTATGCATTTTAATAATTTTCAACAAAAACTATAAATTGGATTCAAAAAGAAAAAAAACTTTTCTTCTTAAGAGAAACAAAAATTAAAGAAAGGAAAATCTGATTCTTCTTACAATTTCCTTTTCAGCAAAGCTCTGTAAAGCTCTGCAAATCTTCAGAATAAAATATGAGAATTAGAACATTCTTTAAAACGAATTATCTCATATTTGGCATAATTTTAATATTCCAAACGTGTTTATTTCATTGAATAACGCCGTATTACCGAGGAATACGAAATATATTCCTTTTTAAATAAGAAAAAAAAGTTTGATTTCGTGGAATTTCTTTTTGAGAATTTGATTAAAAATCCTCACCTCCTGGGCAATCATTGCAGAAGTCAGGACGTTCCCTTCAAATTGCCTCCAGTGACTCTTGAGGGTGGATAGCAAATCCTCAAGGCTCCTATGTAGACTCCCAAGTAGGTCACAATGCGGAGAACTCTCATCACTTCGCACAGTGGCGTTTTTCCCCGGAAACACGACCATCACACAAATCACGACCACACAGAGAATCACACACAGGGTGACACTCAAGAGGAGTATTTGACCCAATGTCCGTTCCATTCGATCTCGCAAGCTCCCAAGAGAGCCTCCTCCCGCACAAGAGGTTGTTGGGTGGGCAAAAGAAAGGTCCAATGGTGTGGGGCATCCCTCTTGAGAATTTATTTCTTTACCTTTTGCCTCACTTACGGCCGCACTCTTCTCCATTGCGATGGGTGTGTGCACAGAACACAATAAACGCGGTGAAACTGATTGATTTTGCGAGGGTTGAGTTGTCCCCATACCCACCAATTGAACCATTCTTTTTTTGCATACGCGGGAGAAAAGCACCTTCTCGTGTCAGCAAAGAAGATACTCCTTGCAATTGAGGGAAAATAATTGGGTCAATTTGTTATGATTTTTAAAATGCACATTCATGAAAAATAAAATAAATAAATTCCTTTATTAAAAAAAAATGCTCAATTCATAAAAATGTGAAATTCATTAAAAGCATTGTTTTAGCGTTCTTTTGACTAATTTGAGAGTTTATTTATTTAACTTTTATTTAATTGAAATTTGAGCTCTTTTAGAACTTCTTGGAATAAAAGAATCAATGATATTCAATCAGGAGTAGGAAAAGTTTATCTCAACATTATAGAGAAAAGTCTTAGGTGAATCCTTAAAGAAAACAAGCTCTAAAATTATTTCTCAGACTCATTCGCTCTGAATTCTTAATAAATATGATATTTTGAAGTTTTCCTAAACCATTTTTATCCTTAGATTATCCATATACGTAGAATTCAGTTTTTCGCAATTTTCTAGCGTTTTCCACGGAATTTCCCAGCGAAATTGAGCTTTTCATGACCAAGAAAACACTTGAATTTTTGGCATCAAAAATTCCAAAAGTCACGAAAATCTATTTTGGGGAAAAAATGTGTGTAAAATCCCCAACCGTCAAAAGTTTCAAATTTTTAAACCCAACCGTCAAAATTTCCGCGGATCCCAAATTTCGCACAGAGGGGCTCCTCGGGGGGAGCGGAACACCCGTAAGTGTCACAGGAGCCCCAAAAATGTGTTTTGTGAGAACTGTGAGAAAAAATTGGCAGAAAAATAAGAAAAATCGCATTTTTGGAAATGCAAAAAAAAAGTTCGTTTAAGTTCAAATTTTATTTGTCTGTGTGAGTGAGAGTGTACTGTGACTCCATGTGACTACATTCATTGCAAGAGAGGCGTTGGTAAGGTATTGACTTGAATGTTTTTTAATTCATTTTTAACTCATTTTCTAAAATTTAGAGAATTAAAAAAAATCTCCTAAATCATGGAAAATGTGGAAAATATAAAAATAAAAGAAGAAGTCGAAGATCTAGACTCAATTGTTGTAAAAGAAGAATACATCCTACATGAGGAGGAAATTAAGATTGAGTGAGTAAATTGAAGCTTTACCACAGAAAGTTTAGTTAAAATGTCCTTTTTTGTTGCAGAGAATCACATCAGGAGATAATTCCGGATGTTCCGGTTAAAGATGAAGATTTAGTCTTGTTTGAAATTAAGGAATTCGAAGGGCATGTTTGTAATGTTTGTGGTAAAACCCTCAAAAGCCTGCCGAGTCTCAAGTGCCACATGAAGTTGCATTCAAAGGACGAGTACAAGTGTGCTCATTGCTCCAGGACGTGGAATGTGAAGGTTAATCTCGTTAGGCACATGGCTATTCACACCAAAAAGACCACATACCCCTGCCCGGTTTGCCAGAAGTCATACAAAAGTATTATCAAGCGGAATAAGCACCTCAAGAATCATAAGGGAAAAAGGATGAAATGCAACTATTGCAGATACAACGTCTCTAGCAGGACAATGTTGAAGCATTTGCAGCTTCGGCACAGGGATGTTGCTCAAAAGGAAATTCAGGAAATGAGAAGGAACGTTGAGAATGAAAAGAAGGAAGCTGAAAAAAAGAAAACTAAAGATAGAGCTAAAATTACCAAAGTCTACGTCGTACGCAATGGAAACAAAGAAAATAAAGAAATCATTACTAAAACGAAGCGAAAGAGTAAAGAAAATCCCACAAAGAAGAAGCAAAAGAAACAAGAAGAAAGTTCTTCTAAGAAGAAACGAAAAAATGCAGAAAGTCCTGCTAAAGAGAAGGAAGATAGGATAAGAAAAGACTCTGCTCAGAAGTTTAAGAAGAAAAAGCAGAAAGGACCCATTCCAAAGGAAACCTTTCAATGCAAAATGTGCTGCAGAGTGTTGCAGAATAGAAGCGCCCTCATCACACATTTTGAGACTCATTCGTCAGAGAAGAAATTTGCATGTGAACTTTGCCCCAAAACGTTCAGGCTCCGCAATAGCCTGAGGCAACATGTAAACTTCAAGCATCTCAACATTTCCTACACCTGTGCTGAGTGTGAGCAAGTTTTCCGAACTAAAGCTTCCCTAACACGTCACCTAATTGCGGAACACACGAGAAAAAGCATAAACTGCCCCTATTGCGATGAAGTCTTTAAGATTGATGCAGATTTCCACAATCACATACAAAATTTCCATCGAGGACTACCCCTAAAAATTCCAGGTAATTTTCTTCTCAATCTCGGCCAGAGCCCTCATACAAATATCCACATTTCTGTCTTGTCCGAATTGTTCTAGAATTTTGTCTATCTTGTCGTCTAAGTTAATGTATGTCATTCTTCGTGTCTTAGCAGGGACTCCCATTTCCCTTGTCTTCTTTTTGAACATGTGTGCTCCTTCATTCTCAGAATCACATTGTTCAGATCCGTTGTCACACTGCCTGAAATATATAAGGTTAAGAATAAAAAGTAAAAGTTCTTACCAACCAAAAAACATCTTGATTCTTCTTTGCAGATGGCCCTGCTTCTTGTACCGTATGCGAGATAACCTTCTCAAATATCGATAGACTTCAGAAGCATGTTAAAATACATGTTATTAAGTCACCCTTAAGTTGTGAACTCTGTGGTACGTCCTACAAATTCGAGGATCGTTTGAGGAAACATTTTCTATCAGCTATGCATCGAGTAAGAAATTAATAAGATTTGTCATTTGACCACAAAATTGATTCAATTTGCCTAATTTACCTTCTTTTCATTCAAAGGCAGCAGTGCAGACTGGAATAAGCTTCTACGGCTGGCATCCTTGCTCTTGTCTATTAGATAACAAAATGTTCTTACACAACAGCTAAAGAAGCAACGAAACTATCTCCAAAAAGATGAAGAAGCGATGCTTTCTGACTGGATCTTCTTCATTAAAAATAAATAAATAAAATTATTAAATAAAATAATTAATTATTAAATAAACTTGGTTGTCAAATGTTGGCCACATTTAAAGACTTATTATTGAAGAGTAAGAAAATCACTTTCCGCCATCTTGAGATTTTCCTCAAAACACAAAGGTAGGTTTTTCTCAGGATCTACTGGATGGATTTTGATGGGGTAAAAAGAAAATGAAAGAAGAAGCATTAGCGAAAAATGTACCGGAACAGTTTTCTGAATTTCAACTCAGAAGCGGAGAAAAGTAGACAAATATTCTTATTTATTTTTCTCAACTTCTGAGTCGAAATTCAAAAATCTATTCCGGTACATTCTCCGCTAATGCTTCCTCTTTTATTTGCTTTTTACTTTATCAAAATCCATCCAGTATATCCTGAGAAAAACCTATCTTTGTGTTTTAGGGCAGTTCTGTGAAAAAGTCGGAAAATCACAAGTTGGCGTCGCACCTAAGATGGTGTAAGAAGTTACGGTAACACTCTTGAATTTTTAAAATTTATCTTCTTGAATTTTGAATAAATTGGTAATTTCTAAGTCATTGTAAAGATTACAAAGAAAATACATTTTTATGCTTTTCTTTATTATGCTGATCGTAAATGGGTTAATCAACAGAATCATGAGCGTGAAGATCCGCAAATTCGCCCAAAAATTTTATTCTCTTTCTTGTTCCGGCTCTTAATTTAAATAAAACACACTAATCTTTTTTTTTAATGACTAGATACACGATTTTTATTTATATTAATCTGCCCAGCAATTCTGAGAGTATTCTGCAAGCAGACGTAGAGAAGTAAGTACCTTAAAATGTATTTTGTATTATAAGTATTTCCTTTTTTTCTTTTTCTTTCAATTAGAGAAAAAAATGTGTTCTTCCTAGAGAACGAGGCATTACAATTAAAAAATAAAAATATCCTTCTCATAGTCTTCTTCTTTTATATTTTGAATTTTCCAAAAGAAAGAAAAATCATTCACTAAAACAAACCCCAATTAGTTGATATCGGAACGTATTTACATGGGAAAAAAATGCCGCATAGTTTAAAGTTTTTCTTTTACCTTTTTCAATAATATCTCATCTTTTTTTTGTTGTTAAATATTTATACTGCTTTTTAAAAGACTTTTTTTGTTGTTAAATTATTTCTTCCTCCAGGAATATTTTATGTACACTATAAAAAACCACAAAAATCGTGATTAGAGGGGAAAATCTTCATTAATTCTTCTTGCTAATCCTTAATTTTCTCCTTACTTAAAATTAAATAATTCGTAGCAATGACACAACTTGGCACAATCACCCGGCATTTTTTCTTCATTCTTCGTTTTCATTTCTTTTTTTTTTTACCAATATTAGTGACAGAAAAATAAAATAAATTAAATTCACGAAGAACAATAAAATATTTTTTTTATATAAATAAAATACCCAAAAGTGCATTATTAAATGTGATTTTGTGACAAATCAAAAATGTGCAAAAAAAAACAAATAAGATTATAAATAAAAATTAACCTAAAGCCCCAGAAAAAAAATTAATCAGACTACCCCACGAAAAAAGCAAAATAAAATCAGTTTTTAATGTTTTTTTCATTTTGGATTGATTTCAGTGATCAAAAAGATAGGAAAATTATAAATAAAAAATAAGATAAATTCGCATTAAGTTTTGTATTTAAAAAAAATACGAAATTTTTGTTATTTTCAGTGTAAATTCATTTTTCAATTTCTTTTTATGCATGATGTATAATAAAATTTTTATTTATGTCTCTTAAACTATTAAAAAAATTCCCTCTATGGACCTTTCTGTTTGTTTCTCTTTTATTTTTTATTTTTTATTTTTTTATTTTCATCTAAAATTTTAATTTAAAAATTTAATATAATTCTTCCTTCGCATTTTATTGTAGAACTTTCCCAGCAAAACTAGACTCAAGCTAGTGCTGAATATTCTTCCAGGGAATGGCAGTGTTAGCGAGTGATTTGATGCGACTTCTCGGTGGTTTACTTCATTTTTTTTTTTAATTTTCCCCTCGCGGAAATTAATTTAAAAAAAAAATAAAAGTTAAAAACATGTCCATAGATTTTTTTTAGCAGAGAGAATAAAGCTTTTACCATAAAATTCAAGCATAAATAATTAAATAAAAATATGCATTATTTTTTTTTAATTTAGTCGTAAGTTGTATCATTTTCTTGTTAAATTGTAAGATACTTTTTTTTGTTTTTATACGTGCAATTACTTTGATCAATGAGTAGCAATACTACTTTATGAATTCAATGTATCTGAAAGTTTTTTTTTTACTTCATTTTCATTTATATTTTATCATTATCCCTCAGCATCCTTTTTGATTCAAATATAATCATTTCCATCAATATTTTCAATAATAAAATCACGTTTTGTTTTTCTTACTAACTGTTTTAGCTTTCATCTTATTTTGTTTTTGTTTTTTTTTTAATCAATTTTGGGGCGCTTGTAAATCCGGCTTTTGCACAAGGGGATGATCTCCCCTCTTTACTTTGCCGATCAGTCAAACAGCGAGGCCAAAAGGTCATCATTGTTGGGGTTGTTGCTTGAACCACTGGACGGTGGTGTATTGAGATCCTTTGTTGGATGGTCCAGATACGAAAGTAATTCCATAGCATCGATGTTGCTGTCTGACAAAAGTTGCAACTGCAAACGCAAAAATTATCATTTTTATTTTATTTTTACAAAAATTGAAATTTTTCTCAACAATCTCACTTAATTTTTTTTAGACAGATCTATGTATGAAAATAGAGAGAAATGTAGTTAGAAAATCGGAAAACTATGAAATCTGTCTAATGAAAAAATTAGAAACTGGATATTTTTTTATTTTTCAGTGACTAAGAAATCCTTGAAAACTTAGAAATTTCAGAACAAATTATTGGAATTTTAAATATTTAAACTCATTTACTCTATACGTACCTATAGAACTTGTTAAGATAATAATAACAAAATAATCTGAAAGATTTGACAATTAGGTAATATTTCTTTTTGGATCCAAAAACTTTTTCATTTATTTTACATAATTTAGAGAATTTTGTAAATGAATTGAGTCGAATTATAAAAACTCTTTGCCACACTTCAAAACCAATTTACAAAATTAAATTGAAAAACATTGATTTAATTAATAATTTCAAAGCAAGATCGGTCAAATGAGAATTAAAGGGGTCTCAGGAAAATTGTTGGAATTGACATATTTTTAATGTTTTCATTTTTCTTGAGGATTTTCTTAAACTCGGTTTTCCGATGTTGGCTACATTTGTAGCCTAATTATTGAAGTGTAAGAAAATCACTTTCCGCCATCTTTGGTGCGACGCCATCTTGTGTTTTTCCGACTTTTCCAAACAACTGTCTTACCTAAAACACAAAAATAGGTTTATCTCAGGATCTACTGGATGGATTTTGATGGGGTAAAAAGCAAATGAAAGAGGAAGCATTAGCGAAAAATGTACCGGAACAGTTTTCTGAATTTCAACTCAGAAGTTGAGAAAAGTAAACAAATATTCTTACTTATTTTTCTCAACTTCTGAGTCGAAATTCTAAAATCTATTCCGGTACATTGTCCGGTAATGCTTCCTCTTTCATTTGCTTTTTACCCCAAAAAAATCCATCCAGTAGATCCTGAGAAAACGCTACCTTTGTGTTTTGAGAAAAATCTCAAGATGGCGGAAAGGATTCATTCTACGATTTTCTTCAAGAATAAAAAAAGGGATAATAAAAATGAAACTCACATTCAAATCCGGATTGGCTTCCCCATCTATAACGGCCTGCAGAACCCCCTGCTTAAAGGACATATCCGGTGTGGAGAAATTCGCCTCTGGTAGAACACCCCCAACACCTCCCGTTGCAGCTGCCTCCGTCTCTGATCCTTTTCTTGTATTTGTGGAATGCTGCTGCTGCTGTTGCTGTTGCTGCTGTTGTTGTGCACTATTTGGCCTATTTGATGGCGGTGGGACCTTTGTGGGTGTCATTTCACCACTATTATTGTGCTGTGATGATCCCGGGGTTAGTGGCGCCCCCGTAATACTTCCCGGTGTCGGTGGCATTTTCTCATTAAGTGTCTTCTCCATTGCATCCAGTGGATCGAGAGAATTCACTGAATCCGTCAATTTGGCCAAAGGATTCCCCTGTGATGTAGCTGATGTACCACCACCACCACCCAAATCACTGTTCAAATAGAAATTCCCACTCCCTGAATCACTTGTTCCACCACTACTATAGTAATTATCATGGGAACTTCTACTGTTTTGATTTTATTTTTAAAAAGAAAATTGAAAAAAAAAGAAAATAAAAATTAAACTTAAAACAACTCAAAAATAAATAAAAATATTAAAAAATTTAAAAAGGGATAAAAGTCTTACTTGTTTGCACCAGGAGTACCTCCACCACCGGTCATCATGCTCCCGCTGGCGATGGTATTCATATCTGGGCACATGTATGGACTCATGGCTTGAGTATTGTCCCACGTGGGAAGAATTGTTGATCCCGGACTCATAACTTTGCTATTCATTTGCTTATTTTCAGCATCCGTTTCCGGCTTTAACGAGAATTTAACATAAAAAAATCAGAAAATTCTGCAAAAATCTCTTTTTTCTCTTACCTTTGTTATGGCCACATTCTTCCTCACTGCCTTCCAATTGGCCCCATTATCAATGATAACTTCATCCACATCCTGCGTACTGAGAGAATTGAGAATTGCCCACATGTACTGATCCACTTCTAGTGTTTCCGTAAGTGCAGATTTGCTGTGAAAAAGACAAAGAAACTTCCTGAAGAAAACCATTTACGGGGAATTTTAATATTTCTTTCCAGACTTACTTGCAAATTGGGCATCTCCAGCTGCCTCTCTCGCAATTAATTTGCAGGTAGGACTCTAGGTCGAAGCATGCAAGATGCCGACACTCCTGTCCACGTGCTGGCAGGGAGATTTTCTTGAAGGTGATGGGACACTTGAGCGTGACCGTCTGTGATGGTGTATCTGCTGGATTATCCCCATTCTGTGGATTTGCTGCTTCCGCTCCATCCGGTGGACGATTCGTCGTTGCTGCCACTTGTTGGAAATGACATTTTATCTTATTGACACAGTGCTCAGCAGCTAGGAGATTCCTCCTCAGTAAGCCCTGCAGGACATGCCTAATTGATGGCCGATGAACAAGTTGGAGGACAAAGAGATGACTCTACAATTATATTTAAAGATGTAGAAAATATTTTATTTCCAAACACATCAGCTAGCTGGAGCGTTTGAAACTTACACAGCAGCAGGCGCTCACGGTGATCTGAATGGTATTCCTACCAGGTTGACAAACCGCCTTTAGATAGAGTGGCCTGTGGGACATTTTGGGTTCTCCACGATCAATTATAAGGGGAATTGCATTGGCAGACACTTGTACGGATGCCGGCCAATTGGTATTCATTTGACGATCCTCATGGTGGAAGCACTTGAGTTGCAACTCAAGATCAGCCCGACTCATGAGTGTCCCATAAACATTGGGCTTCAATTGGAACACATGATTGCTCACGGCCAAATTGTGTTCCAAACGGAAGGGCTGCAGTATAATTCCATCTCTCACCGGAAAAGTTAATCGCATTTCATCATCTACATTTCCACCATACAGATGATGATGACGAATGAAGAAAAAAAGAAAAACGAGAGAAACAAACAAGTGAAAAAGTGTTAAATTTTATTTTCCACAACTGACCATTCTCTACTCTATGTGTACATTGCAATGTGTGTGTGCATTACGGGCCAGCAGAGAGTGAAGCTACTCGTCAAAGCAAAAAAAAAATTGTATTGACATTGCACGCAAAAAAAATGTGTCAATTGCGCGGATTTTTTAAAACTTTTTTTTTTACAATTTTGCCTTCATTCTCATTTCCCTTTACACCGCCCCCTCCTGCACGAGGGGGGGGGGTAAAATGGAATGCAAGGCAAAGAGGAACAACGAAAAAAAAAACATTTGATAAACAACCTCTCCGCACGACGACACTCATTCTGGGTAATTTGCAAGAAGAAATTTAACAATCAAAAAATCACACCAAACTCACTCAGAAAAAAAAAGTTCCTTCAAATGTGCTAAAATTGGCAATTTAATGGCGAGCTTTTTCTTGTGCAAAAAAAAGCTCTCTCGCACACAATCATAATTAATTTTCAATGCCAAAACTTATCAATTTCTATATTATTAAAATAAAGAGAGAAAAAAACTGATTTTTCCTCTCAGAGTGTTTAAAAGGTACTTCAATGCTATTTAAATAAAGTATTTCGTCACACAAATGCATCGATTTATTTCCGTAAATTACGATATGTCGTCTTTTCTCACTCTATTACCTACCACTAGGAACCTCAAGCTACAGTGTGACTCATTCCCAATGCAGTCAAGTAAATTGTTAAATTTTTTTTTTTTGAAGGACTGAAAAGCTAATTTAATCTAAATATTCCTTTTTTTAGGACTTCTATCGTAAAAGTCGTCAAAAGAATTTTTTATAAATTTTTTTAAAAATTTTTTAATCAGAATGGGTAAAACCTTTGAAATGGTCATTACAAATTATTCCACAAAATTGTGAAGAATTTATCGAATGCATGATGGACAGAATTGGTTTTTTTTTTAATAATTTGTTTATATTTAGTTAATAATCAGCAAAAACTAAACAAAAACATGATTTTGTCTTCATAATTTTAGTTTGAGATTAATTTCTGTGAGATTTAAAATTTTTCATATCACCAAACGACATAAAAAAAAGATTACAATGCTCATAGAAGGACCTAAAAGGAAAAACTCAATATGTAAAAACTTTTACCCTGAATACCAATTCTATTTCAATTTTTTATTTTTGGAGACTTTATAAAAGTTTGGAGACTAGTTTTTTTTATGGTAAATACCAAAATTCTTTTATCTTTTACGCAGAATACCAAAATGATCTTTTATCATAAAAATAAAATAATTTTTTTACGCTGAATATGGCCCTTATTTTTTATCCCAGGCTCTGGAAAATTTTCAAATTTTCAAAATTTTTCAAAAAAGTTCTCAACCAAAATTTTTGAGTTTTTTTTTTAAATCTTCAAACTTCTTTTAACCGAATTCATTCAACTTTCGTAACTATAAAAACATTTTGTATTCTTTTAAAATGCCCATAAAGGTAATACTATTATCTTTTTAACTTCTTTCTCGTCGACTCTGAGAAATCTTAATGTAAAAAAAATTATAAAATTTTATTTTAATAGTTTTAATAATAATTCCAAAAATTTCCATAAAAATTGGTTAAGAAGATTTTTTTTGAAAATTAATTAATGAAATGTATTTCATTGTCTTCATTCGTTTAGGGTTTAAAGAAAATTGTTAAATGTGTTCTCAATTCAATGAAAATCACCGAAATGGTAATTTCGTTTCTGTTTTTTTCTTTTCATTTAATTTTTCCTTTCCTTTTCCATATTTTCTAGAAAAATATCATACAATTCAGCAGGATTTAATCAAAATCGGATAACTAATTACGTTGTTAGAAAAATCAGACAGAAATTGAAAATAGGCTTCATATTTTTGCCGTTGTGGCGCGACACATCAAGTTCCGTAAAGAATCACATTTTTTTGGATTATTCGACTGCATTTAACTAAAATTTTAATTTATTCAGTCATTTTCAATGTGAGCAAAGACTTTTATAACTTTGAATGGTTATTAGGAAGGAAGCTCAATTGCCTTTGGCCGATTTTTAATGAAAAATTACAGCGGCCATTTTTTTTTCGTGTCGAGGCGCTTGTCGAAGCGGCCATATTAAATAAAATACTTGATTGATTTTTAATAGTTTATAGATCGAAGTCTTGATATATCATACAACATATACTAACTTTTAACATTTTCTTTACTATTTTACCATTTGACAAAGAAAAATCAAACAATTTTATCTTTATGCTTGCACTGTGAATGCTACACCCTGTGCTTTTTGTTGCCATATCTAAAAACACTTTTATGGAACACAAGAAATCACACTTGTAGCAAATTTTCTGAGAAAATTCATTCGATAAGTGACGCAAGTGCGGCGAATGAAATTGCTTTGACGATTCTCTCTCTGTGATTCTTAAAAAAATGGGGAAGAAATAAAAAAAAGAATTTTCTACTCACTCGGATTGATAGGTGGCTTCACGTCCGGATTGGGGCTAATGTAGGGTGTCATGAGTGAGGCTGGTGTGAGAGGTGGGGTTGGATTTCCCGGCACTGGGCTATGCTGATACCCAAGCCGTACATCTGGCTGCATACTCTGCTGCATGTTTGGCTGGAAGTTTGTCCCACTCGGCAATGGGGTTCCTCCGCCCGAGGGATTCGAGTACTGTGGGCTACCCGTTCCCGGGCCACCCTGTGTATACGGTGGGGATGCATAGGGGATGGCACTTGACACCCTCTGTGCCTGTTGCTGCCCCATCATTGGCGGCCCCCCGGCAATGGGTCCACGCCCATAGTTGCCGTGCATTGGTCCAGGAACCCCAGCACGACCATACTGAGCCGGTGGTTGTTGCTGCAGTGGAACAAAGTGCTGCTGTGGTTGCCCCTGTTGCGGAGGAAATTGCTGCATTTGCCCCATAGGAACATTCTGCTGCCCCATCGCATACATCCCACCGCGTTTCTGGGTGGCATGCATTATTGGGGATGGATAGGGTGCCATTCGGCGAGATTGATGATACCCATTGGCCATTCCCTGCATCTTTGCCATGGGATTCATATCAACCATCTGTGACATCTGTTGCATCACATTCTGCCCCATTTGCCCTTGCCCCATGTGCCCCACCTGACCCATTGGCATCTGATTCATCGGCATCATCTCCTGCTTCCCAGCATTGTAGTTTATGTCCATCTGACCCATCTGCTGCATCCCATGCGGAATGTTTGATCCACTGCCCGGCATAAATTGCTGCCCAGCTGCATTGCCTGGGAAATTGGTCATGTTCCCATACTGATCTCGCCCCTGAATCATCATACCTCCACCCCCCTGTGGCCCACCAAACCCAGGCCCATAGGAACCCATCATGACATTATTTCCTGTATTCTGTCGCCCCTGTGGATTGTACATAACTCCTCCTCCTCCTCCTCCCCCCGGGATATTCTGCTGCCCCGGATTCTGATGCCCAAACTGCTGATGCATATGATGCTCCTCCATCATTCCCGTGTTCTGTGCAAATTGCGGCCCCATTTGCCCCTGAAATTGCTGCCCATACGGATTCCCCTGCTGCTGATACCCCATCGTTGGATCCCCATAATTCCGTGCTGGTGGCAATTGATCCTTTGCCATCGTTGACTCTGTCGCTGTACCCAGTTGAGGATTCATTTTGTTCTGTTTTTTTTTTATTTGTTGCAAAAATTACTTTGCTAAGCGTTCTGAAAATCAACACACAGACACACAGACACGTTTCCATCAACTACTCATCTCAATCAACCCCCATGCCCTCCATTTCTTACCATAAATATTGCGTGAAATTTCATGCCATGAGATTTTATTGGTGTCTCCGCATCATTCGCAGTTTAACAGACACTGAAACAACACAAGGAAAAGCTTTTTTTTTCTTCTTCTCCTTTGCTCTTACTCTCTACTCTTATAGACTGCGAGAGGGTATGCCGAATGGAGTTTACAGAGATTTATAATATTTCTATTTGTGGCCGAAAATCGACCTCCCGCACTCGAAAAACTCGCATGAAGAAAAAAAAACGCAGCAATAAACAGATCGAAAAAAGAGACACGGAAATTTTTAAGGAGGTATCGCAATGTAAAATATTTACACTGCCAGCCAGAGTAGCATTTTAAAAGGGTAAAGGTCCAAAATTATGGGAACATGAACATTTAAAAAATATTTAAGAGAATGATTTTGTGTGTAAATCTTCTTTAAATTATCTTTAATGTCGTTGTAATTAATTAGACAATTTTCATTAAAAAAAAGAACATTTTTAGGCCTGAGGAAGTAGTCATGGCTCATACGAAAAGTCATTGAAAATAAAGGAAATTACGTGTTTTACCTTCACAAAAATCTATCTCATGAATTATTTTTTAGTAAATAGATTAGGAATATATTTAGCATAGAAAGCCAGTGATTTAGCCATTTACGGTATATTTAAATACGTAAAAGATAGACCATATTTCAGACAGCTTAGACGTTTCCTTAGAAGTCTGAGAAATTTAAAATTAAATTAAGTAATAAAAAAGAAATTTTGACATTTAAAAATGTTTGAATGTCAAAATTTGAAATATTTAAATGTCAAACTAATAATGTTACATGTCAAAGTAAACGTCAAACGTTAGAAAATAAACTTCAAACATTAAACAAGTCAAGCAAAAAATTTATTTATTTTCTCAATACTTGATTTTATAATTTTAGAAAGCTCTGTTTGTAAATTTCTTTTTAAATTACTAAAGAAAAAATTAAAAATTAAGTTTAAATTGAAAGGAAAATAACTGTTCCGTTCCCATAATTTTCCAACTCTTTGAAATTTTTTAACAAAATTCTCATTCTTTGTAAATTTTAGGCATTTTTTTTTACAAATTTTCTTTTTAAACAAAAAGTTCCTTTTATGCTCTTTGAGAAAATCATAAGATTCTGGGCAGCTTGGCCAGGAGTTGGGATAGATAAGAAAAAACTCCTCATCCGGAAGGGGATAAAACTCACCTTATTTGCTGCTTTGACTGCTAAACATCCTCTGTTTGAGTGTTTTTCCGCGAGATAGGTGCACTCTTAAAGTAGCTTCGTGACATTATCCTCTAATGCGATGAGCCAGTGTCCTCCTGCCACCTAGAAATCTTCCTTCACACCACAAAATCAATCGATTCCAGAGGTGGGAGGATTGCACTCACTTTGCACGTCTCTCAATGATTTTTCTCACCCCCTTCTTCCTCACTGTTTTCACCTAAATACACCCCTTTGGGGCTATCTTGTTCACACAGTTCACACCACTTGCCCCACCGAGCTGTACACTTCACTCCAGGAGGACTTTCTGGACGTTTTTTCGTGGAAGTTGTCCCACAATCCCGTCTCCGAATGCGACGTTGCCAGTGTTTTGCATATAAAATGGCGATGGCTTCTTTTTGGGATTTTTTGCCCTTCTTTTCCCGGGTCAAAAGCCACTTTTCACACACTTCCGGGCTCCCCGTTTGTACGCAATTCTCCCCTTGGGAGTCCTATGGGGTGTCCAGTGGGATTCAGAGGGTCGGGAAGCACCCTAAATGCGAGTATTGATTGAAAATCCCCAAGAGACGGAACACTGCACTCGATGGTGGGAATTATTGATTGCCACGGATTTATCACGACTCTCAGCACATCCCCTCACACCTGATCCACACACGTGCACTCTTGGGCGTTCCGTGGAGGTACACGTGCCACGAAAATGGGCATTTTCACGTGGGAAATGGCGATAAAAGTGGATTTTCGCGAAGACGCCGTGATTGTGTTTTCGTACAAAAATTGAATTGTCAAATTTTTTTTGTTGTGCTGAACCGCAAAATAAACGGCGGCCATATAAAACGAGCGACGCACTCCGCCGCTAAGAAATTCTTGGCGACTTGAATGCAACTTCACGTTGAGTGCGAGGGAGAGAACAAAATGTCAAAAAGAAATAAATAAACAAACCCCGGACGCGAAAAAGTCTCATTATTTGGGAAAATTGAGTTAAAATAGGAGTTATTCTGGGAAAACTGCGTGGAAAAGCAGCTAAAGAGAGTCTTGAAGAATCCATCTGTGAATTAGCTTCGTTGTGGACGTGCTTGAGAATTTATTTTCCCGGAAAAATCCTTGAGAGTAGTTTTGGTCAGAGAAATTAGGTTAGGACGATGGATCTGAGTTTTATTCGCGATCCCGCCACAGTGCGGTCCCGTGTATACGTGGGGGCACTGGCGGAGGGGACAACGCGTAAAGAGATGGAAGATTATTTTCAGAAATACGGGAGTATCGTTGGTGTGGTGGTTAACCGGGGCTTTGGTTTCATCCAGTTTGAGTCGGAAGAGTGTGCAGCGGCAGTTCTGCAGGACAAGCACGGCATGATCCACGGGAAGAAGATCTTCGTGAAGCCAGCTCAGACGGGGATTGGGAGTAATCGACCAGCTGCCCAGAATAATGTGCCGAAGCCGACAGGAGTGTGGGATGCTGCGGATCCATCACAACCACCTCCAATGGCTCCAGCTCCGATACCATGGACTGGTGCGTACTTGCGGAAGCCCGATTTTGGGGCTGGTCTCATGAACATTCCCCCCATTAGCTACCCATCATGGATGGTAGTTCCGGGAAGGAATGACTGCGAAATCATCGTGGTCTCGAAGGCTCTCACCGCCTACGCTGAAGCCATTGAATCCCACCTCAAACGCCTGGGATTGCTCGTGGATCTCCTCTATCCCAATGATGACGTTCCCATTGGGAAAGTTTTGGGCAACATTTCCTCCCGTGGCTGCCTCTATGCCGTCCTCGTGACGCCACAGAATGAGGAACATCGGAGTATTACGGTGAACATCCTCTACGGTCAACCTGCTGAACACCGAAATATGCCCGTTGAGGATGCTATAAAGTTCATTGCTGAGAACTTTCGGGAAAAAGTCAAGAGGGACACAATTGCTTCCCAAGCTGCCCTTCCCACGCCCATTGCCACCACTCAAGCACTCCCAATCACCCCAATTGCAACGCACACCCTCAAGGACAAGCACCCCGATCACATTCAATCCCTCCTTGTGCTCCTGGCGGAGAATCGAATGGTGACTGTGCTGCAGTACGATAAGATCATCAAGTACCTCAATGAGCGTCGTGAGATGCAACTCAAAGTGGAGCTGGGCGACGAAGCGGGAACAGCCACAGCCATCCTCGAGGAGCAGGCGCAACATCAGAAGAAACAGCAGCAAGAGTTGGATCTGCAGCAGAAGATTCTCAGTATTCTCAATGGGCCCAGTATCACCGGGAGTAGTGCTACAAACACTAAACCCCCACTGGCGCCGGACAATCCCAATCGTGAGAACACCATTCGCCTCCTGCAGGACCCCAAAGTGCAAAAGGCACTCGATACTGTACTCAAGAGCACCCTCTTGCAGTCCTTGGATGTTTCTTTCTAAATTTCGCCAATTTTTCCTATTTTTATTAATAAAATAATATTAAAAATAATTCTCTGTATGATTTAATATTATGAAGCATTTTTAATTATAAAATAAACTAAAAATCAGCGAAAAAAATGTCTTTCTTTTCTTTCGGATTAAAATTGAACAAGGGGCATTTATCTGAATTTAAAATTATGTTTTTCTTTGGATGTTCGTGATATTCGGGAATTGATTTTCTGTACTATGAATAAATATTCTGTTGGGAATATTTATTCGGGTTGTTTGAGAGAAATAAACAATTAATCGGGGATCATATTCGATATAAAATTCTAATTTTTGGACCATGATCAGTGATACTCCATTAATTAGAATTATTCGGGAATAATCGGCAATATTCGATATATTCGAGACGAATAATAAAGGAATATTGTATTCAAAAAAAGTGTTTTTCAGCTAATTTACTTAATCAATTCAATTGAAGCGTAATTTCAAATTTTATGCTGAATAACTTGATTGTGATGCAAAAGAAAACAATCGCTATCTTTCACGTTGTCTAGCGACGTTTTAATAAACTTATTGTAGGCTGAAAGGTTCGTAAAATTCCGAAAAATAACTCAACAGAACCTGAAGATGACAAATAACTTTCACGAAACGTCATACAAGACAAGCTTTTTGTTTACTCGTTAAAGTTCAGAATTTAGCTTTTCATCAACATTTAACTATTCTAAAATTATTTTAATAATTTCAGTACCTATTTATACTCAATTTAAATAAACTTTGCACCAAAGTTCAATCTTTCAATATAACTTACCACAGAAATAAATTGTAAATGAAAAAGAAGAAGAATCTATTTGAAAGAAGCATTTTCTGATTGGTTGAGAAATTTAGAGGGGAATTCGAGAGAGAAATTAAATATTCCATAGTTTAAATCGAATATTCTTTTTGTCATTTTACCCGTTTTCTTGGTAAAATAAAACGCCTTTCTGGCGCCAAAATGGAATGTTCTCTGTCTTTATGACTGAAAAAGAATATTCCCGACCAAAAACGAATATTTTCTTGATTAAAATCAAGGATTCTTCTAACTAAAATTAAATATTCTCTTTACCAAAATACAACAGAATATTCTATTTTTCAGAATCGAATATTCTTTAGCCCAGAATCTAACATATTTCCTAATAAAAAAACAGATATTCTTCTGATCAAAAACGAATATTTTCTTGATTAAAATTAAATGTTCTCTTCGCCAAAATATAACCGAATATTTTCCTGACCAGAAAAGAATATTTTCTTGACAAAAATCAAATATTAACTGACCAATAAAATAATGTTACAATCAACTATTTTTTCCTCTTAAAATAAAGATCAAAATTAAAACTCAATTTGTGATTTTTCATGATCATTTTTATTGGCAGGCCACTCTTTTGGAATTTTTTTTCTCTTTAAAAAGGAAAATTGTTTGTAAACACAAAAAAAGAATAATGATGTAACTTAGAAAAAACAGAATCTACAAAAATTTATTCTTTTCCTAAATTTAAAAAAAAATTGAGTTTCGATAAATAAGAATTTTTTTCTCCTTCCTTGCTTTCGAGTAAAAATATTTTTTGTTGTTGATGTCTCCAATATTCTTGGGGGCGGGGGGACCTGCATTTCAGGGAGGCTGGATCTATGGCGTCTGCTGGCAAATTGTTTTCGTGTTATCCTGCTGCTTCTTCCTGCTCCTGATTCCTTCGCACAAATCCACACATTACAATAAATTTCTCACAATATCACATATCAGAAACTATCGCTATCGTAGGGATTACTGTGTAGCTCAGGCTCAGCTGTCCGTAGCTGCGTTGAATCGTCACTCCTCTCCGAAGCTGGCTCCTGATCATTCACCCCACTCTCGAGGGCACTTCCGGATGGATTGACACTTGGTGTGGTACTGGCGGAGGCTGCAGCACGGACAACACTGCATGATGCATCGAATGTTTCCCGAACTTGATTATTGGCACCCTTCGGATCGAGATCCGTGGCCCAATTGAAGTGCATTAGTGCCAAATCCCCATTCCCCAATTTCTTGTGAATCTTCCCAATCAAGTAGTAGACAACACTCTCCTTGGGTACGAGCTCCTTCAGCTGTTCCAGCTCACGCAATGCCTCCTCATATTGGCCCATTTTGAACAGCATCGTTGCCCGGTGGAATTTACAAAGGGGATCTTTGGCATCGAACTTCATGGCCTGATTGAAGGTCTGCATGGCCCTATCATTCTGCCCCAGGTACCCCTGGGCAACGCCAATATGCACCATCACAACGGAATTCCGCGGATTTATCTTCAATGCACGCTGGTAGTGAATTTCCGCCAGACTATACCGCTCCTGCTTCGAGTAGATCGTCCCAATGCCAAACCACGCATTGTAGTGCCGATGATTCTTCACAATTGCCGTCCGGAAGCTCGACATGGCCTTCTCCAGTTCCTCCGTAATGACAAATTCATGCCCCAGCAGTGTGTAGGAGTAAACAAACTCCGGATCCACCTGAACAGCCCTCTCGAAGAATTTTATCGCAATCTCATGCTCTTTGTGCAGTGAAAAACAATTCCCCGCCACACACCAGGGAATTGGGCTATTCTTATCCTGCCCCATGAGATCCTGCGCCAATGCCGACAGCGACACTTCACGCTGAAGTGCCCACAGGGCTGTACTGTAGATCTCCATGAGGTGCAGTCGATGTGGTTCCCTCTCGTGAATCTCCTTGAAAATCTTTGTGGCTCTCTCATAGTCTCGCTGCTCATGGCACGCCAGTGCTGTCATACTCTGCACCCAGCTACTACTGTAGTGCTGCGGTGGTACACTAGCAAATGCCTCAATGGCCTCCCGTGTATTGTACTGACTCAATTGCAAATACCCCTGACCCAGTTGCCGCAGTAGCTGCAGCAACCCCTCAGCACTCTGACGCTTCATTGCCAGCACCTGCTGATTGAGACTCTGAGCAGCATTTATGCTATTATTGAGGAGAACTTTCGTATCGGCTGCCGATGTCACCGTCTCCACCTTCTCCTTCTCCATCTTCTTCTCACTCCCACTCAAGTGATCATTCAACGAGGAATTTATAATTGATATCCTCTGTTGTTTTGCCTTTCGCGATGGGGAACGCGGTGTGGCGAATTTGTTGATATTCTGACTACTTTTACTATTCTCCTTCACTGAGTAGCTACTACTGAAGAGCCGTGAGCTCCTCCGTACACTCTGACCTGAGAATTCAGTTGAATTTTTTTCTTTTATTTCACTTCTTTTCAAAAGGAGTTTATTCCTTTTCTTTTGGTTTGTTTGAGTCATGATCTTATTTTTTAGGACTTAAGAACGATACAAAGATTCAGAAATTACTAAACAAACTTCCGGATAAAATTTTCCGGAAAATGCAAAAAAATGACGTCACTAATGTGTTTTTTGGCTCTAGAAGTCGTGAAACATGTGTTATAATATTTCACCGGTGAGTTTTGACAAGGAATATTTGAAACATTACTTAGAAACATGATTAAAAAGTAAATATTAACCCTTTCGCGTTTTTTTTTAATCATTTATTTTTCTTTGTTAGAAATACATGAAATTCACGCAGAAGAAGTCAAAGAAGACGTTTTACCTAAAAAAAATATCCTTTGAGAGCATTCATAGAATAAATATCGTGTTAAAACAGCGTATGTTTCAATGTTTTTATGTTTCACCTTGGACGCGAAAGGGTTACCTAGCTGGCCCAATTGTGAAACATTCTATTTTCTTGAATTTTGGTAATTCATTTTTTTTCCGGGTCAGAAATTTGTGTATTTTTTAAATAAAACCAGTAAATAAAATGTCAAAGAAGATAAATTGGCAAGAAAATGTTCTTTGAGATCATCAACAAAATAAATAATCACTCTGAAGGGACCAAATGTTTCAATGTTTCATACGAACGCGAGAGAGTTAATAAAAAATTAATTCAGAAAGGAAAATAATGCAGTCTCAGTTAGGATAAGATAATGATAAAATTCCGTACAGAATTCATAAGTATTGCAATAAGATCTTATCTTTCATTAATGAAACATTAACGCACATGTTTCACGCATTTTTTCCTATTGAAATCTCATGAAACACAGAAACATTCTGACTTTTTTCTAGTCGATATCTTTACGTTGTTTCAATGTTTCATGCGGTCGTGAAAGGATTGACAAAGAGACGAACTGAAACATTAAAAAGTCCTTATAAAACTCATAGACGAAACATAAGTAAAAATGTTTCATGTATTTAAAAACACAAAAAATTCAATAATTATGTCATTTTTTGACATATTTTTGCTTGATTTTGTCATCCGGAAAATTTTTAGACGATTTATGACTTTTTTTTTAATTTCCCTTCAAGATTATGCGTGAAATTTTCCTATTTTTTTAAAATAAATAATAATTAAGCATATTATGATTATCTCTTTAAATTAGATTATGACCCATATAGCGATGAATAAACTCCTTTTCTCTTTAACTTTTACGAGAAATTTTCATTCAGATCTTTTGACATTTTTGAAATTCGTAAAAAAATAAATAAAGAAAAATCACCTACCTGTGATTCCTGGGGTTTGCTGTGGTCTCGTTGGGTAGTTGCCTGTTTGATTGTTGAGCATCGGCTTTGCTTGCTGCAGTGGCCCCTCTTTGCGATTAATAACACACTGCCCTGAATTTTTACTCTTCTTCCCGCTTCCCTTTTGATCATTCACCTCCGCCAGCGTCTGCCCCGGCGTCGTCACACCCGGTGCCGCCGTTCCATCGGTCGGACTATGCAGTGGCAGTACCCCGAAGCTTGGCGTGATGGGACTAATTGATGACAAATACTTGAATTGCTTCTTCATTGGGGTCTCAATGTCCATCCCAATGCCAACGCCACTACTGCTCAGACTATCCGTGAATGGTGTCCCGCGTGGGGTTTCCTCCAATGTGAGCACCTTCGGTACAATCAGTCCACCCTGCTGCTGTACGACAATGCACTGATCCACAGGTGTGGCCAGGATGCTGGAATTGTTGCAGGTTGTATTGAGTAGGGGTGTCCCACCCACATCCGGCCCCATAAGCACACAATTATTCGTCGTCTGGCTGTGGCACGTTGCAAAGATGTCGGTACTGCTGAACTGGAAGATTGCATTCGGATCGGGTTTCTCCCCGCGATCGCACAGATCCGCAAATGAGTGCCAAAGGAACGGATTCAGCTTCAGGGAGCGCAAAAGGGCCTCCGAAGCGAGGGCCGATCTCTCTGTTTTTGTGCAAATCTTCGCAATGAGCTGCAACGCAAAACAGGCAATCTCACCGAAATCCTTGCAAATGTCATCCAGGGTCTTTTGCTTTGTGAAATCCTCATTTGATAGCGCAGATTCCGCAGCGTGAATCCTATAAGAAAAAATATTCTCTTTCAATACTTTTGCATGCATTTTTTGATATTTTTATTGTTCTTTTGTTTATTTTATGGCTTTCCCGGATATTGAAAATTGTTTCTTATCTCTCTAACCCATTAAAAGCATTCAAGCTACTTCCCTTAATGTCTCTTGCAAATTTTTATTATCTTCTGATAAGAAAAAATACAACAATATGGAGAAATTTGCAAGATAGAGTGATAAGGTTAATGGGCCCTAAATGGGTTAATTGTATTTGCTTAGAGCATCTCTTTGAGCTCCCTTTTGAGGGCAGAAGGGTTCTTTTGGACTCTCCGGAAAAGCCACAAAGAATGAAAATGAAAAAAAAAAGTGAAAGGGAAGTAAGAAGGAGAGAAGAGAAACTTACTGGTTGAGCTCGATGGCGCATTTGGCGAGGAGGAAGCGTGACTGGGGTGTCCGTGCGCCCTTGGACTGTAGCAACCAGAATGCTTGATGTACCTGTCCGGAACGGTAGTAGCAAGTGGCCAGAAGAAAGATAGACTCCTCCGTTTCCACTGAAAAGGGAATTTATCGCAGAATTTAGTAGGTGAGCTACGTAGGGATGAAGGTCACACAGGAGACAGCAGGAGAACTCACCTTCTGAGCAGAGTTTCTCAGCGAGGAAAGTGGCATCCCGGAAGGCGTAGTGGTTTAAACAATGCCAAATGGCTGCCTGTGGAAGACAACGAACGAAATGAAATTGAAATTTGCTTTTTTCACACAAACCGTCGTTGTGCAATCACTCCAAAAATACACCTCAGGTGTGCCTGACCCAATTGCCATTGCACTCATTGCCCCACGAGATGGGGAAAGAGGTGGAAAAGCTGTGGTTTTTCCTTGTATACACCTCACTTCCTCTCTTGTTCGAAGAAAAATCGATTTGCTGCCATTGCGACCAACTAACCTGAATTGGTTCCTGAATAATCATCCTTTTTCTCGTTTCTCGACACACGTGAGCTGTTCAAGTGTACGCAACACAATTCACCATCAGTCCATGCTTCGCAACACAACAAATTCACGGCAATCGAGGTGATTTTTCCCAGTGAAAAAGAGAAAATTTATCCAAGCAAAATTCCCAAAAACACCAAAAAAGCGACAGTGCTGCCACGAACGGTATGCGTTGGTAACTCCACATGACATTTCCGGAGGATTTCCGGAAAAGCTCATCCGTGTCATCCTCCCTTCTGGGAAGTTTTGATTGTGTGTCTCTTTTCCTGGATTTTCCTGCAAGAAAATGGACTGTAGTGTCCTCCCACCAGAACTAACAGCCACCCCTCAGCCACTCGTTGGCTTCTGTGGTCTGGACACAGCTAAGAATTCCGTACACAAGTCCATCTGGGATGCTTTCAATGCCAACCGGAAGAACGACAGGTAATCATTGGAATTTATCTGCCCATCAGCATCTGCCCATTATCCTAACTTTCTCTTCCACAAGGCTTCATCTGCAGTTTAAGCTCATCCCAACAAACTACGAATTCCCCGTGTCGAAGCCAAAACGACAATCCTACGAATGGTACCATCCAAAGGGGATTCTCAAGAGGAACTGGATCCTGAAGCATCTGCATATCCTTCCGGCTGTTGTTGTCACATTCCACAGCATCGAATTGAGTGATCCAACGTGGGCTGAGAAGCAGCTGCAGTGCACATCGGCTGTACAGACTCTCCGGAATTCCCTTCAGGTGAGTTGGAAGAGTTGGAAAGCTTCTGCAGTCTGAAAACTCCTCAAATGCCTGGAGTATTGTCATTCCAGGGATTGTTTTCCAAGTTCTTAGAATTCTTGGGAGTCTCTGGAATGAAAGTTGGTTTTTTTTTGTTTTTGGATATTTTGGCACAAGAAATTAATTTTTATTCATTTTTTTCCGGAAGAAAAATTGAGAGCTTTTAACCGTTGAACATTCAAAATGAATCCGTTATTAACCCATATCCGTACAAACATAGCTTTTTGCAATTTTCTCGTCTTTGTTGAATTTTCCGGGAAAATCTTCGATGAAATCGCGTCGAATGACACCGGATGAAAACAAAAAATAAAAAAAAAGATTTTAAAAACAAAAATTTGAGTTGAAAAGGTTGAATGAATAAAAAATTGTCGCGACTGCATTCTAAACCTTTCAAAGTTACCTACTTTGCGGCTCACGACTTTAAAACCTATCAAAATCGCACATAAGTGATATTGAATGATTTTGTTAACGTTTCTAAACCTTTCAAAGTCACCGTTTTTTGAATTTTTAAATTCATTTCTCGTTTTTCAACGAGTTTTATAAAGATCCGAGCCATTATAGAGAAATTCTCTTGCAACAGATGGAATTTTATGAAAAATCGTTGTTGCAGGGTCGCCTAAGTCGCCTTGCAATTGTCCTGATTCAATCCGGATCATCCGGAAGAGTTCCAGGCGATGAACTCGCCACCACAGAGCGCATAAGCAATCTTGCCTCAGCCTGTGATGTCAGTCCAAAGATGATTTTCGTTCTGAATCACTCAGATCACCTCATGGGGCATATTTTGCGCCTCGAGTCGGCTTTTCTTGATGTCGCCCAGTCGTACTACACGCAAATTATAAAGCAAATAAAAATGCATCGGGATCAGCTGTCGGCAAATCATCAAGTCCTCAAGATACGGCATCAGTTCAAGCTGGGCTTCATGTCGGAGATGCTGCATGATTTCACAACAGCCCTGAAGTACTATACGCAAGCTTACATGATCCTCGAGGATATCCGGGTGGTTGATACTAACTGTACGGAAATTAAGACAGTCGCTGGCTTCCTTAGCTACAAGAGGAGTCGACTTATGTTCAAGATGAACGTGCCCAGAGATGCTATAACACAATTCAATGCCCACATTGAGCTCTATAAAGGGAAAACCGGAAGTCGGGAGCTTCTCTTTGAGCACTACGGATGGCTCTGTGTCCAGTAAGGAGATGTTCCTTTTAATTTTAAGAGTTTATTTTATTTTAAGATTTTTTTAAAAACAGATTCAGTTCTTTTGGAGATTTGTTCTGTGATGCCATCAAGGGGGGTTTACCTGCTCTACAGACTCAACATCCGGGAATCTATTACTTTAGAGCAGCTGAATTTACAGCAAAGAGAAATGAAGCATTCCTCAATTGTTCAAGTAAATCTTAAAAATTAAGAGATTTTAAGAGAATTAAAAGTTGAATTCCCTTCCAGAAATGACCACAGTGCAGGCAGTGGATAAGAGCAGCAGCAACCTCCTGTACAGTGACTTCTTTGGCGTTCGTGGCAATAAAACGGGTGAAATGGTGAATGAGCAGAACATCCTGAACATCCTGTATGCCAATGAGAAGGAATTTAATCATTCCGGAGCAATTATCTCCTATTTGGGTCAAGCTATGGCTCAATATAAGATCTACAAATGCCTGAGATTTCGCAAAAAGTTAGCCGTTAACATGGCTGAGGAGTACCTGAAGAGTGGTGATCATGCAAAAGCCCTCACGCTCTTCTCGCTCATGCTGAGTGACTATCGCACGGATAAGTGGTACAAGATTTTCACGGAAGTCCTCATGAAGACTTTCCTATCGGCCTACTATTCAGCCTCTGTGCCGGATTACGTTTCATGCAGCATTGAGGCAATGTCTCCGCGGATTATCGCCTCAAAATCCGACCGGATAGCTATTCTGGAGAATCTGTGGCGGGTTTTTCAAGGGGTTGTTCCCACGTGCATCCAGCAACCACCCGCGGTGGATGTCACGCAGGCTTGGGAGCATGCTCTGGACAAATTCACAGAGCCTGTTATTGTGGATTTGGACAAGATCAGTGATCTCTTTGCCTGCGGGGTGTCCTTCGCGGAGAGCCAGGCGATCTTCGATGAAGAGATTACAATTGAGTTGAATATAAAATCCCTCACGGAGGTTCCGCTGAAGATCCGGGGAATTTCCGTTGTGCTCAATAGCCCAAAGTTGAGTGTTAAGTTGAAAGCTAAGAAGGTCATTCAGTTTACACCAACTTCCAATGAGGCTGGAGAGGAGCTAAAAGACCCGGAATTGATGGTTGTCCCCGAAGCCGCGTACAGAGCTCTCTTCTCTGTGGATTCACGACAATTCACGGAGAATGATAAGCTCACAATTGGAAGGGTTGAACTACAAATTGGCACAGAGAGGAGATTTGCAGTTCTCCTCAAGTCAACAACTCTAAATCAGCAGCAGATTTTCAAGGATAAATCATCCAGCTGTGATGCATCCAAGGCTACCAATACGAGCTGTTACATTGTTCCAACGTAAGATTTTCTTCCTCTAACAAAAAAAATGTACTGGTAAGCTGACCAAGCTTACGAGAGCTGTGTTTCTTTCAGTGTACCAATTTTCTGGGGGCAAACTAGACCGCGAATTAATTTAAATATTTGCAAAACTAGGAAAGATAGAAAAGTCATAGAAAAGGCTCCATAGATTTTCGATTTTGAGCTATCGTTGGAAAGGTCTTAACCTCAACTATAACATATGAAAATTTGAAGTAAATCGATAACGCCATTTTCGAAAAATTCAAGTTTAGAATTTTCGAAAATTTTGATTTTGACTTTAGCGCCCCTCGCGGTCATTTCTCGAAGTTGCATTGTTCTAGACATTTGTAGGGTTTCACGAAACCTTTCATTTGCGCTTGATTTGATCAAAATCGGACTTGTAGAACCCGAGATATCACATGTCAAAGTTAGAACTCGATATTTTCAAAATGGCGACATAAATTAAAAATTTTTTTTTTATTAATAGATGTTATAGGGTGGAATTCACTGCTCAGTCGGACTTAAAAATTTAAGTCGATTTTTAAGTCAGTCTTAAGGTTTTAGGTCAATTTTATTAAATTCGGCTTAAAAATTTGAAGTCAGTTTTAAAATTTGTAAATCGGTCATAAAGTTTTAAAGTCAGATTAACAAATTGCATATTTTTCAATAAATTTTACAAATTTTGATGTTTGGAGATTGGGCCTTATTCAGCGACCAAGAAACTCTTGAAAATCGATTGAAATCCGGAAACAGTACAAAATTCAAATTGGACTTATTGGAACTTAAAAAAGGAACTTAAAAAATTGAAAAGTGTTCTTGCTGATTACACTTTTCAATTTTTTAAGTTCCAAAAAGTGCATCTGACAATCTCCAATCCAAACATCATTTGTAAAATGTTAATGAGACTTAAAAATTTCAAGACCGACTTAAAAATTTCAAGACCGACTTAAAAATTTTAATTCAGACTTATAAAAACGGACTTAAAACCTTAAGACTGACTTAAAAACCGACTTAAGAAGAGGTTTACTGAGTAGTGAATTCCACCCGCAGTCAGCTATAATATATCATATTTTGAAGCAAATCGATAATGACGTTTTCGAGATATTCATCGAAAATTCTTCGAAAATTTTGTTTTTGATTTTTGGACCCCTAGCGGTCACTTTTAAAACTTTGGATGTTCTAGAGAGTTGTAGGGTTTGTTGAGATCTTTCATTTGACCCCGGGTTGATCAAAATCGGTCAAGCCGTTTTCGAGTTATGGTCGATTTTGGATGAAAAATTGTGACGGCCATATTGGCTAAATGGCTTGACCGATTTTCGAAAATGAGGTATCGTTGGAAAGGTCTTGATGGCTCCTACAACATATCAAAATTTCAGATTTTTAGCTGTTACAGGGGCTGAGATATAGGCAAAACAAAATTTTGAGGTTATTCAAAATGGCGGACGCGGGGGTGGGGGGTAAAATTTGACATCATAATCGGACGTCTTCCAGTCGACTTTTAAACTTTGCCGTTTACCGCAAGTCTCTATCTATCACCGTTCTCTTGCAATTTAGCGATTGATTCCGGACGGAATGTGGGGACCCTAATTCGTGCTCATCCCAAGTTTGAGCCCGATCTGACGACTTTCGATTTTGCTCGGTACACAAAAGCTGTGTCTGAAAGAAACACAGCTAAAAAAAGAATGAGGGGGCTTTTAGGAAAATTAACGTGTGGTCTTGTCTGTATGTTAGGTACCAAATGGCAGCACAGGTGAATTTGAGCGATGAACCAATGTTAATGAATGAATTCTATCGCGTTGTCATTAATCTTTACAACAATTTCGATTCGTGCCTCGACAATGTTGGGCTCTCTGTGACTGTTCCGCTTCATTTGAGGAACAAAGGTGAGGGAATTTTATTTTATTTTATTTTCAGCTAATAGAGCATTTTAGTCATCAAGGGGCCTCTGAAGTTAATCTAAAATTTGAAAAAAAAAATCGTTTTTTCTTGGGTAGTTTTCCTCGCAACGGACATTACGGAGCCACGTAAGACACTCTACTCAACAATTCAAATTGATGTTGGGGCCAAAGCATTGCAGTCATCAACGTCCCTCGTGTACTACGTGATAAGTCTCGTACGGGGCAATATAGAGTTGACCCAGAAGATGTGGTACCAAATCACGTCTATGGCGTCAATTGTGAGGGAACCCACGGGGTATTCAGGGGAGAAATTTGTACCCTTTGACACGGAATCGCCCACACATCAAAAGAATGTGGAGAAGAGCAATGATGGTGGGGTGAATCACAACATAAAAATCGAATATGAAGAGAATTGTGTGCGAAAGACCAAGGAGGACACGATAATGATTCCATGTCAGGATGAAATCCAACTCACGGCCACTTTCTACACTCTCAACCGAAAAGTCCTCTTCAAGGCGTACCAAGATGAGGATTTTATCCTTCGGATTCAAATGGAAGTGAAGGCAACGTGCGACATTGATATTCTCGACGCGACTCTCCACATTGTGGGTAGCAAAGAAGATTTTTTTTTCTCAAAGGCAATTAATCGTTGAAATGTCCTTTTTTTTCTCTACCCATTCGCTTCATTCCCAGGCGGACAATATTAAAATAAGGGATTCAGTTAAATACCCCAAAATTAGTGGGAAATCCCTCAAATGCGGTGCTCGTCTCGAGGATTCAAGGATAATTTCGGTGCAGAACAAAAAGGACGATTTGGCAATACTTATGCGGTACATGAACATTAATCATTCCTCGGTGTAAGTTGAAATTTTACCTTTTTTCTCTCTCTCTTCTTTTGATTTTCCACCCTCTTGAGAACACACCTAATTGGCGCAATTTGTACGAAAATTCTTTAGAGTTTCTTCTCTTTTTTTGGCTTTTTTCGTCCTCTAGAACAAATCCCACGAAGGATGAACGATTCAAGAGTGCAATTCCAGTTGCAAAGGAAAATCCGGCAAGCCAAGTAATGGCGACAACCATTAAATCCATCTACGGCAAAACCATGGAGCCGCGAGTTCAAGACAAAGATGTGGCAAATGAGGCAGGAAGTGAAGCAATGGGGGTGTACGTTGTTAGGTGGAGGCGCACCAATACGACAACGGTGAATGAATCGAAATTCAGCATCAGTGGATTGGGTAATTATTCGAGAGAATTTTCTTTTATGTGCCCCTCGCCCCCGTCTCCCGCATGTTTCCCATTCTGGGGTTGTCCTCTTATTATTTTTCCATTTTTCCACCCTCATTTGGGTGCCACATTCATTTTGATATCGCTCAAATGGGTGGAGATTTTTTTTGCAAAGGGGGTATGTCATTGCAAAAGCGATGTACCTACTTTTTTTTATTATGAGTATTTTTGCATCCTCCTTTTTTTTGTGATTTGCATGAAATTATGAGAGATTTTACAGGTAAGTAACGTATTGCGGTGTGATGTTTTTGTCAGTGAAAATGATAAATTTGTGGTAAAAGGTGAGGGTGGGCAAAATTTGGTAAAATTATTATTCGCGTATTGTCTATCATTGCAAATTTTTGCTAAATGAATCCGAAGAAAATAAGAAAGAAAATGATTTTTTTGATCATAATGCCATTGGAACTCGAGGTCAAAATTTTAAACAAATCTTTTTTTTTTTTAGGAAAATGTTAAAAAGAATGGAATATTCCTTCTTTGTGAGAAAGAATTTTTCTTGGGAAGTTTAATGGGTTCAAAGTTAAGAGAGCTATCAAATGGTCCTTTTCTTCTCATTTCCTGGCACATTTCTATTAGGATCTTTTAAAAAAGGCACAATATTGATCCTTCATCAAACAATGTTCCAAGTAAACTTTGGAAAAATCATTGTAAATTAAAACTTCTTCAAATTTCATTATTCCAGCTGTAAAATTTAGTCCGAAATTGAATCCATTTCACCCGATATCTGTGAATTTTCCTGATCTTGTAAAAAAGTGTAAAATGAGCTTTTTCTTAAAAAAAAAGAAGTGAAAACGCTTGAATATTTGGACGCATTACGAATATGGATTTTTTTTTATCAAATAAGATGAAAGACTCAGAAGAATTACGATCTTAGAATCTTTTTGGGGATTAAGGGAAAATTATTAGATCTGAAATCCCGAATTTTTCAACGTTTTCCTAACAAAAAGGAAGTTTCAAATTTTAATTTCTAACGGCTACATTTTTTGTGACATCAGCTTGATTCAAAAATCATTTAATGGCAGAAATTTTCAAATATAATCAATCAAAAGTTATTATCTAGTAAAATCATAACCTAAATTGTTGACTACACAGTATTTTAGACAAAATCGAACAATTTAACTTGATATTATTGTCTTTAGTGCTAAACACGAATCTAATATGAATTTTTCAAAATAATTTTCCGAATTTTCCCGCAGAACTCAGATAGTATGAAATACTGCTTGGGGCAAAATGGTGAATTTGGTGTTTTTTATTAAAATCCTTTTTAAATAGAAAAAAAAATGTCTCTAATCACTTTATAAATTAAAAAAAAATAAAAAGGCAATTTTTTAAATTCAACGTTATTTTTATTAAAAAAAAAGTTTTAATTGTTACATAAATCTCTCTATCTCAATAGATATTATAGTTCCTTGCTAAAATAATTTCATTAAATAAAGATTAGCGAACAAAAAACGCAATTAACCATTTTACCCCAGGATTATAGGAACAGGCAAATGTGCAAGGGTTTGGGAAATGGCCTAAAAATGTATTTTCCCGTTGAGATAGAGAGAAATCGTCTGAGACAAAGTTGTAGTCCGGAAAATTTGCTATTGGATAGTTGTCATGGGAAAACTTAAATATTTCCATGGAAGTCATGAAAAATTATCTCCCACAAATTCACCATTTTACCCCAGGTTTTTTAAAATTTAATTTACATTTCAAAATTAAATTAAAAGTAATACACATTGAAAAATCTTTGATACAATTTTTTTAATTTAATTCATCACAAAGAAACCTTAAGACAAAATCAAAAGATACATTTTTCTCTGGAATAACGCACCCCCTTGTTTTATTGTGCTTCCTCTGTAACTTTAGAAGACGACGCAGAGGGTTCCCTGTTCAGGGGGAGGGGGTAGAAAATTGCGCGAGAAATAACGACAACTCCGTGATTTTTTTTTCATTGCGCGTCCTTATAGCATCTAAAAAGCGACTGGCTGAGGAGGATGAGTGTCGGAGGAAAAAAAAAATGTGAGCTACCGTAGCTCCTCCTTTTGCCATGCGACCCCTCATTACGGTCGTTTTTTTTTCTTATGTAGGTACGCCAAATAGCACAGTGATGTCATTATTTGCAGTGCTCAACTGCGTTCACATAATTCATAGCCCATCCTCTTTGTAGCATCCTCCGGTGCGTTCAAAGGAAAAATCCCGAGTGCCCGCCTATCCTCTGTGTGTATGTGCCACCAGAGTGTGGTGAGGATGAGATGGGGTGTTGCTGGCTGTGGTGAATCTCGAGGGATTTTTTCCTATAAGAAAATCTCATTGAAAGCAAAAATCCCACTGGGACGCGTTTCTCGAGTGTTCCACAGTCTATGAATTTTTATTGCAAATAGATGGTGGGATTTCTGTGTGTGCGGAGGGTGGGGGGAGGGGAGATTGTTTAGAGAGATCCCCAACAAGGGAATTATTGGGAGAAGAAGATATTTCGCCCCATATCTCTTTATCACAATGACACCCAAAGCTCATTCCGTTGAATTCACACTCGAGAGGATAATTCCAGGGCTGCTAAAATACTCGTGGATGTGGAAGAGGTATTTTTTTTTTAATTAAATAAACTTTCCCTCCGCTCCGGGGAAAAATATAAAATAACATGAGACTCGTGGAATGGAGGAAAAAAATTTCACTAATTAATATCTCAAACATTTTGCTTATAAATTATTCTCTCTCGTGTTTATCAGAGGAATTTTTTTTTTCATTCTCAAACCTCACAAAAAATAATACGTTATTGGCAAATTTAACATTTTATTAATATTTATTTTTTTATAGGGAGAATGAAGAAAAAATATAAAAAAAAATTGTTTCGTGCATAATTTATGTAATTGACATAATTAAATAACGGTGCAGAAATTTATGCTTCAGATACACTCGCAGTGATTAATAATTTATAATTTATTGCAATTAGAGGAGAATTTTTTGGGGCGAAAGTGAAAAATGTTGATGTTATCCTGATTTTGTTCATTGCAAATGCTAACAAATGCTTAATTTAGGGGGCGAAGGGTGGTTTAATTAAATTTTCAAATAAATTGCATAATCGTGGAAATTAAATGATTTGATTTTCCAGATTTTTCATTCACATGTACATTTTGTCTAAATTTTAACCCTTTTTTTGAGTTTTCTGCTGAATTAAAAATGTTTTGTATAAATTGACGAATTTTAACCTTTGTTCAAATTAACTTTACACCGAAGCTTTTCCCATTTTGCGACAGCAGTAACCAATAAAAACGCGATGTGGGAATTTATCAGCCAACCAGAACTCTTTATTTATACATACATCTATTCTTCTTATTCTTTATTTAAATTTCATTTACAATTATTTCTAAGAAGGATTTGCGATTTGAAGCCAAAAACTTACTTTTCTTCTTTTTTCCATAAAGATATTGATTCTTAATGTTTTAAAATGATTAATATGGAAATATTATTTATCCTCCGCAAAAGACTCACTTCAACCCCAGTCTTCCCTATCTAATTTTTCCTTCCATAAAAGTTCATGACAATTTATCCCATCACTGTGAGAAATCATTTGCATTTTATTAATTTACTTTTTGCTGAGAAGCATTGAGAGAAACTTTTTTTTTAATATAAAAACATCTTTATGGGATTGCTGGAAGAGAAAAAAAATTGTCCCCTTTTTCTCAGAAGGAATCTGTGGGAACTCACAGGAAAAAAAACTAGTTGTTTCGTTAAGTTTCTATTTAGTGGCCAATATCGTTTTCCATTTCATTTACAATGTTGAATTGATATTGCGGATTTTCCATGAGATTTTCAATGAGTGCAATTGATGTTATTGCGGGAAATGTCCATGAAATGTGTGTGTGTATGCTGTAGAATTAATTTGACGGAGCGTAAATGAATTCATGGGATTTCTATGGAGATTGCCCAACATAAAATTCCCTCTTCCACCATGTGTCTGGGTTATATTTTTGTCGCAATTCACCATGCTTTTTTTTTTACATTCTTGTCATTTTAACTCTTAAATCTTCATGTAAATGATGCTCAGGACCGCTCAGGACAATTTTCCGTGCTATTTTCTCCCCTATTTGAGTGGTGCAAACACGTGGAGAAAAAATTAAATGTCTCAGCGCGATTGTTAGCCTGAAAAGTGTCTCTTTTCTTTCATAAATATCTCTTTGGGGGAGATTCTTCACTACACACACACACAGGCTGCATTCTCATTCCATGAAGAATGAGAATCTGAAAAGATTGTAGTCCTTGTAGTCGAAAATGTCTGTCCAGGTTTTTTTTTTCTTTCTCATCTTCCCAGCCAGTTCTGTGATGAATGTACACACAAAAAAATCATCTGCATATTTACCTTTTCTCCTTTTGGAATTTGTGAGACAAAAGAGAATTCCTTTGCAAATGGGGAAAAAGAGTTTTTATGATGGTTAAAAAATTTACAAGCTTTTCAGACAGTTGGTTACTTTACAAAAATTTTCCTGTCCATTCAGGGGATGCAAACACAACACTTGACTGGGATGTTTCATTTAAAAAATATATATAGGTAGCTAGGTACCTACATTTGTATACATTTTATCCTCTTTGTGCTGCATTTTCATTCTTCTTTTATTTAAATTCTTCATTCAAAACAAAACAATGTTAAAAGAAAAAGAAAATGAGGAATTTGTGATTGTTTTAATTGAAAAGTTTGTAAAGAAATTGACGAGATTTGCTTCGTTTGACAAAAAAATCAATTTTTATTATTGAAATTGAAAGATTTATAAAGAATTGATTCAATATTATGCTAAAACTTTTCTTTTATTATGGTATAAAATTTGAAAGTTGTAAGGATTCGTGAAATTCTTATAAGAAAATTACAAAACTTAATAGAATTTATAAATTAGGTATTTTCAATTTTACAGCCAGGACATAATTTTGTGCCTTAAAAGAATATTGATTTTTTGAAAATTTTAGCGCTTTCATTTAAATTTAAAAAATAATCTTTTAAGGCTTATTTATTTTTCAAAAATATATAGCTGAGTGCATCGTTTGTTTATTTATTATCTTTTATTAGTAATTTTTGGCAGACCTTTAGGTTCTTTAGGTTGTAGGGGAGACCGGGGCTAAAAAAGTCACTTAAGGGTTTAGAAAAAGCTCAAAATATCATATTTCCCAAATAAATAAAGCGAAATGTATGGCTCATTTCTTTAGGAAATTTACTGCCCTACAACTCTTTCTCAGATCATTTTGTTCTATCTACCTAGGAAATATGATATTTTTGGCTTTTTCCAAACCCTTGAGTGACTTTATTAGCCCCGCTCTCCCCTATTAATGTTTTAAAACTTTGTCAAGTTCCTGATAAAACAAAGATTTCTATGTATAAATTTTAAAATCTTTCATGATATTTAAAATATATCAGAAAAGATTTTTAAAAAATTATAAAAAATATTTTTTAATCATTCGCAAAATGCAAACAAATCGCCCTAACAAATTTTTATTTAAAAATTTCGAAAAGACAATGAAACTAAAAGTAATTTTTATTCATTTTAAAAAAATCAGGAAAGAGAAAATGAAAATAGAATCCCCACTTAATTGTGAATTAAATCCCCCATTCTCATTATGTTCACTTCTACCTCATTGCAGAAGTCATTGAACCAAAGCTAAACATTTACTGTTTCATACTGGAGAAGGTGTATGTTCGTGTTCCATTTGAATTGAGGATACAAGTGAAGAATCCAGGAAGTAAAATTCTCAACTTACAGGCAACGCTCGACAATTCCGACAGTTTTATGTTCTCCGGACATCGTCAGGTGAGTTGGCAGGGATCGATTTTCGCGGGGGGGATTTCATTCTCTGGCCAAACAGCCATAGAATGGAGGATTGTGGAAGAATTTTGTGTCTCGGCACGAGGTGTGTGGGGGGAGGGCGGTGGTGGGATAGATGTCCATCAATTGAATATTAATTGTTTTGTTTTCCATTTCTCTCTTTCTCTCTTCCCCGCTCCGTCTATCTCTTTGCAGCTCAATGTCTCAATTTTTTCATATGCCACTCACGATTTAATTTTCATCCTGTATCCACTGAAATCGGGCTGGCAATCAATTCCTCAATTATTTTTGAAGTACCTTTCGGGTGGGAGTGACGGCGCCAAGGAGGAAATTACTCAGTCAGAACTCAATCTCTATGTACAGCGATGGATGCCGAAACGAGTGTTTGTCCATGTGAGTTTTTTTTTATTCTCATTTTTTTGCCCCTGTTTTTGCATGCATGGGGGAGTTTTATCCCCAAGTGACCAGACGCACGTAGAGTACGAGGATATCAAGGGAGAAACTTGAACAAAAAAAGGAAAATTCTTTAAAGAAATATTCTGAAAGAATTAAATTTTTAAAGCTAAAAATTCTTTTATTTAACATATTGCAGAATTTTTATGTTATGACAAGAATCATGGTTGATTATGATTAATCAATTTAATGCCTAAATCCCTATTCTTGCTGCATCTGGTCACTCAGTACGGGTCCACCCCTAAATTATTTATTAATTTGCTGCTGTGTCATTTTAAAATTCCACTGCAATGTTTTATTCTGTGATATTATTTTTCCAACAGCCACCCCATCGTGTTGCGGAATAGAGGGTGTGAAGGGTTTATTTTTCCGGGGGAGCCTCAGCAGCACTGAGTTTCCCGGGGAATATTGCAAATCCCCTGCGAATCCACACACATGAGGATGATTGCGAGACAGCGATACGCCGGGAGAAGCTTTTATCGTTTTGCTTAAATACACAGACCTTTTCCCTCTTACGAGCCATGTAAGTGTTTATTAATTGGGCACAATGGATGGGGGGGAGGGTGAACAGAATGGATTTCCATTGTGTTTGGCAAACATTTTGTGATATATTTTTTGAAAGGATTTTTCTGTCGATAGGAAAAATGCAAATATGCAATTAATATGGCCGGAGAAAGGGGATGATGGTGTGCTTCAGGGGGTGGTTAAATATTTGCTTCGAGTTTTTTTTGTGTGTGTGCTTCTTTTCACATGTTGGGGGAGGGTGGAAAAGTGACGCGCATTGTGCCAATTGAAAGCATCATGGCTGCCGAATGTTGTGAAAAGTGCGCGCAATTTTTTCCCGGCTTGGTGGGAGACGCCTTTCCAAGTATGTGTGTGCTGGCTGTGAGAGCACCCTCGCGTTTTTCGCCCGCTTTTTTTTCCACCCCTCACCATAGAGACGCTCTCCCGAGGGGTTTCCCGGGGTGTATTCAGCTGTATTGGTGAGCGCCTTGGTGGCCATATTGGTTTTCAGTTAACTCCCCCATTTGCAAAGAGCACCAAAGATATTTCCCAGTGTATATAATTCATATTCAAATTGGGTTTTCGTGCAGGCAAATGGTTTGGGGGTGTACGTACAGCATTGAGGGGGTGAATGCTTCACGACGCTTCGAGGGGGTGGTGTACACAGCGTGGTGATGGTGTGAGATTATACCAAAGCGACAGGGGGTGGCTAATGGCGACCACACGCGATGGGATGAGGCTATACGTTTTTTTTCTTCTCCATCATCAATAACTCACCCTACGCAATGGAAAATTTTTCTTCAGCCATCTTTTTTCAATAGCCGCCTCGCGCACAAAATGCGAGGGAGGAAATGGAAGAAGAAAATTTCTTTTCTTTCCTTTCCATCATGTAGTTTGAAAAGTCAATTTTCTTCAGAATTTTAATTAATTTTCCTTCCAGACATTATTTCTCTTTCCACCTTTGGGGCGTTTTTCCTCAACTTCCTTGAGGGATGTCTTTTTGCGTTGAAGAAATGCTTGGTTCACGGGCAAAATACACTGAATACGATAAATTGGTTTCACCGCTGAGACATTAATTAGTGCGGTTGTACATTTTTTTCTTAATTAAAACTCATTATCACTTAATGCTGCGCTGCATCTATAAAGGAAATAATTTTATTCTTCAGTTAAATTAAAATTGTTAAAAAAAGGGAAAGATGGTGTTAGAAGCTAGAATATGGAGAGTTTTTTTTTCAATTTGATAATAAAAAAAATAAACTAATGAAAAAGTTCTAAAAACTTTAAAAAGAACTTAAGAATTTAGATTATTTTGAATGGATAAAACAGTCGCCCCTAGTTTTATCTTAGAATTTCGCTTTCTGAAATCATTTTTTTAAAAAGATTTTTCTGAAAACCTGAAAAAGGAAAAGTCAATTTTTTAGTTTTTTTAATGAGATTATTCGTTTTTCTATAAACTTATTATTTTTTAGAAATAAAAATCTCTTTTGTCAGCCTAAATTAATTTTTGACTCTTTTGAGCTCAGAACCTACAAATAAAAACTCAGGAACTTGATAAAAAGAAAGTCTTTCATAAAAAAAAATGAAGAAAATTATTTAAATTATAAAATATCCCGAAAAACATCTTTAAAGGTCTTTTCAAAACCGAAATCAATATATTTTTGTGAGATACATTTGAAAAATTAGCAGCTTAACTTTTACCATTTATCATGAAACACTTTGCAAATTCTCTGAGCTTTTTCCAAGATTAATGATTCTGCCGGAAAGTTCCATCTCGCTATTCTCCGAGATGTCGAGGATAAGGTGCAAATTTTCAACTTCTTTCAATTTTAATTAAAGTTTTGGGTGAAAATTTTGCAGGTTTCTCTCGTGAACTAATTCTCCATTCAGGGAATTTCTTGTTTTACCCTGTTGCTGTGTGTGTGTGTGTCCTTTTGTGTTTGTTTAATTGAAACCCATCTTTATGTGGTGAGAAAATAATTCTGGGTCCTTTCTTCGTATCCACAAGAAGGGGATAAAGTGAAAGGAAACCCATCTATCACGTGAAGACAAGGATATACGTATATATAGTAAGAAAATGGGCGAGGATTGAGCTAATATTCTTCTATTGAATTTATATGGTTTTGCCTTGCTATTTCTGAGGATATAATCATGCAAACTTATCATTCAACATGGTAATCAATCATTTGTGGGGCCCTTCTGGTAAATTGCCAGACGTGCCATTGAATTTTGCAAAATGCCATCCCTCCATCATTGTAATTAGTAGCTAAATCACTCCACCTTGCGCCCATTTAGTCTTTCGGTGTGTGCTATGTAGTTTGAGTGAATAAATCCTCCACTATTGACATTCTAATTGTTACTCAGGGGAGCATTTTCGGGACTCACGGACACCCAAGGGTGAGAGATTATAGGCAATAATATTGAGAGCGTGTCATCACCTATTTTTTTCCTTCTTCCCTTTTGCCACTACACCTATTCTGTCAGGTATAAAAAAACCCTCCGGGGTAGCTGGGTACGTGGTGAAAAAACGTGTGTGGAAAAAAGAAGTATCTGTCAATTTATACAAAAAGGGCTTAATGGGCTCAAGTGGTTTTTTTTATATTTTTCATTCGATTAGGGATGATTTATTGATACTCCCGAAGTGTGCAAAAAAAGCCTTCCATTGAGCTCATTGTGGTTTGCAACACAAAAAAGAGCTACTTAAATACCTTTTTTTGCACCTTTAGGTAAGTTTTTTTTTTCAAATTAAATTGGAATTTAAAAATTTGATATTTAAGCAATTGAAAGAGTTTTTGTGGGAGGTTTTTAATTTTTGCTTTCATTTTTTTTAACCCAGATCAGTCTATTGATACTTTAGTTAATTTACATTTGAGTAGTGCTAACATTGAAATTATAAAAAAGTTTTAAAGGATTTCTTTTTATCATAAAAAAAAATGATTTTGGATCGAATTAAATTTAATGAGAGTTTTCTATGCTAGCCACTGAAGAAGGCTCCGAGCGGGGCCGAAAGCTCTGGGAAGATTCTGTGTTTCTTTGGGTAAGGAATTTCAACTGCCGACGAAAAACCCGGAAAGAAATTATTTATAAAAAAACGTCGGAAAAACCACATTGATTTTTCTAGACATTTTTTAAAAGAGAATTTATAAATTCTTTAAATGGCTCAACAAAAAAGAAACGGCCGATTGTTTTTGCAATTTCTTTGTAGGATTTCACGAGTTTTTTTTTAAAAGAGAAATCGGTTTTATGTTTTATGATATCGTAATAGAAATCTCTCAATTTAGAACTTTCCCAAATTGATCTAAAAAGGAAGGTCACGAGCTCTTGAGTTCTTTAATACTAAACCACAAATTTTAAAGAAAGTATTAAGGTCAAAATTAATTTATAAATATTTTTTAAACATAGGCGCCTAACTAATATTTTTAATGATGAAAGTATTTTATTTTAAAGGATGAAAATCTTAATATGTTTGCCCAAAACGTCGCTGATAAATGAACACCAATAGACTCTCTGTAGTGTTCACTGGACAAAACCACATTTTCTTTAATTAAATCTAAAAGAAAATCGACAATTTTCACATAAAATTTCACAAACTCTTAACTCTACGATTGTGCTTGATCCTTTACAGTGTAGCAACTAATGATCCTTTAGATCCTTTCCGTCTTTGAAGGTAGGTACATACAGTTTAGTTTCTTCAGGAAAGGGACACAAGATTCTCGTAAAGTGAGATAAGAGAATTCAAGTTTCTCCTAGAAGGATCTACCCGAAAAAAAATTCAAAAATCTCAAACCAGTCGACCCTCGGAAGGACGCGCCGGTGAAGAAAAATAACATCGGCGTCTTTTGTATATCTTTTGTTGGGGCAATGCGCAATATTAAAAAATGAATAATAAATGTGCAAGTAAAATATAAAAACAAGACCTCGATGGGAAGAAACAATGATTCTTTTTTGTTTCATCCATGCGAAGGGGTTAACGCGAAAGGGGTATGGGTAGAGCAGGGATTGTTTTTTTGGATGGTTCTCACGATGAGTAAAACTTGTTTTTCCACGGAGGTCATTCGTATTTGGCGCCCAGGAAGTGACAGGAAGTACACGAGAAGAAAAGCGTGAAAAAACTGGCTCACTGGCTTTTTTTTTCTTTTTTTTCCTGCTGCACAAAAGAGCTCCGTGGTAGGAAAAAAAAGAACATTGTCAGAATTAACATTTTTGCTGAGTGAAGAGAAAAGAGATGTGAAATTCAACAATCACTTTTTTCAATTGACTTCCAAAAAATTATCCCACCCCTTGAGAAGATCCCAAATGGGGTGAGCAAGTTTGTAGCAAAAAAAAACTTGATATTTGACGAAAAAAAAAACTAAAATGGTGATTGTTGCAGTGAAAAATGGGAATGGTGAATGAGACAAAATGAAATTATTCACCTTTTCAATTGTATTTCGACTGTTTTTTTTTCCTTCCCGGATCCACAATATTGCATTTTTTTTTCCGCGGTAGCTCAAACTGGGACAATAGTTGCATAGTGCTGTTTCTAATTGAGCGCTCCTGCGATGATGGTATTCATACATGTACATGGGATATATGATTAAATTTTCCTCGCATGAAAGCCGAGTCAACTGCTTCAGCAATCACACAATTGTAGGATAAATGATGAAAAAATTAACACGACTTCCCTTTCATAATGTCTCGGATATAATTTTTTTCTCATTGAAATTGCGTAGTTCATAACACAGAATGTCCTCGATGGAACATAATTTGAATATTATGTTTAGATTTAAAATATGAAATTGTGATCTTATCCAGATAAAATTTCCTATATAGTTCTGAAATTATAAAAACGGATAAATTTTTCAAATTAAAATGGATTATTAAAGAAAATATAATTTTTCTTTTTTTTTTTTAAATTCAATATCACGTTTACCGGAAAACTTATGGTCTTAAAGTTTCTAAAGATTTATTTAAATGTTTTAAATCTCTTATTATAGGCTATTTGGATAGGTAACAGAAGAAACCAAAAAGCCGTAAATTAGAAAAAAAAACTGAGGAAGAAAAAAATTTTTAATTTTTTTTATTATTTCTGTTACTAAAAAAAACATATTTGATTATTTTTTTCGTAAATTAATTCTAGTAACAACTGCATTCTAATATTTATATATATATTTTAAAAAACTTTTATCAATTTTACCATATTTTGTAGAACCATTAATAGGGTGAATAGAGTCCCATTTTAATCAATTAGAACGTAGTTTTTATCATGAGAATTCGTAGTAGACACGTAAAGAAACATTTCTGATTTAGATTTTTCTTTTGTTTTATTTTTCATTTGACAAAAACCACAAAAATATAATTAAAAATAACTTTAATTTTGCAGAAGTTTCAAAAAATTTTATTTTATGATTAATTTTTGCTAATCCTATAGCCTGAAAATGAATATATATTATTCGAAACGTCGCTGATTGAAAAACAAAACGTTGCGTTTTTTCTGTCCTTTTCGTCTTTTTTTTGACAGCTAATCCGAGGACATTCTTCAGTAAAAATCAGCACGGTCGTTAAAACTTTTCTTGTTTTACAGTATGATTATTTACCTAAAATGCCTTAAATATGGAAAAGAATTTTCATTTAAAACATCTTGATGATTTTTAAAGATATGTTAAACAGAAATAATAAAATAATGATTGAAAGAAAAAAAAATTCTTTGTAATGCGTTTTTCTTACATAAAAATCCTTTTTATTACAATAAAGCGATTCACAGTCAAAAACCAACATAAGATAATTGAAATCTTCTGTATTCAGTGCTTATTAATCCTTTATTGAGCTGATTTGCTCTCACATAATAAACAGCATTGAATTGAATTGGTGCTCTTCATTACATTCTGCTTTGATTTGAATCATTTGAATTGATTTTGCCGCACAATAACGCACAAGATTGTGGAGATAATTTTCATATATAACCCTTCAGGGAAGCCATAAGAAGGTCGTCTGGAGGACTTTTCTACCTGTCGGACCCCATTTGTAAACATACAGATCACATTTCCATCTGCTTCTGCGGCAGAATCGCGCAAAAAAATTCATCAAAAGCCTCCAAATTGGTCACACGATGGAATGAACGTTCCGGGGTCCGTCATTGAGGTTGTACATCACAAAGGAACCATCATGGCATTAAAAGTGAGATTTGGAAGGGACCCTCCTTTGCATCTCGCGACCATGTGGCCCAGCTTGAAAAGAGATTTTTTTTCTGCGCTCTGGCCCATTTTTCCGTGAATCGCCCTCCGAAATTCCAAATTGTTATCCGCCAAATGCAAATGAAGGGAGAGCATACATACGGGGTAACCCTTTGACCCCTGGCGGACAGATGCATGTGAGATGGCCCAAAATATTTTGAGGGACCATATACCGGGAGAATGTCGCATTGAGTATGCTCTCAGCGGACCACTACGAGAGGATTCAGGCGACCACGAAATGTACCCGCGCGCTGGATGATGGAGTGGTCGGAAACCGCAGCTGTTTCTCATTTGAATACTTTATCTGATGCCCAACATCCTTTTTCCGCTGATTCTGTGGCTGGTTGTGCTCCTCATCCAATTTTTGCCCATCCACGGCATTTTCACGAATGAAATCCTTGACTCTCTCCTCTCTTACATTGCCTCGTTTTTGCTGATCCCCCGCGCCGCAGCTGCTGACTCGTGATTTATTCCCTCAAACATACTTCATCGCTGTGATTTATGCTGAATTGACCATTTTCTCGAGAATTTTTGCTTTTCGCGCACGGAAAATTCCCACATTGCAACTTTTTTTTACTCCTTTTCATGCTGAAGTTTCCCTACATATAATATGAATGTATATAGATAAAAATCCTTTCACATCTCTTCTCTGGCAACAGAAGCCTCCAAGCGAGCCTTTTTCTCTCAAGCTGAATCATCAACCAGCATAAGAAATGCGCATTTCTCCGGTAGGTATGCTCAACTCATAAATTGAAGTGGAAACTGATGACACCCCATTTTATAACAAAACATGTTTTGTTAATTTTTTAGCTGTGATTCTTTCTTCAAAGAAGCACAGCTTCTGTGTACACTCTAAAATGCAAAGTCGTCAGATCGGGCTCAAACTTGGGATGAGCACGAATTAGGGTCCCTACATTCCAAAAAACGTATGCGCCAAAAATGTGTCCGGCCGGCCGGCCGGCCGGCCGGCTGGCCGGCCGGAATATAAAGCTAAATTGTGAGAGAATGGTAATAGATAGAGACTTGCGGTAAACGGCAAAGTTCATATATCGGGTGGAAGACATCCGATTATGAAGTCAGATCCGACCCCCCACCCCTCCGTCCGCCATTTTGAATAACCCCCAAATTTTGTTTTCGCTATATCTCAGTCACTATTATAGCTAGAGGTCTGAAATTTTGATATGTTGTAGGGGCCATCAAGACCTTTCCAACGATACCTAATTTTCGAAAATCGGCCAAGCCGTTTAGCCAATATGGCCGCCACAATTTTTCATCGAAAATCGGCCATAACTCGAGAACGGCTTGACCGATTTTGATCAACTCGGGCTCAAATGAAAGATATTAATGAGCCCTACAACTGCTCGGAACATTGCAAGTTCAAAAAATGACCGCAAGTGGCGCTAAAATCGAAAACAAAATTTTCGATGAGTTTTCGATTAATATCTCGAGCACCGCTTTATAGAATTGCTTCAAATTTTGATATGTTATAGCTGGCTATAATATCTTTTATCATGCCAAAAATGAAGAAAATCTATGTAGCCGTTCCGGAGATATCGCGTTTTAAATTTAACATGTAATATCTTGAGTTGTATAAGACCAACGCCCCGCGAAGCGGGGCGTTTTATATATACATAAAAGTAAAGTAAAATATATATATAAATGCATAGATATATACATTATATATACATATAAAAATGCAAAGATAAATATTAAATATAGCATGGATGGAACAGTATAAAGCGAAAGAACGGTAAGTAAAACTTACGGGCTGTGATTCTTTCTTTGTCAGTGAAATGTGAAGATGGCTGAAAATTGAGGATGGGCAAATTTTGAGGAGAGACTTACTCGTGAGCTGAATCACAGCCAACGCCCGCCACGATTAAGGCTTTCTTTAAAATTTCTGCGCGTTGGCTGTGATTCGGCTCGCGAGTAAGTCTCTCCTCAAAATTTGCCCATCCTCAATTTTCAGCCATCTTCACATTTCACTGACAAAGAAAGAATCACAGCCCGTAAGTTTTACTTACCGTTCTTTCGCTTTATACTGTTCCATCCATGCTATATTTTTTCTGGACGATCTCCCCATAAAGCACTCCCAATTGTTTCTCACCCTTCGTGTCTTGTTTCTCGGGAGCATGGCGAAAAAAAAATGCCCGGGACGAATGTGTGAATAAAATTATTTTCATTTGCTATAAGAATGGTAAATCACATGGAATTTATCTCACAGAATTTTACTGCTGATGAGGGAAAAGGGCTTAATTAACATTTTTTTTTTTGAGATTTTGCTCGCAGAGATGAAAATACAGAAAGTATATAATTTGTGCCCTTTTATGACCTTTTAAGTATTTTATGAGAACATTTTGCAATGCACATTCAACATTTTTTAGCATAATAATATTTTTATTTTATAAAATTTTATTACAATTTTTATTGTTTCCAGAGTTCTTTAGAAAAAAACTTTTTTTTACAACCACAAGATTAATAGAAAATTAAAGCTTCACTTTTAGTCTAATTAGAAGTTTTTTCAATAGATGATTAAGAAGAATTTCTTCATCAGATATCAAATATTTACCTTTAGAAAATTAAAGAAAAATTTATTGCAACAGTTGAATATTAACCCTTTTGTGTGTTTTGAGTCCTACGCTGACCCAAACGTGAAACATTTTAATTTTCCAATTATTTGTGAATTTAATTGTTGTTGCAAGTTACAAATGCATCAAATTCATGCAAAATAGGCCAAAGAAGACGTTCTGACTGAGAAAAGTTCTTAGAAAGCATCTAGGCAATAAATATCGTGATAAAAAGAACTCATGTTTCATGGACGAGAAAGGGTTCAATTTTACTTAAATATTGTCACTGAAGGTAAATTCGGACGATTTCTTGCATCACAAACTTGTAATTTTACAGCGAAATAAATTATTTTAGCAATGCGATTTAAAATATTATGAATTTAATTTCTTCTGCTAAGCACATCCTTTAGCAAAGGAGTAATGAGCGAAGAAATTCATCCTTAAAATTTGAAAAATTCGTTGAACCGAGTTGAATCGAATGGAGAATTTTATTTTCCAAATTAGCTAAAGAATTTTAGGAAACATGGAATGTTTTTGGCGATTCTGATTTATAATTTTCTATGAAAAAAAAAGAATAAAATACGGAAAACTCTTGTTCTTTAACTTAAGAAGAATTCAAAATGATGGACTTTCTTCAATAATAAATTCTCTTCAACTCACTTAATGACATCATTACATTTACCTGACAATCCTGACAATCAATTTATCATTTAGATGAAAAAAATTCAACAGCCACCATCTGCGTAAAAATTCTTTGAAAAATTCCGTGGAAACTTGAGGTGATACACCGAGACATTGGCGAAAATTTAATTAGGGATTGAAAATTGCACAGCGGCAGATGGGCGCGAAAATGCAAAATCAATTAAAAAGTGCTCGCTTCGTTAATTGAGAAGTTGCGGATGTTGGAATTTGTCTGCCTCTCGTTCGCGCATTATTAAATTCCCTATGGCGAATGTACCTATTAATAAAAAAAATTTAATTATAATTTAATAATCTCTCTCTCGTATCTTTCGGGAAAGACGTCAAAGGGAGAACGAGGACGATAATAATGATATGCAAAGATGGAGGAGGATCTCTCGCATTTTTTTTTGTGTTAAAATGAAGCTCTATGTGTGTGCTTTTAATTTTCATCAAAAAATTTCGTTGTGGGAAAGAATTTTCTCGACATCTCTCATTGAAAATTTTTTTCATGCCACCCTCTGTGTGCGTATTAAATTTCCTTCTTCGCGACGCAGAGAATCAAAAAATTGCTCCGCCCTCCAATTGCAAATGAGTTACAAAACTCACCCTCAAGTCACTCTGGGTGGGGTGGTGCGGGGTGGAAAAAAAGCACGAACTTTCTGCATTTGACTAACCCTCGTTGAGCACACAATCCTGACTTTTTTGCCCTCGCCAATTCCTAATGAAATATCTTACAAGAGCGGAGTTTCACTTCAAACTCGCTGATTGTACACAATGTTCTTTCCCTTACAGCTAATGGCCACCCCCGGACTCACCCTCTCTCATTGCGTCATTCCCGGGGAAAAAAGAGTATAAGCGTACCCTCAACCACGCGGGGTGTACTGTACAAAGAGGAGGGTGGTGGCGTTGCTATAGCTCTGCCTTCGAAAGTCATGGCCACGAGAATCGACAATGGAAGATTTATTTCACTCAATCCCGTGCAATTTGCAACCTAATAAAATTTATCATTTATTTAATTAATTTCACCCTCACCTCCTTTCCATTTATGTGTGGGGGTGTGTCGCTCCACTGATTCATCAACAATCTGCTTTAGTTTTCTCAAATTACACATATAACACTCTTCCTCCATCTATGTATAATTATGTATGTATTGAATGGTTCAAGATGAGAATTTTAATTGATGCCATGCGAAGGATTTTCATTTTCGATAAAATATTCCTCCACCAACAACAGGAAATCATTCTGAATTTATTAATTATCTTTTCGCATAGATTTGCTTTTCTTCCAATTTCGGGGAAATGATTCATTACAATTTCACCCGCAATTGAGGAAATAATTTATGTGAATAAATTTTATGGGGTCTTGATGTGAATTGCATGCTTGTAAATTAATTTTAAAATCACAAGCCTATCGGGAAGATTCCCACAAAGTGATTTTGGAATTAATTGAAAGATGAAATTGAATGGAAATTCTCAATAGGATCTCATCATATTTAATTTTTTTTTATTGATTTTGGGAAAAAAAAAAACTTTTTTGGGTAGATTTTTCAGCAAAAAATTGGAAGTTTTAAATAAATTAGATAAGAAATTTGCGAATTACGGAATGACGAAGAAAAAAATTGGATCTAAGTGAGGAATCTAAGACTTTGTGAATGGAATTTGAGGAAATTTTAAAATTATATTAATTACATTTAAAATTCTATTTATTCTTTTAAAATTAAAGAGTCGATTTTGTTAAAAATCTTTTCTATTGTCTTAAAGTTATAAAGTATTTGCCAGGTTATCCTTTAAAATCATTCTATTGTCGTTAGAAACATTTACTTTTTTTTAAAGAAATCTTTGGAAAAAAAACTTTAAATAATTCTAAAAAAGGTTTTTTTTTAATAATGGATTTAAGAATTAAAAAACCGTCAAAATCTTTAAATATTTTTCACATAATTTCAAAAATATTATAATTATTAAATTCCAAAACGTTTTATGATAGAATCTTTTAGCTTTAAAAGTTAAAAATATTTTTGATTTTAATCATTTAGTTTTTACTCTAGTAAATTATTTTTTCAATTAAAAATTAACATATTTTGAAAATTGTTTAAAAGAATGTTCAAAAATAACCTATGAATAAAAATTACTTACAATTATTGCATAAAATGAAAATAATAAACGTTAATTAATTAAATTAATTTTGCATTCATCTTGCATAAGAAAATTGAGAAAAAATGAATAATTTCATCAAAATCCTATAAAACTTTCATTCAATTTTGCATAGAAATGACTGTGTGGGAAAATTTTCATTCTTGACCACGAATTTTTTTTTGATAAAAAACTGCAAAAGTTCATAGATTTTACGTAAAATTTTTTTTCAAACTTCCCTTCAAACATTTTCAAACATTTGCAATCACTGCAGAAAATTGCGCTTTCTCGGGCAAATACTTTCTGGCTGCAAAAGTCCCAAGAAGTAAATCACGCGAAGTGGCAAAATTATTCCATGCAGAGTATATGAAAATTCTGCAGATTCACGGATCAAGGAAAAACTTTATAATCTTGTTCTTTCGTTTGTGGAAAATTTATGCCAAAAATTGCAAAAGTTTTTGGCAAAATTCAACAAAGAATATCCTCCATGTAGAGAGGGGCGTCTGAAAAAGAATTTACTTTCGGTGTAAATTGCTATATTTAGCTGTTTTTTTTTCTTAAAGCTGGTAAACCATGATATTTTTTCGCTTGAAAAGCAATCCAACTAACAACCTTTATGACACTTTTCGCGAAGCATTTCATCAAGATTCCAATTAGCGGATGCGGCTGAAAAACGCTAAAAACTCCCTTTACTTGCGTTTTTTGTGCGCCTTCCTGTCGGACGCTATGTCACTTTGTGGCATGAAAAAAAAGCTCGCACCCCTCCTTGTCCTCTTGTCTGTAGTATATAGTAGGTATCCTCTCCAAACCATCTCTAAAATATTCATAAAGGCGATCTCTTTGCAAATGAAAATGAATGTGTACATCATTAAAAATTCACTTCAACCCTCCGGCCACATCTTTTCTTCCCCGTTCACCATCGTAGTCTTCTAATTAGAATCGCACACATCAAGAAAAGTTTCTTCGCTCATGCCCACTTAATGGACTTTTTTCCCGTGCTTCGTCTGCAATTTCCATCAAAGCGGATGGAATGGAAATAAAATTAATTTCCAATATGTATGGAAATTAAAATTGCTCCCCAAACTCTTCATTTTTGCATAGATGGGGGCAAAGGAGGAATTTATATTCGCGGAAATGTTTGCATGGGGGAGCGTAATTTGAAGAAAAGTACCCAATTTAATGAGTAATTCATTTCTATATTCTGGCAAAAATGGAAAATAAATATTTTTGGGAAAATTCCACTGGCACAATATGAGCATAGAACGGCACGGAGGGGGGACTGTAACGCTGTAACCAAACAACGTAGAAAGCGAAAGGGCTGATAAATGCTAAACTGCAAACCAAGTTTTGTAATTTCAAAAATTATTAAATTATTAATTATTGAGTAAATTTAGTGAGAATAAAACTGTTTTGATTCGATTTTGCAAAATCTATGCAAAATCTATGCGTCCCTCTCTATGCAAGCCACTGAAGAAGGCTCCGAGCGCGGCCGAAAGCTCTGGGAAGATTTTGAGTTTCTTTGGGTAAGGAGTTTCTACTACCGATGAAAAACCCGGATTTCAAAATATTAAAGCAAAAATGTCAGGAGTTTATTATTTTTGATTAAAAAATTATTTTATTTGAGGAAGCAATGATGGTGTTTATTTTATGGAAAATCTTTTCTTTTCTTAATTAACAAGCCGTTGTAAGATTTTAACAATTGATTTATTAATCGTTCATACATATGTCATTCCATGAAAGATATAAAGGATTTACTATTCTAGAGAATAATATAGAAAATCATTCATGGAGCCATGGAAAATTAATTTTACTTTAAAAACACATTTTATAAAATATTAGATTTTTCATAAAATAAGAAAAAAATTATAATAACTGATGAATTTCTGAGAATAGAAAAGAAAAGATTTTTAACAGAAATCCGCCCAAATAACATGAAATTTTCTAAACAATTATAACAGAATAATAAATATCCAAAGGGATGTCTCATTTTACATGGAAAAGGTAGAGAATGTTTATCAAAAATGAAGGAAATGACGTCACAATTATGTTTTTTTTTTCTCTTTTGCTGCAACCAGCATAAAACAATCACGGGGCAAACAAAAATCATTTTCAAAAAATTTTTCAAATTTTTCATAAATGACTAAAAATCATAAAATTGTGAATTTATCATCCCCTCAGCATGAGTTGTTTCCCTAAATTTATTAATTTTTTTTTCAAGTCCATTAATCCCCGAAAAAATACACCGAGGAAAATGACGAAAAGCCCCATGTGAGTGTTCATTAAAAATTCAGCGGCATTTTTATCGGATTCAGTGGGTGAATAATTCCATTGCATTTGCTGCAAAAGATGCCGACAGGTGGATTTAATTTTTAATCCTGTCGCTAACTATTCATATCCAAATGGCGCATTTTCGAGACTATCCTCCCCCTCTCCCCAAAAGAAGGGAACTTCTGCTGACGAATGAGCAAGAAATTGAGGTAAATGAGATGGAAAATTCCCAATTTATTCCTCAAAATTGACCAAATTAATTTCACTGCCCACAAATCTTCCCGCAGCAAGGATAATAGCCATAGGTTTAGGAGCATTGAAATGCAGGAAAAATTGGATAAGTGAGTGGGAGAAAATCAATAAATCAAAATGAAGCGACTCCATTTTGTGATTTTAGCTGTGTTTCTTTCAGACACAGCTTTTGTGTACCGAGCAAAATCGAAAGTCGTCAGATCGGGCTCAAACTTGGGATGAGCACGAATTAGGGTCCCCACATTCCAAAAAACGTATGCGCCAAAAAAATTTTTTTCCGGCCGGCCGTCCGTCCGTCCGGCCGTCCGGCCGGATCATAAACTTAAATTGCAAGAGAACGGTGATAGATAGAGACTTGCGGTAAGCGGCAAAGTTTAAATATCGACCTGAAGAAATCCGATTATGATGTCAAATTTTACCCCCCACCCCTCCGTCCGCCATTTTGAATAACCTCAAAATTTTGTTTTCGCTCTATCTCAGCCCCTATTATAGCTAGAGGTCTGAAATTTTTATATGTTGTAGGGGCCATCAATACCTTTCCAACGATACCTCATTTTCGAAAATCGGTCAAGCCGTTTAGTCAATATGGCCGCCACAATTTTTCATCGAAAATCGACCATAACTCGAAAACGGCTTGACCGATTTTGATCAACCCGGGGTCAAATGAAAGATCTCAACAAACCCTACAACTCTCTAGAACATCCGAAGTTTCAAAAGTGACCGCTAGAGGGCCAAAAATCAAAAACAAAATTTTCGATGAGTTTTCGATGAATATCTCGAAAACGGCGACATAAATTTTTTTCATTTTTTGATATGTTATAGCTGACTATATTATCTAATTCCATGCCAAAAATGAAGAAAATCTATGGATCCGTTCTCGAGATATAGCCTTCCAAAGTTGGCATGTCATATCTCGGGTTCTACAAGTCCGATCTTGATCAACTCAAGCGCAAATGAAAGGTTTCGTGAAACCCTACAAATGTCTAGAACATTGCAACTTCGAGAAATGACCGCAAGAGGCGCTAAAGTCAAAAACAAAGTTTTCGAAAATTTCGAACTCGAATTTTTCGAAAATGGCGACATAAATTTTTTTCATTTTTCGATATGTTATAGCTGACTTCAAGACCTTTCCAACGATAGCTCAAAATCGAAAATCTATGGAACCGTTCCCGAGATATGGCATTTTAAATGTTTCTTGAGAGGAATTATTTTCATTTTCCCATATTAGCTGTGTTTCTTTCAGACACAGCTTTTGTGTACCGAGCAAAATCGAAAGTCGTCAGATCGGGCTCAAACTTGGGATGAGCACGAATTAGGGTCCCCACATTCCAAAAAACGTATGCGCCAAAAATAAGTTTTTTCCGGCCGGCCGTCCGTCCGTCCGTCCGTCCGTCCGTCCGTCCGTCCGTAGTATAACGCTAAATTGCGAGAGAACGGTAATAGATAGAGACTTGCGGTAAACGGCAAAGTTTAAATATCGACTGGAAGACATCCGATTTTGATATCAAATTTTACCCCCCACCCCCCCGTCCGCCATTTTGAATAACCTCAAAATTTTGTTTTGCCTATATCTCAGCCGCTATTATAGCTAGAGGGCTGAAATTTTGATATGTTGTAGGGGCCATCAAGAGCTTTCCAACGATACCTCATTTTCGAAAATCGGTCAAGCCGTTTAGTCAATATGGCCGCCACAATTTTTCATCGAAAATCGACCATAACTCGAAAACGGCTTGACCGATTTTGATCAACCCGGGCTCAAATGAAAGATCTCAAAAAACCCTACAACTCTCTAGAACATCCGAAGTTTCAAAAATGACCGCTAGGGGGCCAAAAATCAAAAACAAAATTTTCGATTAGTTTTCGATGAATATCTCGAAAACGACGACATAAATTTTTTTCATTTTTTGATATGTTGTAGCTGACCATATTATCTAGCTTCATGCCAAAAATGAAGAAAATCTATGGATCCGTTCTCGAGATATAGCCTTCCAAAGTTGGCATGTCATATCTCGGGTTCTACAAGTCCGATCTCGATCAACTCAAGCGCAAATGAAAGGTTTCGAGAAACCCTACAAATGTCTAGAATATTGCAACTTCGAGAAATGACCGCAAGAGGCGCTAAAGTCAAAAACAAAGTTTTCGAAAATTTCGAACTCGAATTTTTCGAAAATGGCGACATAAATTTTTTTCATTTTTCGATATGTTATAGCTGACTTCAAGACCTTTCAAACAAAAAAAAAATTATGAAAATCTATGGATCCGTTCTCGAGATATGGCCTTCCAAACATTTCTTAGGGTATGACTTTTCAACTTTTCCCGACTTTGCGCGTATTTAAATTAATTCGTGTTCTAGTTTGCTCTCACAAAATTGGTACACTGAAAGAAACACAGCTCCCGTAAGCTTGGTCAGCTTACCAGTACATTTTTAACGGTGATCCTTGAAGAAAATTCAAATTATTTTTTTCCTAATTCCTTTTTATGGTGATTAATTTGTAAAATATAGAAAAATAATAAACCTCTACGTGATATTTTATAGGTATTTCAGCGTAAAAGGCATTCAGTGGGAAAATTTTTTATCTTCCTTTTTTTTTCTTTTGAGAAAAACTCATGAAAACTCGTGTATGGATGAACATCTCCATGGGATTGTACATAATTTATGAGCAGTAGTTGCTCCTCAAGTATCCTCGCACAAGAAAACATCCTCGTCAGGCACATTACATTCGCGCGCCCCCGGTCGTAGGGTTTTGCAAATACTCCCCACTCACTTTTGGAGCTCACAGGGTGGCCGGGCGAGTTATTTTTTCGCGCCTCGTTTGGCGCACAATGGTAGGAGTGGAGCCACTCCTGATGGCGTCTCTCTTGCACCTATCCACGCCAAAGGGAAAGCAAATGAGAAGGAGCACGAGATTGTCTGGAAGTGCTTTCCGGTGAGGGGATGGGGCGCAATGGGTGGTAGGAAAAAAAAGAGGGAGCTGAGCGGGGACAAAAAAGCATCGCGTTCCCGACCTGCGAGTATACCAAAAGTGTCCTGTCCTCAAATAAGATTTCCATAGCAACCCAGAGAGCACCCAGGGCTCGTGTCACCACTCCCTATTTTTTTTCTCCTCAAGTCACCCTCCCACGGATTTTTTCATCCCCAGCCAGCAAAACGGCTCGATGTTGTTTTGCAAAAGTTTTTGTGATATGGCAGATTTTGTATTTTTTGTATTTTTGAGAAAATATGAAATTTTTAAAATATTTTTATGGTTTTCTTTTTGATGGATTTATCTATGTATTATACATAGTTGTAAATCGACTTCTAAAACGATCCTTTTTATAAAAAAATCTAGAAAGCAAAAGTCAGTTAAAGAAAGATCGTTTGAAAATTTTATGAGTTCTTTTAAAATTTTTTTTCATAATTAATTTAAAGTATTTTTCTGTAAATAATTTAAAATTTAAAAATGAAGTTCTAAGGATAAAATTGATTGCTTCAAAAAAGCTACAGAAAAAAAGTATTTTTTTAAAGAAAAATATGTTTGAAATTTCAAGAATTTCTTCTGTAACTTTAACGATTTCAAGGATTTCTTGATCCCTGAATACGACCCATTATTTTATTCTTCTGAATTTAGTTTTCATGACATAGGAGCATTCGGCGAAGTCCTTTAGCTTTCCTTTTAGTAGGGGTTCTCTAACAAGATACGTTTTTGCTTCTATGCTCCATAAAAATACCCCCTCCACCCATCCCACTCAATGGAGCTCTTCATTTTTCACCCAAGTGGGTGGTACATGAGATCTCCTTATTGGAATATCTGCATAATTCATGGATACTTTATATGGAAATGAATGACAGGCAAGCATCCGGGAGAGAGGGATGAATAACAAAAGCTCGAAAACTCCCTCCCCCACAAATACTCATCCATCTTCCACCCATTTCTGTCAACAATATCGTACTGTGAGACTGCCAACCCCTCGCGAAAACACGAAAGAAATCGATTCTTTTGCCATGGCTTTAGGGGGTTTTCTTGCGGAAATCGGGAACCAAACCCTTATTCTTCAAATACAATAATAAGGGTGAGTGGAATAAAAGTAATTCTATTAGAGATTCGATTATAAAGTTTCTTCTTCAGATTTACATTGCAGAAGCTTAGAAAAATGCTAAATATAATTTTCTTTCAGATTGGGATCAATCTAAGTCTTATTTTAGAATAACTAACCCTTATTCAAAAAAAAATGAAGGAACATTTTAATTATTCTTTCGTTCAAACTTCAATAAAGACAGGTCTCTCTATAATTTCGTGTCTGTACAGCTATGCATTTCTACACCGTTGGTCCGATCGCGATGAAATTTGGTACAGAGTCTACTGATACCAGGCGGTTTTCACCAACGACATTCATTTTCCCCCCAGAGCCCCCCTTCGTAGCGCCCCCATATAAAATTCATGCTTTTTTTTACTACTTTTTGAATTTGGCGCCCTTTTTGGTACATTCTGTTCAAGAGAAAATGAGATGGATGCATTTTCCTGCTATCCGTCTCCCTCACACTTTCAGTTTTTCGCAGTTTTCTCGCGTTTTCCGCCGAATTTTCCGGCCGGAAGTAAGTTTTTGCAATCAGGAAGCGACGCCGCGTCGAATGGCATCATTGGTTTGAAAAGTTCGCGAAATCCATTTCCGGGAAACGAGAGTCGTGTAAAATCCCCAACCGTCAAAAATTTCAAATTTTCAAACCCAACCGTCAAAATTTCCGCGGGCCCCAAATTCCGCACGGAGGAGCTCCCCGAAGCTCCCAGAACACCCGTAAGTGCCCCAGGAGCCCAAAAAATGCGTTTTATGCCCACAAATTTGGGAAAAAACACGGAAATCACGAATTTTGTCGAAATGCAAAAAAAAGTTCGTTTAGTTCAAATTTTATTATTTCAGTGTCGCTCTAATTGGGACACAGTAATGCAAGAATATTTCGGGGTGCTTCTTTGTAACGCACTGATAAATATCCAGGTTACAGCCGCTGAATTTAAAGTGTGTCTCGATTAGTGTCTCGACTATGGCGAATTTATGCGATGTTTTTCCTGAATCTCGACTGTACTCAACCGTTTTCGCGGCAATTTCAAGATAGAGGGAAAATTTTATATATTTTTTTCTGGGAATTGTGTAATTTTTTCAACGAAATTATCAAGCTCAATAATCGAAAAAATATAGAATTTAAAAAACTAAATTAAAAACAAATAGTAAAATAGAAAAAATGCCCTTATAGTGTAAAATTAGATTGAAAAATACATAAATGAAGATTTAACTGAATTTGTCTGCTGAACAGAAAATAATCCATTAAGAGACGAGGTAGAAAACCGATTAAAATTGATTTTAATAATTCAAAAGTAATCCTGGAAAATTGGCTGGAGTATGGGAAATTCACGAGAAATTTTCCTCTCACTTTCTCTTCCTCAACGTGGGGGAGTTTTGGGTAAATTAAGAGAATTTGGGGAAAATCATCAAGTTTCATTCATAAAAGCAACCCCCACGCAGTTCTCTAAAAGGGATAACGAAAGGGGCATAATTCTTAAGGGGTTGGGAAGTTTAATGGTTTTTTGCAACTGCAATTAGTGGCTTAATTTAGCGAAAAATATCACACAAATATTAGCTCATGAATTTTCTTCGCCATAAGGGGATGAACTTTTTTCCGCCCTCCGGATGGCAGCCATGTGGAATTTCCTCTCTGCGCACACACACACGGAGAGGACAAACAAAAAGAAACTATATATGCGAAAGAATCACAAATCCTCTTCTCACCTCCATCGCCTGGATTTCGTTATAAATTCCATTATGTGGGCACACACGCCCATCAGCATTTCCCGGGGCCTTCGCGCGCGGAAATCCACTTTGCAGCCCCAAAGGAATTCTCCACTACACATGGGGGAGTCACATGACGATGAATTAACCCACTTCTCACCTCCACCATGCTCTTAATTACTCACAGAGTAGTTGAGCAGGTCCCCAGATGCAAACCAAAATATGAAAATTATGTATGATTTCTAATACGCACCATGTATGCTCCACATGAGGACGTGAAAATTTTTAATTTAATTTTCCATGAGAGCCTAAGTAATAAAATAAACTGACGGAAATCTCTCGTTCGTCGTTAAACATTTTCAAATTGCTCCTCTCTGTTTTCATAAAATTAAAAAAAAATCTTGTTTATTTAGAAAGGTTTTTAAAGTTTTCTATATAATAGGTGACTTTTTAACCTTTGAAGGATCAACTCTACATATTTTTTAAATTACCTAAAAGTCTATTTTCGTGACAAATTCTACATCTGTGTAGAGGAGTTTAATTACTTCAAGTTGGTTGAATGAAAACTTGGAAAATCTTTTTCTTTTTGAGTGAAATTTCAGGTAATAAATTGAGGTGAGAAAAATCTAATCCTAATATAGATTTTACTCTGTTGAAGCATTGTAGAAAAAAGTCATCAATATTCTTAAAATGCTGTTGAAATGATTAAAGTATAAAGGAGCTTATTCATTTCTATTTGGAAAACCTTTTATTCGATGAACAAATTGGGAAACGCGTAATCTTGTACACAGGATTGAAAATGGTTTAGAAAATGCCAAATAAACCCATCATTTTGACTGAGATTCACGAGAAAAATTGATTTCTTTTCTAAAAATTCAATCAATGACGTCACTACAGTGATTTTTGTCTCTTTAAATGCTTGAAGTATTCATTTTAATACTGTGTTGATGATGGCAAAGCAATTTTATGTCTCATTTATATAAAACTTGAGTTTTAGGTGGTACACAGAAGCTGTGCTATTCTTTTCTTCGAAAGAATCACAGCTAAAAGACAAAAAAAAACAATAGTGACGTCATTGTCTGCATTTTTGAACAAATATTTGCCGTCACTTTTTAGTTAATTTTAATGAAAGAAAAAGTGGAAATTCCTATCGTGTTAATTTGGTTTTCTATTTAATTTTACGTGGTCTGTTTGTTTTTTTTTTTTAATGAGAATTTTTCCATACAGAAATGAATAAACTTCTTTAAAATGTTTCTAACGAACATAGTCGCAAGATGCAAAGTTACAGAAGCTATCCTTTTATTCTTAACGTTAACACTTTTAACAATATTCTAAAGGATCAAACATAAATCCAATTAAAGTCTGAACATTAAAAATGGTGCAAAATAATAAAATTTCTGATGTGAAAAATAATTTTATTTTCAGCAAACAATTTTGAGGACAAGTTTGTGAAAGCCATTGAAATTTGGCGCAGATTGAAAGCTGGGAATTTGCATGTCTAAAATCACTTTGCGGATTTCACCGAATTAGTCCATTCATGGGAGAGGATTAAATTTTCTCTCTTGCCTGAATCCTTCTTCCTTCGTTTTTTTTGTTGGCTCAGAGACAGGACCCCCCCCTCCTTCCCTGGTATGGAAACCACGCCAAGAACACCATGTTCAGCAGCTTCAAACCACACTCAATCGCCGCAAGGGAGAAAAATCAATGAAGAAGTGCTGATGGGGTGATGCTGGGCACATAGAGAAAATCTCTCTTGTGGGGGGGTGGATGGTGGTGGAAATTTCATGGAAGAGTTTCTTCGTGGAATTTCAAAGAGTGTGTGGTGGGGAAATGAAATTGGAGTTTCATGCGGGGGCGTCAGGCGGTGAATGGTAAAAAATTGTCATTTTGGCCGTGTCGGTTGGAACACACGCAATCTTTGAATATTTAATTGTCTCATTTTATGGCAATGTTGGGAAGGTATAAAGTCCTTCATAAAATTTTATCCTTCTGCCACATAAATATTGCTACGCGAGAGGGCGATTGTGTCGCTTCCACCCACAAAATTCTTCCCTTTTTTTTTCCTCCACATACACCGCCTCGTTTTTATTCACTTTTATTTTATTTTATATGCTCACTCTTGTGCTACGGGATTTTATATGCGGCATTTAATGTGCTTTTGCCTTGTGAGTGTGTGTAGCCTGGGTACTGTACATATGTGAGGTGGAGCGGGATCCGTGGGCTGGGACCGCTGGGACATGGGGTGGAATACCATGAAAGGACCTGCGCTGCGCAGGACCACGCGTTGGAAAAACCAAATATCGATTTTGATAGGATATATAGCACGAAAAACTGGCTTCCATGGCAAATATCAAACACATACAGCACTTTGGAATTATTGTGTCGTTTTTTTTTTAAACCACCCCCTGCCACTATCTCATCCTCTCTATCTCATTCCCTGCCATTTTGGCCACCATGTGCCTCGCTTTGCTCTCTGTCCCACGGAGCCGGAATAAAAATTCCAAATGCTTAGGGGTTGTGTGTGAGAGGGGTGAAGAAGTCACTCGTCAAATCCAATAAATCCTTTTTCTGTGCTTCCTCTCAGGCACTTTTTGGGAGAGAGAAAATGAAAATGGTCGCACCCCCAACAATATCTTTGGGTGGAAAAGTGGTGCACAGGATGCCGGATCGATGTCTTGCCGCGAGGATATGCCCAAGAAACTTCCATTGGGTATGAATTAATTGTCAGCTGATACTGTGAGGGGTTAATTGATGGACCACCGCCGCACCACGTGATGCTCAGCAAATGCAAATTTTTTCGCATCACCGTAAATTTATGGTGCTGACTTAATTTCACCTCATGCTGTTTAATAGACTTTGACGCCATATTCTGCAAATAGTTTATTGTCAATTGAAAAGAGGAGGAACAACAAGGAAAATAATGCTAATTCAACTCTATATGTGCAACAATGGAAGCTATGCTGTGTTCATTAAAACCAACATGCATAATATAGGTATACGGTATAGGTAAGTATTGTATGTAAAAACATAAAAATAAAAAAATGAGGAAGATATTTTTTATTTCGCCCCAGAGACATATTTTTTGAATTATAGGTACATAATGGGATGATTATTTAGAAAAAAAAATTTTTTTTTCATGATAGCTTTATGGTAAAAAAATTTCGCAGAAGGGATGGTTCGATAACCATTGAAAATTTCTTTTTTTACAATTTTGAAACAAAAAAAAATTTATTTTCATTAATTTGCAAAATATTTTTGAAAATTATGTAGAGTTATGTGAAAAAAGTCTATGTTAGTTGTTTGAATAAAATGTCCTTAAAGTCATCGAAGAAGACCCACTGCGGGGTTGAAAGCTACACTGTAAATCAGTTTGAGCTGCAACATCTTGCATTCGAACAAAGATAATATATAAAATACATTACGTTGCTAATATTTTCGCAAATTAACTTGATAAGAAATAATTATTATCAAATGATACAGAAGGAATAAAAATTGTATTTTTTTGCTAAATATTTAATAAGTTTGAAAATTTGTCAATTTAGTGATATCAACTAAATTTTTGATTGGCATGGCTAAACTTTAGTAAAAGAAGACAAAACAATTGTAGTCATCAATCCTAAAATTCTAGTTGACGTAACTAAAGAATTTTAGTAGTTATGTCTTTACTGGAAACTTTAGTAAAAAATTTGACTAAATTACCTATTAAACTTTAGTAAACGAGGAGTAAAACTAAAAATTTTAGTTATCTTCACTAAAAAATTCACAGCTAAATAAAATTTTAGTAAAGATTACAAAAGACTTTAGTGATTCCAGGGAACATAACTAAAGTTTTCTGTTATAACTACTAAAATTTTTAGTAAATGTTCCATTACTACAGACTTTAGTAGCAATTTACTAAAAATTTGAATTACAGTGTATGTCATTTTTATTTTTGAAATTTCAGATTTAATTTTTTTTGACATAAATAGTGATTCATTGAGAAATTCATTCAGTTTGCATAATTTTATTAAATCATTCCCTGATTATTCTTTAGTTTAAAGCTAATTCTTAGCGAATTATTATCAATATTATATTTGTAGGTATGTATATATTGGCAATTAGTGCGATGAGAAAATTGATTGCTGCTTGTAGGGTTCCCATAGGGATTCCACAGCGGAGACCCTTTGGAAATTCCTTTACAGCATTTTTTCTTCAATTCTTCTGGGCATTAAAAAATTTTTTTGGGGACATCAGAAGGGAACGAGAGAATGAATTGTGAGCGACACATTTTTTTGTGTGCCATCAAAAGAATTAACATTATTTCTTGGGACGTATACACAAGAATCCAATTGTAATATGAATGCGCCATTGAGTTGGAGAATGAGGAAGGTGATGTTCTTTTATCGGATTGTTCCTTTTTTTTTGTTATGTATAATATTGAATTTTTTTCCTTACTATTCTCATATGCAAATTGAGGCTAAACATTCTCTTCCTGGGACTCTATGCCGTTCCGCCTGACAAAGACTACGTGGAAGTGTTTTGCTTTACCGGGGTGATGGTATGAGAGGATGGAAGAAGAAAGGATATACGGAACTAATTTGAATATTTTTTATTATAATCAAGTGTGAACCTCTTTTGGTTCCTGGGAAAAAAATCTCTTATACAACATTGCCTTCCACTCCAGCACCTTTTCCCATGGAGCCATTTCTCCCGGGAGAATGGAGCGCTCCGAAAAATCTTTATCGTAAATTCACACACACACACAACACACGCGATGGAAATCTCCAAAAGCAATTTTGTTGATTGAAAATTTAAAATATTCAATTTCTCCGTGAGCTACCCCATCCCCGCCCAAATGCAAACTCCTTTCGCGTTCCTTGGAAGTTCCGTGCGCCTTCACCCACCTCACCGCGGTATCTCATCCACCATCCATGCTTGAGAAGCGTGTGTTTCTGCGCCTCCTTATCGTTCTGGCATCGTGTCGAGGGTGATCTGAGATAGGGCATACATTCAATATGATTTGCATAGAAAGATTGCCAAGTCTGCCCCGCGTGAACCCCCAGCATATCCCATTAATGGAGAACCACGATGAACAGCTCGCCTGGAAACGTTTAATGTCTCATCATTATTTATTTTAGTTCCATAGTTTACGATTATTTTCTCACGTTGCTGCACCACAAGACCATCCTGCAGTGCTGGAAATTGTGCTGCTGGAGAATTTATTAAATTAACTTTTTTTTTACCCCCAACATTCTTCTCCTTTTCCGCTCTCTATGCGGTGAGGAAAAAAAAGGATATTAATAGTTGGAAAATTTTTCTGAACTCTAAGGCATGGTATTTATATTGATCTTGCAGTTGTTGGGTTTCTCATAAAAAATATTATGCGTGCTTCAAGTAAATTTAAAGTTATGTATTTAAAAGCAGTCTTGGATGGTTTAATTCTATATAGAATTTATTAAATATTTTCTCTAATACGTTGTAATTTTTCTAACGAATTTTGTTTTCTCATCTTTTATTTAACAAGTTTAAAGATATTTCAGAGTATTTTTGATAGGATACCTACCTTAGCAGAATAGCTTTTGGATTAACAGTTTTCCGATAATTTTAATCTCCAAACGTTATATAAAAGATGTTAAAAATACGAGATAATTTTGTTGTTTTTTATAATGACCAGCACTTCAAACACATTGTGGCTTCGGTCTTTGGCCTGTGTCAAAGAGATAGGAGGACGCTTTTTTGGGTGAAAAACAATCAATTATGTGCAGAAGGGAGGATACAATAAATCGTGCAAAAGTGTTTGCCGTCCCTGGAACGTGATCCGTGGCCGCCCAACCAGAAGCTCCATCGTCTTTGCGCGGGGTGAATTTTCCATATTTTTCACCACCCCAAAAGGAAGAAGAAAAAAAAGCGAAAGGGGAGGTGCGCCCCATTCCCTTTGGCACCCGTCCATTGTGCACAATCCACCATGTATGATGATGAAAAATATTGTGCTTTAGAGTGTGGTAATGGTTATCTTTCATTTTCGGCGAACATTAAGAAAACCCCCGCACACACATTAATCATTGTCAAAAAATTTTTATACTTATGCGCACACACAACGTCTCCCAGGATCTGCTTGGTAACATTCGAGCCATCATCCCATCCTCTCCATATATAGTATACTTTACCCAGGGAGGGTGGTGTACCCCCACGTGAAAGTCCCACCCACTTGAGTGGTATAGAAAAATTATTCGACATAGAGCAAAAAACAATTTTTTCCTCCGTGGTCGGATGTTTTTACCACATCTTTTCTCTTCTGCGCCTTTCTCGGGATTTAGGGACTACCGTAGGGCGATGTAGGGCTACTGGTAAGAAGGATTCTTCTGCTAGTCGAGTTTTACTTTTCGTTTCTTTACTTAAGAAATGCGAGGGCGTTCTCAGAAATTTTTTTTTGTTTTCTTGATTCAATTTAATCTGATCTGATCCGTTTTTTTTTTAATTCTTTAAACCAGAATTTTTTTGTTGAAATTTTCGAGAAGTTTGACTTCAAAACTGTCTGCAAATGTCATTTTTATCAATTATTTTTCTTGAAATTTTGTCAAAAAAAAAAATCTTAAATTTCTTTAAGCAAATCTATTCAACTTTAGTTAAAATAAAAATATTTTTTTTGCAGAGTGTTTATTAAAATCTCTTTTCGAATCAATTCGATTTTTTTGTTTAAAGAGGGGAATCAATCATAGATTTCATTTTTTTTTATTAAAACTCATTATCATATTCAAATTTTAAATAAATTATATATCAGAAAAAACATTGTCAAAGTATTAGACCAAAAAGAGGAGAAATTTTCAATTTAATTTTTCTTATCTTAAGAATTTTCATTTCTGATACAATGTGGGCGAAAAGTTCTTAAGATTCGAGATTTTCATAAAATTCATGACAATATTTAGCAAAATTGACTTACTTACAATATCTGTAAGTTCTTACAGAGAATTTCGGTGAGAAAAAAATAATACAAGACAAGGCAGGGAACCAGAAAAATGTGCCACATCGTCAATGTGAAAGAGGAACTGTGTTTTGGACAGTTAATAAAAATTACACAAAGGCGTTGCTTTTATCTTGCGTGAATAAGAAACGAAGATAAATTTCATCTTTCTCCTTGCGTCAGGGAAAATAAATAACATACACGCGAAATGGGGATGCCAAAATGATTCAGCGACAGGGAAGACATGGAACATCTTTTATGAAGCTCACCCATCTAAATTGCAAATTTATCGCACACTCTCGCTCCACACTCAATCACCTTCTTCATATACCAAAAGGGCCATTTAGTTATATTGGAATTTAGCATTGCTTATGATGGGCTACCCCTTTATTTTTTTCAACATCATTGCTGCACTTCAGTCATGGATCTTAAAACTCTCTCTTTTGGCTTGAGGAATCCTCTTCGGTGTAACTTTTCGCACCCCACAATAATGATTCGAAGAATTCATCCGAGGCATATGATTTTACTCCGTGGCAATTGTGAGAATCCTCCTTTGGTACAATGAAAAGATAAACACGGCAAGTCATATGCAAAAGGACTCTCGATAATTGACATTTTTCATTCAACCTCGAGGGCTAAAGGAGTTTCCCATGGGCTTCACGCAACACCTTCATTTGCATAAATTACAATTTATTGGGAGACAGATGAATCCCTGTGAAGGAATTTTTATTTTAATCCCTTCCTGATCGTGTTAGAGTGTACAAGGAATATTTTAGACAAGCATTATTTATTTTCACACCGTAGTTATAATAGAGAAAAAAAGAAAGAATATTTAATTTGCATAGGTATGTGAAGCGAATTTTTAGAAATTTCATTTGGTAAATGGAAAAAATTGGATAAGAATAATAAAATCAAACACAAATAGGGGATGATTTAATAATTATGGAAACTCGGGGATTTTTAATCGATTTTTGAATGATTTTCGAAAAGGTAATTAATATACAATAAATTCTCATTAAATGGGCCAAATATTGAATAATTTCTTTGTGTTTTTTTAAATAATTCTTTATCATTATATTTTTGAATTAGCATAATTAGCATAATTATTGAATCATCCTCTAACATTGCTCAAAAGTCCATCTACTGTTAGTCCTTCTTTAGGTAAAATTAATATTTTCTTAACAAAATTTTAAGTTTTCGATCAATTTTATTCATTTAAAATAAAACGAAAAATTACATAAAGAAATAATATATTTTGCTTCATTTATATAGAATTTTCCAATGTAGTATGTTGTGTACAATCTATATACCTATACCGTAAGATGGGGTGTTTTGGGATACGCGGGGTGTTTTGGGATTTATTTTTAGAGGTATTTTTAAGGCTAATTTGTAAGAAAAATTGATTTGATTTTTAGGGCAACCTTAGCTAAAATTTTCCGGGGAGTCCGAAAATGGCAACTATTTTCATCCCCCTCCACCCCCACCCCCCCAAAAATATCGTTTTTTAGACAATTCGTTCAAAAATAGGCTTGTGGGGTATCTAATGAAAGCTCTTGAAATTGTAAACCAATTTTAAGTGATTCTAAGCAAAGTTTAGACCTGGTTTAAGCTTGGTTTATGTCTGGTTTACGTCTGGTTTCAAGTTTTTTATGTGTGGTATCAAATGAAAGCAATCTTAATTTCCTTAAATTCTAAATTAATTTTAGATAAATAAACATAAAAATTTTAAACTGGTTTAAGCCTGGTTAATCTTTGGTTTAAAGTTTTTTTTTATGTGGGGTGTTAAATGAAAGCTCTAATAATTCCCTTAATTTCTAAGTCAATTTTAAAAAACTAAAGACAAAAAAGGGCTAAAATCTGCTTCATTTATTTGCAATGTCATATAATGTAAGGCTCTAAAAAATACTGACTAGGATGAATTCAAGTAGGGATAGGGGAGACCGGGGTAAAAATAGTCAATTTGCATTAAACCTTATCTGCAGGATTCCCCAAGGGCAAGAAAATTTCCTCGATAGGTCATTCTTATAGGAAATTTCCTGGCCTACAACTTTGTCTCAGACCACTTTTCTCTATCTCCACGGGAAATATGAGTTTTCGAGCTTTTCCTGAACCCTTCCGCTTCTGACTTTTTTTTTGACGCGGCGGGTAAATATAGTCACCAGTTGGCTAAATAAAGTCGGTCGAATTTTCCGACATTTCCAATGATTTTTCACCTGAGAGATTGATAGTAGTTGATAGCTAAACTTCTCACCTTTTGATCCGCGACAAGGAATTTCACTTTTATACGCACTAAAACAGAGAATGGCTCAGAACAGAAGGCCGTGACTTTTGGTTGACGTCTTCGCGAAGCAACTTTTTAGATGCGACTTTTTTGCGAAGACATAACCTCAAAGCAACTTTTTTTGTGCAAAAAAGTGAGAAATACGGGAAAAAATGCATTGGAGTGCCCCCGGGGGGCTTTCCGTATGCTCTTGATGCATTTTCCAGGCGGAAATTCGCAAAATTCTTTTTTTTTGTCACAAAACTCTTTCGAGGCAACTTTTTTCGCACTTGGAGGTAACTTTTTCGAGGCAACTTTTTTGGATGTGACTTTTTTTATGCAACTTTTTTTGGTGTGACTTTTTTGACACTTGGATGCGACTTTTTCGATGTAACTTTTTTGGATGTGACTTTTTGGGTGTGACTTTTTTGATGCAACTTTTTTGGGTGTGACTTTTTCGAGGAAACTTTTTTCACTTTTTTTTGAACAAAAAAGTTTCCTCGAAAAAGTCACACCCAAAAAAGATGCATCAAAAAAGTCACACCCAAAAAGTCACATCCAAAAAAGTTACATCGAAAAAGTCGCATCCAAGTGCCAAAAAAAGTTGCATCGAAAGATTTTTGTGACAAAAAACAGAATTGTGCAAATTTCCGCCTGGAAAATGCAATAACAGCATACGGGAAGCCCCCCGGGGGCACTCCAATGCATTTTTTCCCGTATTTCTCACTTTTTTGCACAAAAAAAAGTTGCTTTGAGGTTATGTCTTCGCAAAAAAGTCGCATCCAAAAAGTTGCTTCGCGAAGACGTCAACCAAAAGTCACGGCCTTCTGTTCTGAGCCAATTTTGCGATTTTCTCAAACACGCCATTTTGCAACAAATGAATAGAAAATATGCCAAAAATTTCGAACTCCCATATGATTTACATGGGACGACTAGATCTACCCCAAGGGGTAATGAAATCTAAGCCAGACCCTAATTGTTTTTTGTCTTTAGTTTTTTAAAATTGACTTAGAAATTAAGGGAATTATTAGAGCTTTCATTTAACACCCCACATAAAAAAAAAACTTTAAACCAAAGATTAACCAGGCTTAAACCAGTTTAAAATTTTTATGTTTATTTATCTAAAATTAATTTAGAATTTAAGGAAATTAAGATTGCTTTCATTTGATACCACACATAAAAAACTTGAAACCAGACGTAAACCAGACATAAACCAAGCTTAAACCAGGTCTAAACTTTGCTTAGAATCACTTAAAATTGGTTTACAATTTCAAGAGCTTTCATTAGATACCCCACAAGCCTATTTTTGAACGAATTGTCTAAAAAACGATATTTTTGGGGGGGTGGGGGTGGAGGGGGATGAAAATAGTTGCCATTTTCGGACTCCCCGGAAAATTTTAGCTAAGGTTGCCCTAAAAATCAAATCAATTTTTCTTACAAATTAGCCTTAAAAATACCTCTAAAAATAAATCCCAAAACACCCCGCGTATCCCAAAACACCCCATCTTACGGTACATATTTTATTGAAGATTTTCATCCAAGGACTCCCTAAAAATTCACTGACTTCACTTGTAGGATGTTTGGGAACTCACATCCATCTCCGAATGGGTGACATGCGTGGGGGTATGGGAAATGAGGGAGCTGTGCGGAAAAAAATGATAAAAGAAAATGTGCGTATAAGATGATGGATAAAGAGAAGAAGAAAAAATTCTCATTCCTCCCTTCTCAAACTCCCCATTGCGAAGAACGATTCCTTCCAACGCAGCATCATGGCTTTCTGTGAGCCGCAGCATTCTAGCATGAGAAAGGGGGTGGATGACTCTCGTGGGGGATGGATGGGTGGGATAACACAATACACATGCGAGGAAAAAAACACATTTCCTCGTGAATTTCGCGGCACCTTCGGCGGCGGGGGGGGATCATCGAAGTGCGCGCTCATGGCTTCAGAGGAAAAAGGAAGAACCCCCCGGAATAAGGGTGTGCCAACATGATTGGATATGGCACAAAAAAATTATTTACGAGACTCACTGGCTGTATGTGGATGAGATGCGAGGGAATGGAGGAAAACATGAGCCGGAGCTCTACACTTTTTCCCGGGGTTTTCCATTTTTCCCGGGACTCTCAAAAGGGGGATGGTGGATGAAATGTGGGGGGTGGTGCGCTTCTTTGTATGCCCGACGACGAAATATACGCGAATTTTCCAACTGTGAACAACCACATGAGATGGGGATGGATATATTTTCTCTTGCGCGCCTCACAATATACGCGAGGATATACAAAATTTTTCTTCTTTTTTTTCACTAGAGGGTTGGCTTATCCACGGTATTTTATCCCTGGGCTTATTGCTTCCAAGAAAATTTTCAAAGTAAATTTATATAGACATTTTTTCTTGTTTTTTTTTCTACATAAGTCCTGAATGTCGTGATTGTAAATAATTTTTGAGATTATTGTGGAAAAATGAGAAAATCTCATAAATTCCGCGCTTCACTGAATTTTAATTGGAAATAGGGAATATTGAATAAAATAAGCAATTAAAAATATAATTATTTAATTTAGTTATTAAATGTTAAATTGTTGAGGAAATTATGAAAATCATGAAAAATATATTTTTCTATATCGACTTAAAAGTTTTTCAGGATTTTTTTTAAAATAAATTCTTTATTATTTATTAATTATTTCAACCAAAAGTAATTTAACATAAAAATAAAGAGTTTTAAAACTTAAAATATATCTGGAAGAGTACTTCAAACACCAACAATCAAATTTAAAGAGTTGGATTTAAAAATTTTTCATTATCTTTAATGTTTTTTTTTTATTATTTTTTTAATGAATAATACAAGAATTATTAAAAATTAATTCTACTCCTATTTTTTTTTTTAAATAAAATATTTATTGAGTGAACCACATATTACATAATTTCCAACATAGTGCTATAACAGCGAAGCCGATATTTTTGCCATTTTTTCCCTCTCAACGCCCCACCCAAAAAGTTTTTTTTTGCCTGAATTTCCATCAAAATAATGAGACCTCATTTTCAGGATATTCTTCATCCTTCCTTGCAAATCGCTCGATGTGTGCCCCTTGCTGGTTGAGGCGGGGGGTTATGAAAAAAAGCACCCGCGGTAGATGAGAGTATGGCGCGGATGGAAAGAAGTATAAGAAACTTTTTTCCCCATTTGCTCTGTCATACACTCATGACGAAGCAATATAGTGAAATTTTTTTGCCATGTCGATTCCAAGGGGTGAAGCATGAAGACGTGAAGAGCTAAGCCATTCTTCTTCGAATGCCAATTACGCGAGAATAAATATGCAGAACGACGAAGGATATAGAATTTTACGTTTTTTTTTTGCCTTCTCTTCTCTCATCCATTCAGAGTCTTCAGAGTAGATGTTTTTTCGCCATGCCCTCCCCCCTCCTTTTAGCATTCCAAGAAGTTCTTCATCTTCCTTTCGGTGTACAACAAAATTGCGAAAATAAATTTATTTCAACTTCTCGTGTGTTTTGTGGATGGGGTGGAATTTATTGAAATGGGAAGACAGAATACAAATTCGTGCACATTTTCCACTATTATTAATATTTTCTTCCTTACATGCAGAAATTGTAATGGGATTTCCACCGGAGTGCGACAAATTTATATATGAAGCTCGCAGTTGGGAATGGGAGAGCGTATTTTGAGCCCTTCCATGGATCGATTTTTCTATCTCCTAGTGCACTTGGCACGTTGTGTATCCTTAATGAAAATTGCTCCTTTAATAAATTCACTCTCAATTTAACTCACCATGGTGTGAATTTAAATTTTACAGCACCTCCAAATAAGCACCAGGAGGTAAATTTGCAAATTTGTCTGCATGTCCTTAGCACGCGGAATGTGTCCTGTATACTTGTCAACTTCCTCATTAAAGGGACTTATTGCGACGGATTTGAATTAATCGAGAAACAGATTTTATTATCGTGCTGCTTTCTTTAAGATTCGGTAAAAAAAATGAAATTAAAATTCGTAAAGGTTCCATTTTAGGGGGTATTTTGGTGGCTTTACATCGTGTTTATGGAGCTTTGGAGCTTTTTCATAAATTTTTATGCTTGATTAGAGAGTAAATCTTGACTTTCGAAATACATCTCTTTTCAAGATGAATTTTAAAGAAGAAAATGGGGTGTTTTCCGTGTTTTTTATGCTTCCTGTTTCCCCTAAAAATAGCAGAATTTTTGTTTATGTTTTCAAGTCTGATTCTAAGTCATTAATATTGCAAGATTTGAAGGGTTTGACCTCGAAAAATTCCCAAGACTACATTTCATTTATATAAAATCTTTGTAAATCTTAATTTGTAAGAAAATCATCTTACGAATAGAAGAATATTTTATAGAATTAAATTTGAGAAAAGGAGTTTATCAATCAGACCAAAATCTAAAAGAAGAACTGAAAAGCAAACTTAAATCTTTGCATAAAGTCAAAATAATAATCTGCAAACTATCCACCAGAGACCACAAGTTTAATGGGTATTTAAAATTCACCCAAGCTCCAGGGATGAAACTTTCACTTAATTTAAAACTTTCTCTATGTGAAAATTGTGTGAAAAAAATGCTTCAGTGTTTCTCCTTTGAGTGCCCTCAATTAATCTTGACCTTCTTCAATGGTGAGCAAATTCTCCGCACCCTGAAGAGTTCAAGGGTGGTTGGTGAATGCAAACAAATTTTAATTGAATTTCCCATTCAGCTTTTCTTCCATGGCATCTCCCTCTCGGTCTATATAGCTATGGTGAGAAACTTCCTCTCTCTCTCGGGTGGAACATCCCCGTTAATTGTTCCATGGACTTTTTTTTGCCTTCTTCTCCAAACTCTCTCCTTTTCCGTCATGAACTTTAATTTGAATATGAATACAAAATGATTTCAACAAATTTAATGGAATGTGTTTGTACATTTCAATATGAGTTTTTTTTCTTCAGCGTTCTGCTTTTTTTCCATTCCTTTCCATTCGTGTACAATGTCTGCAAACTGTGTGTACTAAATATATGTTGGAGATTGTGGCACAAAGTTTTCAAATAGTAAAAATTAATTTCATCCAAAAGGAGTGTGAGGGAGATGGGAAATCAACCCCTTTTCCGGGTTTTTTTTACTCAATATATTGTTGATCGACGTGAGTCGCATAGAGGGAATGGTAAAAATTTCCATGAATTTTCCCTTACTCAGGGTGACGTGGTTTGAGGAGAAAAAAAACATCCACATAAAAATATGTAATTTATTCGGTCTTCCTTCTCGCTCGACATAGAGAAAAACGTCCAATTCTAGTAAATTTAATTTTGGGGAGCGTCTTCGTTGGAGGAATCATCTGCAGCTGCCATTGGTAACCCTTATATTTGCCCTTGCGCGTCCACAGATATATACCATACATATTCTTTTTACTCCATCACACCCACCCCTCCCCACCTACGTATATATTCCGCATTTACGATCCAAAAGCAACTCAGCTTGTATGTTGGAGCATAAATTGTATGGTGGTGGTGGGAGAACGTCGTCAAATGTTCTGAAGGGTTCTTTCTTCTCTGCTCCAGCGCACGGGGAGCCCCGTACGGGGGTTAGGCGGGGGATGGTTGGTGCAAAAGCGATTTGGAGGCGCGCGGACGTGGAAAAATCTATATATATTCGCCGCCACGAAAGACGAACTAAGGGAAGGAAAATGCTGTTGAAAAAAAATAAAGTGGGGGTAAGTGACGTGTGCCAAGTTTTTCATTTTCAACCCCCTCGATGTTTCACCCAAAACAACCCTCAGTAGAGAGTTTCAAAATTTCCCTCACATCCCATGCGAATTTCATTACGAGGGGTGGTCAATTGCTCAAGATGTAAGACAACATTTGGGAAAAGAAAGTTTTGCACTAAAGTAAGTTTTTTATAGGACATGTGGAAATGAAGGGATGGGGTAAAATAAATTCAATCAATAATTCCCAGGCAATGGGGCGCCATAAGTTAAGAGAATGTGAATTATCTGAGGGTGATGAATTTAGTTTTTAGCTTTCAAATATGTTTTATGCTTAATATCAAAGAATGTTGTTTAATTTTAGCGTTCTAATTTACTAGTTCAGTTGGATCGCTCGGCGCAGTTGGACGTATTTTTGTGGCGCTCTTGAATTATTAGTAATGGCTCGTGAATTATCGAAAAAAGGGCAACCCGTGAAATGTGATTCGGAGATTTCTCAACTGAAGGAGTTCTTTGAAAGGAGATTTGATCGAGTGGACAAATATATGGAGAAAATGGAAACAATTTTTTCGTCATTCTCAAAGGAACTCACTGGACTGAAGGAAGAAAATGATGCGTTGAAAGCTAAGATCATCTCTCTGGAGGATCGTTTGAGTGATGTGGACCCAGAACCTTGTGACTTGAATGCAATTGTGATAGATGGTATACCCAATGTCAACGAAAAACGCAAGTTTGCTCAAGCTGAGTGTACCTTGAAGGAAATTGGAATTTCTGTGGATCAAGGTGATTTGGATCAAGTTACCATCATTAAGAAAAAAATAGTGGCAAAAAATCAATCTGGTTCCAAAGAGCGGGACGCTGCTGATAATCCAGGAAAAAATTGTGTCATGATTGTGCGTTTTGCTTCGAGGCGGACAAGAGAGATTGCAATGCAACACTGGAGAAATCGAAAAAGGTCTGGATCAACGGCAATTGAGTTTGGGGGAATACCAGTCGAGTTGAGCGTGAGTGAGAGATTGAGCAAATCCCGTAGGGAGCTGTTCAATAAAGCAAGAGAGGCTGCTACGAAAAAAGGCTGGGCTTTTGCGTGGCACCAACAAGGTCGAATTCTGCTGCGTAAGAGGGGAAGAGGTACCGTTTTTGCAATTGATTCTCATCAAGATCTAAAAAAATTCATTGATTGTAACTAAATTGTTTCCAATTGTTAATAATTTTTGCATGACTTATTGGTAAATATTTTTGTAAATTCTTGGCAATGCGGATCTTTGAGAGATTACTTTAGTTTAAATTTGATAAAAAGTCAAGTGAATTTGTATGAATTTGAATTTAAATTACGCGTTGGGTGATCAACTGGGCTCCGAGGTGGCGACACAGCTTTTAGCTCTGCCACTTTGATCCCGAGTTCCTTCTACATTCTGTTTGTAAAAAATTGAAATATTTTGTAAATTTATGTATGTATGAGGAATAAGGTGAATAAATATACTCTACTCTATACTCTACTTTAATTAACACTTGGAAGATCGAGGTTTCTAACCGCAAAAGTTTGACTTTAATTTTCTCTTAAAAGGAAATGTTTTCCAAGTTTTCTTTACACGATTTTGAAGTAATGAAACTTTTCTATACACCGATGTAGAATTTATCACGAAATGTTAAGTAAATTTCAATTCTGTGGCGATTGAAAAAAAGTCGAATTGGCCATTTTGTCCAGCAAAATCCTCCAAGGGTTAATTTAGAACGATTTAGGGGGATACATCGAATCATTATGTTAACCCTTTAAGGTTTTTTGGGTCATACGCTGACCCAAACGTGAAACATTTAATTTTTTCAATTATTTATGAATGTAATTGTTTTTCCATGTTACAAATGCATCAAATTCAAGCATAAGGGGTCAAAAAAGACGTTCTGAGTGAGAAAAGTCCTCTAAAAAAATTCATAGAATAAAAATCGCGATAAAAGAGCGCATGTTTCAATGTTTTTATGTTTCACGTTGGACGTTAAAGGGTTAACATGATCACATCAATTTTAATTCAAGTGTCTAAATTCAAAAGTTAATAAATTTTTCAAAAAAATATAACGTCTCAAAGGCATTGAAATAAAAATAGAAAATTGATAAAATGACCAAATTAAATCAATTGAGTACCATGTAGCGTATCATGGGATGCAAATTGAATTTATTTGGCAGAAGAAGCAGCCATGTGGCGCGTGAAAGTTGCGAGTTGAACGCCCTTCGGTGCCACCCCATGGAAATACAATTGCTAGGCGCACACACCCCTCGCGAGGGGGTGGTTTTTTGTGCAAATGTGTGCGAGAGTATGCTGAAGGTGCTTCACCATAAGAATACACACATATATAGATGTTTGTTCTGAGCTGGTGGATGGAACAAGCCCAACAAGGCGGCCATCTTTGTTGAAAGTTTCCCAACCGCGATTGGGGTGGCCTGAGCCGAGGGTGGAAAATGACGCTGAGGCGGCGAGTAAAGACGCTACGAAGCTGAATATAAAACACGCGGTGGAAACTAAATCCTTCTTTTCGCTTCGATGGAAAATTTTATATATACGTGAGATTCTCTTCTTTTTTTTTTCATACAATCCACAGCGAAATGTTGTGCATCTTATGAAAAGGAATTTATTCTCCCATAGCGTCGCTATTGGGGAAGAGAAAAGCCTTCAATTTTCAATATACACATTGCAGGGGGTGGTATATGCGGTCCCACTTTGCCCATGCAAATCCCCCGGAGAGCGATAAAAAAAAATTTTAATCTCAAATGCATGGAAACTCATCATTTTTCCGCGATTTTCACATTAATTTCAATAATATGGAGAACCCTGTGTGCTTATTAAAATGTAATTTTTCTTCGACAAATTTTCATCTCATCCCGCAATTGAATCAAGTTTATTGAATCAATTGGTTCATCGTCTTTTACTAATTTATTCGATAGGTGTTCGAATTTAATCGACTCCTCGGGGGTGTGTAACGTGCCTCCTGCTGCCGTGACCTCATGAGTATAGGACGATGATGCAAATTTGTGGAAAACCTCTTTAAGTGTAACGAGCGTAAAACAAATTGATTAAATTTTCATTTTAACCACCCCCACCCACATCCATGATGCTCAAGACTTTTCCAACTTCCGAGAGTAATTTTCTTAAGCAGAAAATTGAAGGCGAAAGTAGCTCAATTCTCTCTCCTTGCCTTGTCTCTTTAATTTATTATGTGTTGCTCGAGGAAATCCTATTGTAACATTAAATTAAGGAAAAACAGTGAAAAAAATCAATATTAAACGCATCCTTTTATTTAATTTAAATTGGATTTTAAGGAAAACTTGTTCTTGAACTTGAAAATATTTTTTCTCTGTTTCACGTAAATGCTTTAAAAACTTCACTGAAAGATCTTAATTTTTTTTTTTGATTCCTGTAATCAAAAATGTTATCAAAATTTATGAAATAAGCTAAATCAGTAGAACACATCATCACAAAAACACATTTTGCCTAAGAATATTTCCACTAAAACCACTGCCATCGTTGAACTTTCTCAAGAGCACAAAACTAAGATCTGAAAACCTTTGAAAATTCTCCATTTTCACGGATTTAAAAAGATCACTAAAAACTTCCAAATAAATTATGATAAATTAAAAAAAAATCCTTTTGAGGAAATCAAAGAAAACGATCTCGTTGATCTTGAGGAAAGATTGTGACGAATTGTACCCTTCCCGGCTCCCATGAAGATCAAGATGCGAATGAATCTTCCACGATCCTTCTCATCTCTTACCTCTCATGGTAGCTTTTCCACCCGGGCAAAAACCCTCCCCGACCCCTATTTGTATATGAATATATTTTATTTAATTCCGGTTTTGTGTAAAGGTGTTGTTTTTGTACGTTTCACCGTCTAATTTTATTTATATTTCATTTTCATCCCGTCAGTGCGACGAATTGAAATTATTCCTATAGAGAGGTATACCATATACATCTCACGGCAGAAGCCTCATTTGAATATTTAATAATAAAAACGGCGATTTTTTTGTCTCTACCACGAATGGGAAACGCATCGTATGTCGTGGAAGTGAGAGTGACAAAAAAAGCAGATGAAGACCCTTCAGTGCGTTGTTTCCGTGGTTCTGCTTCCTCTGCCCCCTTTCTCTCCAGATAATGCACAATTAATTTTTTCACGGATTTTTTTCATCTTACTTCCAGCTACGGGTCGTGAGAAAGGGTTAAAATATTCCGAAAGACTTGCAGGCAGCATTACTCGCTGTGTCACGATGAACGTTTTTTAAGGAATAATAATTTTAAAGGAAATTTAAATAAGAGAGAGTTTCTTTGATAAATTTTTTTTTTTATTTGTTATTTAAAAAGTTAATTAACTCTTTTACGTTCATTGTGTCATATGCTAACCAAAATGTGAAAAATCGTTTTTCTCCTAATTAAATTAAATTATTTTATTAAATGTTGTGAATACGTTAAATTTCATAGGAAGGGCAAAAGAAAATTTATATTAGTTGAGAATGTTCTCTGGTAATAAACATTGTGATAAAGGATAGAATGTTTCAGCAACTAAAGATTATTTAATGACTGTTTGTGTTTTGATTTTGTTTGTAATGCCTGATGATGGTTTTAAATAAATCGAAACATCACTGAAAACGTGTAGACACTCGTTTTATTGACCTTATCCGAATAAGAAAAAGTTTCAGTGTTTCAAATAATTCGAAGGCGAAAGGGTAAATGTGTGAAACATGTGCGCAAATGTTTCATCGATTGAAACATTTTTGAAAACAGATCTGTTTAAACTTTATAATAGTTCTGAATTTTAATTCAAGTTCAGCTAAAATTCTTGAAAATTAGGATTAAAAAAAATTGATAAAACTATAAAAATTAATTTTCATACCATAAGAATATATATGTGTGTACCGACTATACACGTATAGTGAATTGAAAAATAGTTCATTGTGGACAGAAGAAGTAGAGTATAATGAGAGTGAATGGTGCAAAAGTGTAGGGGGTTGGGTGCGAGAAAGTCTCAAAGTTGGAGCACTATATCTGTAGGATGGAAAATAATTTAAGAAAAAGCCACCATCCTATACCCAAGTGAGAGTTTTCACTTCTTGGTCTAATTTCACTTTTTATTCGTGCTGACTTTGGGAGGGGTCGAGGGTGCCGTTGCTTCTCATTTCGCCGCCACCCCCGGCATAGCGCGCTCATTTTAAAGCTGAGACTTTGGCAATTAATGGCCTGACCTACGTCAATATACCCAAGCCACCCCCCACGGGAAACTCTTTCCAGAGTGCCCTCGCCGACAAAGTTGACTCAGTGGCCCGCACCCGGCGCCCCCACGGTCCATCGTCCGTCGCGTCGAGACGACGGCGTGGAAGTTTAATGAATAAAATAGAACACAACCGTGCGCTTAACGAATGTAATTATGTGCCTTTTTTGGGGGGCAAGGCCACACTGCCGGCAACACCAAGGAGGACGATGAGTTGCGCTGGGGAATTTTAAGTTCGAAACCACCACCACCACCACCCCCGATTGCTCGGCTTTCTCTGTTTATTTTCCTTCTCATTTTCACGATTTATTAGCACATCCTGTTGATCCTTGTGCACCCGAGAGGGCGAATTGTGTATTAAGGTCAACTGAATTAATTAACCTCGCACCGCTACACTCGCAACTCACAAACTCGGTGTTTTGGTGGAATTTTAAAGTAGACCTCCAGGGGGAAGTGCCTTAATTATTCGCAGCACAACCCTCAATGGGTTCACGAGGCGAGTTGGTTGAACTTTAGAAGTCTATCTGAAGTATCGATTGAATCTGATCGATGGTGTCTCATTGGAATTCACTTCCCTAATTGCATATTTCAGCGCAACGAAGAAGGACATGCTCGTCAGAATGGAAGATGAGAAAACTGTCTCCGACGGGATTCATCTTTGGTGAAAATTCCGCCGGGGCTTTTGCGAAATTGTCTCTCTTCCAGGGAAATTCATTTTATTATAAATTCGTCTGCAGAATTTTCACAGCCAAGATTTTCTTCAACAAATACCTACAGTTATTATGTTTTGTGCAAGTATTAATTAAGGGAAGGTGTTTAATGGATTGATTTATTTTCCGAAGAAAGGGTAAGGAATTTTAAAGAATTTTTCAAGCTTTTCTTCGTTAAAAATTAAATACTGACGAATTAAAACCATTTTTTTTTCATTTTCATTTCTAAAATATTTTTTAAATTAAATTTTAATATTATAATTCTTGTTTAAATTTTAAATCTTTAAAATATAATAATTGTATCAAAATTAGGTATTACATTCAATAAAGTTTTCTTATTGTTAATAATTTCAGAAACAATAAAAAAAAGTATTACATATTTAATTTTAATGTATTGATTCATTTAAACTTTAAGACTACTTTTATAATTCTTTGAACAAAGCCGTTAAGAGAAAAAGATAAAATGTTATTGTTATTGAGCAGAATATAAGGAAAATTGAGCAAACTTTTGTGAAAAAATGAAACAAACAATATTGCGAATTAATTTCCTGGAAAATAAAGTATTGTGCTAGTTGTACAAATATTATGAAAATAAAGCTACCTATATTTAAGTAATTTCTAAAATAATAAAAATATGTAGCTTTTCGTGGTTTTTTCCTATAAATCATTTTCGTGGAAAAAATGTAGGTAATTTCTAATGTTACTGAATAGTTATTGCTTGGAATTCTCTTTGATGTTCAGCTGCATATGAAATGTGGAATTTCGTTTTTTCTCTCCATCAGATCCCTATTAATTGCTGATTTATGCTGAATGAAGATGTTTCGGCGACTCTAGAGGGGACTTGTGATTCTCTTTCTAACAAAGCTCACATAATTCCTTTCCAATCTCCCACACCCCCATTTCCTGTGAGCATCACGAAATTGCTTGGCTGTAAATCTCTGTGATTACCAAAATAATCGCCCTGTGATAAGACAATCCAAGTCGTTTCTCATGGTGACTAATTCCTTTTCGCAATTCCTAAAAACCCATCTCCTTGGGTGTATTAACACGTGAAAAATAATTTTTGTAGCTAATGCCTCTGAATTTGGAACATGGATTCCAATTGGATTCGAGGCATTTGAGTATGAGTATATACTCTTGTACTGCAAGAGGGAAAATGGAGGATTTCGCTCGTGAGGATTCCGCAGACTCTTCAGGAGGGATGATGGCGTTTTTTTTGTTATACTTCCAATTTTTGTGATCCGATCGAACGCTATCTCTCGCCCAGGAGCCGCACTAAAGCCAGGGTAGGAATCGAATCCGAAAAAAAATGTACCTCACACCCTATATGGGTTCGGGGTTGAATCATCCCTCGTTTGCCATCTCTCCCCTAACTCACCCATCCCCTTCCGGAGTCGTCAATCTGTCAAGGGCTGTGATGTGATTGGGAGAAATGGCACCAAAAGACGCGTACACAATTCTTCATATAGGGCTGGCGGAGCGAGACAGAGAAGGATGAAAAAAAGAATTTTCGTCATTTATTGATTTAGTGGCGCGCTCTCCCGCAACTCACACCCCCGCGTTCTACCCTCCACAGACATTTCTTCCCTGTGTGTCGCTTGGATTGCGAGAGCACGTTAAACTCCCATTTGGCCCGGAGTTCAAACACACCCTCGCAAAACCCGAAGAGTGCTACACGGTACAGCTTGGAAAAAAAAATATACGTCCACAGCGAACATGAAGGGGACTTTCACTCCCTCACCCATGGTATGGTAGAGCGAGGAGGAATATAAAAAAACGTGTACATAAAAGCTCCACCTTTTCGTTCCCCGCTGAAATTCAAACCACAAAAAATTTCAATACATTTTCTCCCTCGTGCTTCAATCTGCACACGCACCCCGTGAATTGAATTTAGGGTTGGGCTTCGAAATTCTCCTACCTACATCATTCGCTATATATGCACCCTCATCCCCCTTGTGCGCCACCTACACGGAATACAGCGCAAAAATCGATGATGGAGAGTCTGCCCCGAAAAAAAAATGTGTATAAAAAAAAGTTTTCCATATCTCCCGGGTGCTCTCGAAATCAAACATAAGCATCTCACACAGGATATGACGCGGGAATCATTCACAGTGACTGGCTCCCGAGGGATGGGCACACAGAGATGAAATTGTCTTGAGACATCTCCACCCCTCCCCCGCGGACGCACAATTTCACTTTGGAAGAAATGAGCTCGCAAATTCCCGCTTTGTGCGATTCTTGGTGATTTTTCATTTCAAAAGGAACAAACAGATTGATGAAGAAAATTCTTCTGGTTGGTTTTTGGTCGGCACTCTCCCTCGGAAATGGGGCGACTTTTATCCATCCCAAACTAAGGATATCTCATCTTCAAAAGCCAATTATATGGGAATTCACAGGGGAGTTTGGCATAATGGAAATGCGATTTCTTTTGGGAGATTTTAAGGTGAAGGAGGTTGAACAGGATTCAAAAGGTTCTTCCTCAAATTTTCTCTACATTTCTCCTTTTTTTCAGACTTTTATTTATTCACAAATTTTCTTTTGAAATTTTTCTTTAGGCTCTGAAAATTATTGTTTATTATATACTTTGTAATTACTATGGGTGGAATTCACTACTCAGTCGGGCTTAAAAATTTAAGTCGGTTTTTAAGTCGGTCTTAAGGTTTTAAGTCAGTTTTTTGTAAGTCTGACTTAAAATTTGTAAGCCTGACTTAAAATTTGTAAGTCGGTCTTAAAATTTGTAAGTCGGTCTTAAAATTTTTAAGTCAGTTTTAAAATTTTTAAGGCAGATTAAAAAATTGTATATTTTTCAATAAATTTTACAAATTTTGATGTTTGGAGATTGTCAGATGCACTTTTTGGAACTTAAAAAATTGAAAAGTGTAATCATTAAGTACACTTTTCAATTTTTTAAGTTCCAAAAAGTGCATCTGACAATCTCCAAACATCAAAATTTGTAAAATTTATTGAAAAATATGCAATTTGTTAATCTGACTTACAAATTTTAAGACTGACTTAAAATTTTTAAGTCAGACTTAAAAAAAACTTACTTAAAACCTTAAGACCGACTTAAAATCTTAAGACCGTCTTACAAATTTTAAGACCGACTTAAAAAACTGACTTAAAACCTTAAGACCGACTTAAAAACTGACTTAAATTTTTAAGCCCGACTGAGTAGTGAATTTCGCCCTATATCTTTTGATACAATTTATTGAAAGGATAATTGCCTAATTAGATCAAAGGAAAATTGAGAGAAAAAGAGAATTTTTTTTAAAGAATATGTTTCGGTTTTATTATAACCATCAAATTTATAAAATTTTGACGATTTTGAAAGTTTGAAAAATGATTTCCTGAAGATTTGTCCATTTTTCTGACTAATGGTCAATCCTAAAGGCTAAACGATAGGAGGTAACGATTTAGCATTTTGGAACGACCTACAAAAAATTAAATATTCATCTTGAAAAAATTTGCACCAAATTTTAAAATGATAATTTTCAAAAATGCTTTTTATTTAATTTTAGTTTTATTTACAAAAATCCAAAAATAAACTTAGGAGCTTATTCTGGCAAAAATATTTTCTTTTCTATCTATTTCGTCTTACAAGGGATTTTGTAAGATTTGGCATTCCCACAAAAATTTCTTTTTCAGTCTTTTATAGTAACACATACACAAACCTCCGAAATTAGAACAGGAAAACAGATGTCGCTGTTAAAATTTAAGTTTTATCAAACGAAGTGAAACCGAAGATAGACGAAGTGAAATAAGTTTATGTAAATAAAGAAAAAGAGGTTAAAATTAAGTGAATTTATCAGCACAAAACAATCGATTATTCTGGAATTTTGGTAATATTTCATGTTTCCCCGCATATTGCTATTTCTCTTTTTACAAAGTAAAATAAAAGGAAGTTTTTTTCGTTTTTATTCTAGATTTCGGTGCAAAAAATTGTTATAAATTAAAATCATCTGGAGCTTCCGGGAAGGATATACCCGGACTACTCCTAGGCAGAATGAATACAGGGGCACTCGTTTCGGATTCTGACGTCTGTTTGCGGAAATTTAAATTGAGCCAAATCCAGAGCCTCCTGAAATAAAGTTCTTTTTCATACTCTAACAATTTGATTTTAATTGTTTGGTAAATGTCCTTTAATGCATGTGAAGACACGGCATATGCCTCATGTTCATCCACTGAATCTAATAAATCATCAATTGGCAAATGGAAACGGAATTTAGATCAAATATTTTCTGCTAGGAAATATCTCTAGAAAGTAACTACGTTTATTGGCGTAAATGACGAAAAATGGTCAATTCTTTTCCACATACATAATTCACATTATTTTTGTGTTAAAAACAATTCTAAACACTCAGATTTATGTAGAATAATCGTCAAAGTAGTCAATTGCTGCCAACAATGACGATGAATCATGTTTCTATAGACACAAAACTCGCAAAAAGATTGAAAAAGCACCTCGGCAGGTCCTTATAAAACATATGATTTTGTAAGATTTTCTTACAAGTTATAAGAAAAAATTCGGCCGGAATACCAAAACCTTTTCTTTTCTATTATAGCAAAAATGTTTCTCGCGACGTGGTCTAAAAGTTGAACTGTGAAACTTTTTAGATCTTACAAATTTATAAGTTTTTTTTGTGAGAATGCCAAAAAACCTTATAACTCACGAATTGTAAGAAAAGAAAAGAAAATATTTTTGCCAGAATTAGCTCCTTATTTGCAATTTTATTTCAAATAAATGAAACAAACAACAAAAAGAGATACAAATTGAATAAATAAAAAGTTATTTCGCCGGAAGATTAAAACAAAAATCCTTGATAATCCTTTACTTTCTTATTCTATTTCTTGTCTCATTAGAAGAATTATAAAGTGTTTAAAAATATTTCCCCTGAATTTGAAAAAATAAACATGACGCCATTATGTTTCATTGCTTTTAGTTTTATTTTCTTGCCAAGCCTTCGGCGGGGTTTTGCAAGCTTGGAAATAAGAAGGGCATTAGAACCATCATCCCACCACATCATCATCCCCAGAAAAAAATTCACAAAAACCACCCAATTCATTTTGCATGAATCCAAACGCCCTAAGGAGGGGCAAAATAAATAGCGTTATGTAATTTTAATAATCCTAAATCCTCGCTATTTGTTCTCGAGACGATTTTTCATTTTGTCTCCCCCTCATCCGGAGATGCGTCGATGTAATCCTGCGAATTTGGGATTTTAATTAAAGGGCCCCCAAAGCCTGGCCAAAAGTGGATGTTATGTAAAGAAAAAAAGAAACTTTTCATTGTGATTAATTAGTTCAATTGATTGGATTAATTTAATCGGGTTTTTGCGGGTGACGAAGGAAAATTCCGCAGTCGAGTAAAAGAAAAGTAAAAGGAAGAGAAATCTTGAAATAATTAAGTCGAGGTTGAGCTTTTCCTTTCGCTTTTCATTTGTGAATGGGCGTGATGGCGCGGGAAAATGTGGTCATCCTCTCACTTTCATTTAGTCTTCATAACGAGAAGAAAAAAAAAACGTCCGCATCTCCACCCTCGGAGCAAAAAAAAAAAAGCAAAAGAAAGTCCCCCAACCCCATTGTGACTTTCCACAGCATCCCTGTAATTGCGATGGGATGTTTTTCTTGAACTTCACGAGTTTTTTTCTCTCCACCACGCGGCCTCTTCGACCCTCGTCCTTTGCAGTTAATTTGCATGCCATTCTCTCTTGGAAGCCAGACACACAGAAGTGCCTTTGGGTGGAAATCTTGGGGAAAATTTTGGTGGGGCCAATTAAAAAATGAAATTCAGTGTGTATTTAGCATATTTTCGCCTCGACCACCCAATTGAGATTTGCCATTGTGCGACGCGATGAACAGGTGCTCGAAAGCTCCTGATAATGAACCTTGCTCGTTCTCCTGAACGCTCCTTTGCACCCTCATTCTCACTCATTCATTCATTATCTCACGCTACTCCATGGCGCCATTCTCAATTAGAGACTTAAAGAAGATTGTATCGAGCTAATTTGCGGGATTACCATCACCATTTACTCCCACTCCTGCAGATGTGCTGCTTTGTCGACTTTCTTCCGTGTTTTCTCACTTTTCCGACGGTTTTCTTCGCCAGGAAAAATTTTGAAGAATTTTTTTTAGAGGTGATTATACAAAAAAAGTTTTTTTTTTTATCTCTCATGGGTGATATATGAGGGATTAATTGAAAAAAAAAAAGTTTATTGACCATTAAAATAATAATTTATTTTGATTTTTCTCAACTCGTTTTTAATTTCCGCTTTTATGTGTGATTTTAAGTGAATAATTACAAATTATTAATTAAAAATTGTATATACGTATTTGCTCTGTATAAGCAATAATTTGTTGATTTTCAAAATAAATAAAAAATTTGACCAATCAAAAATAATTAATTTTTATATTAATTCCATGCTTCGGTGCTTTTTAATTTTTTCATAATATGAATGTTTATTATTAATTTTCAATGAAGGAATAATTATTTTTATGATGGAATATCAGCTCAAATGTCGTTTGATGGTGTATTTTTTATTGAATTTTCAAAAGGATATTATCGTAAAACTAAATTGAATGTATTTGATGGGGAAGAAATTCAATAAAAGTCAACGCGATGTTAATACCTGTCCCCTGAATTACTCCTTTAAAATTTCTCGTTAACGAATTTATGAAAATTACTCGTAAGTGCCAGTTCCATGGCGAAATGGTGGCATGAAAAACATTGAAAAAAGTCATTTTGATAAATGTAAATTTAAGTATAGACTGTTGGCCCTTTTATTGCCCTACCCATGAGCACCAATGCAAAGGAGGTCTGTTTTCAGGACGAAATTTAATTGACACCCTCCTTCAGAAGACACTCCTTCATTGAGTCTAATTGAAATTTAATATAGATATACCCTCAAAAGTAGAATTTACTCGCTCTCGGTGAATCATGTGAATGTTTTTGATGCACAACCCAAGAGTTTTCTTCACATCTACCTTTTTGTATGTGCTTCGTTTTTCTTACTTCCATTTTCCCTTCACAACTTATCTTTAGGTCCAATTCAATTATATATTTTCCCATCCCCAAGGGCTCTCAGGAGAATGTTTCTGAGACGTGGATGTTTCTGGCTTTTCTTTCGTACAAAGAAAAAGAAAAAAATCCACCAAGTGTGCAAACAAAGAATTTTCCCGTAATTACAGAATGTGAATTTCGCAAAGTTTTCCAGTCAAAGAAACATCAGAGATTTGTTCTTTTGTGTCTGATGGCTCTTTGATACTGAAAAAAATGTTGCTCGGTCATAAGATAAGCTGCCAGAAATTTCATATAATACAATCTTTCTGAAAGAAAGTTTAGGGAAATTTAAATAAAACTTACCTAAAAATGTTAATATTTTTGAATTGTTGAATTTTCAAATGACTAACTTTCATTTTGTTTTAAATTTTCGAACATTTTATACTGAATTTTCATTTCTATCGTTTTGATTTCTTTTTTTTTTTGTAAGGATCGAATGGGAAAAATATAATGCAGGATTTTCCCTGAAAGAGTTACCTTCTTTTTAAACTCGGCATTTTTTTTTATTTCTAAGCACGACGCCATTTTGATTTTCCATTTTTTCCTAAAATATCCCTTTCAGAGCAAACCCTCTATAGAAACTAACATTTTTCATATGATTTATGCTATCCCCTATGCGCGATGTTACACATAACTTATTAAAAAAAACGTGCATGATAATTGAACAGAATGAAATTTAATAAATGTTGCAGAGCAAAAAAATCATCCTTTTCAGAGTATTATAATCCACATTTTCCCGACAAAATGTGCTTCAGAAATTTGTCATGAGATACCAAAATGTGTTTCCATAATCATTTAGGGGATTTTTTTGCCCAGATCCTGCATCACGTCCTGCCGCACGTTAAAATTTCACTCAATTCATTATTTATTCAGGCGAGTTATTAAAGTATGCGTCCTTTTCTCTTGAACAAACAACGAGAAGCATCAGTTAAACTTTACATTAAACTACATATGCCTCTATATGTATACTACATAGTGGGGAGGTCTAGTGCAAAAAAAAAGATGATGAAGAAAGTTGAAAAAACTTGAGAGAGTCTGGTCTCTTTTTTTTTCCTCCAGTTCGCTTTTTCTCTTCCTTTGGCTGGCAAAGAAAGTCCATGGAGAGAATGTGGAGCAATTAAAGAGTGTAACTTGCCACCCTCGAGGGGGCGGGAAGAAATTATTAAGTGAAATTAAGTATACGTCTCTCGGTCAAGGAAAAACTTGCAATCGATGCAGAAGAGAAAGTGAGCCACTTTGGAGGACATTATCAACGTCACCACATCACTAAAAGTGATAGTGAAATTATAAACTAAGAGATGGGACTGAGAAATAATTACTCAGTGAGTTAGTTGAATAAACTTATTAACACTTGGAGGACTTTACTGCGGTAATCACTGCCAATTCGACTTTTTTAAACCGCCATAGATTAAAATCTATCCACCTTATCTTGATAATTTCTACATCTATGTGTAGGCGGATTCAAATACAACAAGTTTGTCAAAAGAAAATCCGGAAAAACGTTTTCTTTATAATAGAAAATTAAGCTCAAAGTTTGAGGTTAGAAATTCGAGTCCTCCAAGTGTTAAAAATGTAATGAATTAATGAATGTTTCAGTGATTGCGGAAAAACAAGAAAAAGTTTTCAATATGTTGTGAAATTAAAATGTATTAGGTTTTCTAATAAGAATAGGACAATTTTCCTAATTTTCTCGATATGAAACTGATTCGAAAATCCCTTTTTTCGGTTCGAAGTCTTGTTCAAAAAAGATTGAATTTTATTGAATTAAGATTGAATTATTCATAGTTGCTTGAAACTTTTTTTAAAAATAATTTTCTTGGTCGCATTCAGTCAATCAATCAATCGCAATTATTAGAATAAATAAAGATTTTGATTAAGAAGAAAAGAATAAGATTTTCATTTAAAATTCTTAGTTTGAATAGAAGAAATTCCTTTGAATAAGAGAGTTACAAAAAAATCATTCTTTACTTTTTACATATTCTGATCAGAATCCTTCTATACTTGACTCTCTCGTTGAAATATTTCTATAAAAAAAAATCGTCTCATTTGAAACTCTCATAAATTAAAGTTCTGACATTCCTGTATAAATAGTTTTTGACCCTTCTTGGACATTTTGTAAGTACATAATCATTGAAGACAAGAAAACATTTAATTTGCCTTCTCTAGTAAAGCATGTTATAAATTTCTCTTTTTTGATTTTATAAATCCATTCATGAGAAACCTCATCAAGGGGGATAATGTGTTGTCTTGCTGAAGATAAATTACATGAAATCTTTCTCTCGTTCAACACAATTTGCATATGAGGGCTTACAGGAGTGATGGCAAAAAAAGAGCTCCATTTATGAGAGACAAAGCCCGACAATTTCAACGAAGTTTCCCATTGACGTTTTTTCTAGCCGTGCACATTGTGAGATTCCTGGGTGAAATAAAAGGATAACCCAGGGTGGAAAGTTATCTAGTGGCGTGTCTCTTTCTCCTCTCGGGGGATGCTGGAATGGTTATTTTCTCATCATAGAATGCGTGTATACTTCTTACCGTATCTCGCCTTCCTGTGTGTGATGATGCCTTTTATGTGATCTCAATATGCAAATAGCATCCGTTCTGTGAGAATGTACTTAAAAACACTTCCCTCATATGCTTTTTTTTGTGCCTCCTCATCATGTTTGAGCATAAATTACACTGGCGCATAGTCTCGAGACATTCATTCTTCTCCGCATACAGTGTGCTTGCACAGGAGACTCTTTGTCTCGCATCATTGTCTGGGACTATATATGGGATGAAGAACACAGTGTAGCTTTTTTTGTTCCATAGAAAGGATACAGTGGGATGTAGGAAATTTTCTCTGTTGCCTCCACATTAGGAATTCCGGGTTATTTTTCATATATGCTTGGGTACCTCAAAAGAGGGTTGGCGCATGTGTGTGTGAAAGAAGCACCATGCATTCCATTCAATGCAGCACCAATTTTCCACCTTGTCGCATAATTGCGTCCTGAGACGGGGTCTCAGCGTCAATGGAAGGGATTTTCTCTTTCACGACAATTGACTCAATGAAACATGAAGAATGACTGCATTGAGCTACGAGAATAATACCCCCTTTCACTCCTTTTTCTCTGGCACACCAATTCAGTCTCCCCGTGGCACTCAAGAGGTCCCTGATCCCTCCGCGAACCCATCACACACTCTTCCGGCAATAATCACGATAATTGTGCGGTTTTGTGCAAATTCACTGCATTCCTCCTCATACAACCCCTCTACGTCATCCCATCTCTCCTCATTTGCACTCTCATCCAGTGGGAATTCTTCAATGAGGCGCCCTTCAGCCTTCTTGGCCAGCCACCGTGACGACGAAACTATCTCGGCAATTTAGTATTTACCCAGATGGCCGTCCCGAATGGTCTCATCGCCTTTTAATTTCATCTAAAAGCCCCCGTCTTCGCCTATAAATTAGGGCCCTTCGGGAACCCGCAATTAGGGAAGATGCAGAGTCACGTAATGCCGATAATCGAGTGAATCGAGTGAATTGATGCGCGTACTAATCGGGCAACCCCTTGTGATTATGGTTGAAATAATTAACTTCTTTCTGTGAATAAGAAATGCAATATGTATAAATGTTTTAATTGTCGTGAAAAAAAAAATGGAATTTGTGGTTTTAGAAAGTCTACAAAATGTTTCTGATTTATGTGAGTAAAATACAATTTTATTATTAAAAAAAAAACGATTTTGAAATTTAAAATTTTTCGGATGTTTATTTAAAGAATTTATTCTGAATGTGATGAAAAGCTTTGCAATTATTTTATGTTTTTCATGCTTTTATAATATTTTTACTTAAGAGTAATAATGAAACTTTTCCTTTTAAAAATATAATAACTTAAGCCACTTTATTCTATTTTGTATATTACTTTTTCATTGAAAACTCTGTTATGAAATTTTAGTTATAATCAATGAAATTTTAAATCAAAACATTTATTAATTTGATGTTTAAATTGCAACATTTGCTAATAAAATAATTCTAATTAATCCTGATATATAATGAATTAACAATTAAATTATAAAATATAATAATAATACTATCGATAAATCAATTTATGAATAAATTAAAACTTATTTTAGTTTATCCGATTTATCCATTTTGTGAATGATTTCTGAAAATTTTCCAGAAAAACGATTTAAATTTCCCCAAATCAACCAATTAAATTGAGTTTAATATTAAAGCAATTCTTGTGGAATTAATCAGTTTAATTTCTATACAAAGTGTCGTTCCCTTATTGATTTATTAAATGTTAAATTTAATAAATTTGTGTTGTATACACAAAATCAATAAATCGCATTAAATAGCAATTACTCCGGCTCAATTGGAGTGCGAATAAATGAATGTAATTGGCATGGGTGGTGACGGGGGCGACTCTTGGACCAACCTGTGGCTCTATATCCGCATTAAATATTCCGCCTGAAATTGAGTTTAAATTACTTCGACTCGATTAATTCAACGCCAAGAGGAAATTATTTAGTTTGCTGGCAAATGACGTGAAAACAGACTTAAGGTGTGTGGTGGAAACTGCCAAGGAAATTGATTTTGAGACGTCTGTCTCAAGAGATTTTAAAATTTTTACAAAATACTAAGTTTTCTTTTATTACTTAATATGTATTTAGTTTTAATCTCATTTAGATTTACTTAAATGAGTTTTGATATTTATATTTTATAGAAATTTTTAAATTCTTCTTACAATTAAATGATTAAAAACATCTAATTTTTATCAACTAATTCTCTACATAAATTAATGTTGGAGCTAACTTAAAATTCTTTAAACTTTTGATTTTACATATCTACCTGTATTTTCTTTCCATTTTCCCCACATTTATGCAAAGAATTGTTTATATATCGAGTGAAAATTTAATGAAAGAAAATTTCCAAGAAATCATTTTTCCCTCATTATAATTCCTCGTGGATTTATCTCATTTTAATTCCATTTTAATTTATGGTGAATTTGGAATTAAAGCTTTTGCGGGTTTGTTCGCAAAGTGGGTGAAGAAAATCAATTAATTGGTGTGGAAATTTGCGTCCAGACGAGGTCAAAAGCGGTGGAGGGATAGTCCCAAAGTCGCAGTAAAGTGAATTATGCAAATGAGATCCTGTTGCTTTAGGGATTCCGGGGGTTTTCAGGAGTTAGTCTGGTGTGATTAATAGTGAGAGTGGAGCTTTTAAGTTTTCTGTTCTCTTTGGTCTTTGCCTATACATACATATATGCTAACGCCAAGTCTCTTTTCAATTTAGTGTGGTCTCTGCCAGTAAAATTGAGACTTGGAATCTGTGATGAGGGTGAAAGGTGTGCGATTTTAAATTGAGTACCGGATGGTGGCGTGAGGTATTTCTGCGAAAATTGGGAAGATAGGTAAGATATGAAAAGGTGTGAATTGGAAGAAGAAGATCTCGCACGGGAATTGGAGTGTATTTATTGGAAATTGAATTTTCAATTTTGTATTATTAATGCGAGGAAAATGATTTGGCATTGGTGAAAGAGGAAGTCCGCGGGGGGAGCGAAGGAAGCATAATAATATGGAGCAAATGCAGGAAAATATGGCTCCAAATCAACTCTCGAACACGGCAGGATTGTTATTATTCCCTCCTCTTTATATATTTTTTTTACCAACTGTATATTTTTACTCATACCCCCGGGTATACCCCCTCACATTATAATGTATTTTATTCGGAAGCTATTTTTCGTGTCCATGTACTTTTTTCCACCCTCCCGTCGCCGTTTTTTTTTCTACTCTACCATACGCCCTCACCCACCCACTTGAAGTTGAAATATTTTTCCAGCGACATCCTCCATCCCCTACGGCGTCGACATCAACGTCGTCGTCGCTTTTGGCTCAAGCATTTAAACATGGCGCGCTCACACTTCAATTAGGGGTAATATTGATATATTCTGAATACGAAATACTCCGTGGAGCGTCTCTTCCTGTGGGTGGGCCTCCGGGGTTGGTGGAAAAGGAAAATGGCGCATTTTATCTATTTCCCATTCAGAGCTATTGGATCAAAAGATATATTCAAAGTTTGCATGGAAGTTGGAATAAAATAAATTTGTTTTTTTTTCACCCATCGAATTTTCTCTCAAATTCACATTGCTGAAATCCTCGCGAAATCTTCCACTCACCTACCTTTATACTTTTTTTTTAAACCTTTTATGTTTATTTAATTTTTGGAAATACACGCTTTAACTATATATCAATGCTATCTGCAGAAATATTGTAAATTGCATTAAGGGAACGTGAAAAGTATTTTTTTTATAACTTGAAGTATCCAAATTTTCTCAAATAATTTTATAATCCATACAACTCTTCAACATAGTATACCTGTATTTGTATTAGTCGATTATGATTATATTTCTGGGTTTTTTCAGCTTCGGAAAATTCTTGCTAAAAGATGGGATAAGAGTATTTAATAAGACTTTTTCAAGTTTTCAGTCGATGAAAAATACAGAATTCAGTAAAATCACTGGTAGACCAAATTGTTAAAGTTTACCTTTAAATGTACAAGGTGATAGCATTAATAACAGAGCAGTGTAAGGGCTGAAAAAAATACAATTAATCTGGGAAAAGTTGTATTTCAAAAAATCTGAATAAAAATAAATAAAAATAAAATCTGAAACATAAAATTAGATTTTAAGAATAAATTGAAATTAATACAGTCAAATTCCTCAAAATTTTTCTAGTTCCTAAAACGATTAATTTAAAATTAAAATATTATCTTTTTTTCTGAAAAAAAAAACCTATAATACTGCCAATCTTATCCTGCCAATGTATCTATTAAAGATATTTAATTCAACAATTTTCATTACCTACCTATTTATGATAAAAATGGGAATTTTTCTTCACCTTTGTTATAGAAGTTTTAAACTAATTTTTAATTTTCCGATTATTTGTGTTCATTTTTTATTCCTTTTCAAATTCACAATTTTCTGCTGTTTATTCTTTCCTTTCTTTGAATCTATTTTACGGTAATGATTCACATACTTTTCAATGCTTTACTATTTCCCAAGAAGAACAAGGGGATTCAACAAAATAAAATCTTGTTGAGAAAACTTTAATAAAACTTTATTGCATGTCCTCTTATCTGATGTTGGATACATCCTTGGTTACCAACGTTATAATTAATCAACCATTCAGACTAATTCAATATTTATTTCCTGTTTCATTTCCACGAAAAGAAGTTTACATTTTTTTTGTCGATGAGAGGGAAAAAACTCACAAGACGAAGTCTGTTTTATCCTCTCCTCGCGATTGAGTATCGAGGGTAAAAAAAATCTCACCCTGACTACACATTGTCAGATGGCGCAGTTTTTTCCTTTCCACCGAGGGATGTTTTTTTTTCACGTGAGGGGTAAAAAAAATCCCAACCCCAGATGAGAAAAAAATATCCCTCTTACAGTCATTAGCGCAATAGTTTCCCGCCAATTTGATACCATGTGCTCCTTGGTAGAGAGAGTTAGAGTACGATTCCACTTCCACCCTAATTAATTGGCATTCGCTTGCGAGAGGAATGTGTCGGAAGTCTGTGGTGAGTAGATAGCAATGCAAAAGGGTTGTGAAGTTCATGGAATATGTAGCTCTAGTAACGTGTGGAGTTTATAGTAAAGTTGATTAACTAGAGTGGCACACAGTGGATTGCCGGAATTTGTGGGGGAAGTCTCGAAATTATATTTTCGCTATTTGGAACTTCTCTTGTGGCAAACAAGTTAATTTAATGTAAATAGATTATTTTAAAGTTATAGAATTAAATGAGAATGTGTTTTAGTTTTCATTACCAAAGTTTCATTTGCTACATATACGAATATACCTACTTATTTACGCTATATGTAGTATTATTTTCATTAACTTTCACCCACCAAATCCCGTGATGATACTTTACCTAGTTTTCTAATTACTTATACAAATTAACTCAAAGTTCTAGAAGTGATTTTTATAATTTTTTCAATTCTCCTGTGTTATTTTGTGATATTATTTTAACATTAAATTCTTTAACCCTTTGAGGGTGATTTAATTCTTTAATGCAAAATTATAATTAAATGAAAAATCTGCTAGGATATACTTATTAGTATTTTTTGTCAAGAAATCAGTCCTATTGAGAAAATTGTTTCATACACAGACCTAATCACGAGTAATTATATTTTCGCAAGTTCAATTAAATTATTTTCAAGTTGAAAATGTGATATAGACAGTAGAAGAAGAATTAAAAGACGCTTTGATATTGAGAAATTTTCTCTAAGAGCATCCATAGCGAATCAATATCGTGATAAGAAGATTAAATCATGCGAACTAATAAGTTTGCTCCATAAAACTATTGTATTAGCTCTATAGGATGAATGTTTAATGCCTGGGTCGCGAAAGGGTTTATATCCATTTTTCCATTTTTTTCATATCTATGATATATTTACTTTCGGAAAAATATTAAAACAAAAACTTTATAGAGAACAGGGCTCAGAAAATGGATATTGAAGTGCTTGTACTTAATTAATTTTTAATAAATATTATGCTTCATTTAACTAGCGTTCTTCCTTTCATTTAGAATTTTCAGTAGCTTAAATGCTCATTGCCTGATATTATAATACAATGATTCTTCAAATTCTCTCGGCTTTTTCTTCCTAACTTTATTTCTCAGAATTTTTACTAAATTATCACATTTTTATTTCCTAAAGCACTTCGAATAAGAATTTTAAAACAGTGAAGATCCGCATTATAACATTAACTCTGTATTGTTTTAACGAACACAGATTAGCTGAGAAATCTATATTTTTCATTTCTGTTTTAGTCTTTCTAATAATATTGAGCAATGTTTTGTCAACTTGTCTAAAAGAGAATTCTATTGAATTTTTCCTTGGAGTTTTCTCTCTCTGTGAATCCTCACTGTTATTCTCATATCTTATTCTGATTAGAAAATAAAATATATTTTATTGTGAAATTCACTATAAAATTTTTAGTGCAATAAATTGATAAACAGAACAACATTCCTGCTTTGTGTATCCATCATCTACAGGCAATTTTGGAATTTTCACCCCATAAGACTGGGAAAGAGATCTGTATGCATACATACATATATCTCTGGGTTCAAAGTGTTCACTATTCTTCTGAATATAATTTATCATCGGAACAGCATTTGGGAAATGGTGCTCGGGTAGAAGTTTACACACGAAGGAGTTGTTTGATGTTTCCTCATGCGATACCTGTTCGATATTTTGCCCAAGGATTCCCGTCTTCTCAAGGTGTGGCTCAGGCAACGTGAGTGAAAATGTGTTTGATAGTCTTAAATTTCATTTCTCGCACGTTCACCCTCCTTAGGTTCGCATATACGGAAGAAATGCCACACATATATGAGAACGGCGAAGGATGATTTGGGGTGACTCTGCTGGTTGATTCTCTTTGCATGGGGATTTGCAAATTTTATTCCCTTTCCGTATAGAAGCGAGAAGAATGCATAAATTATAAATATCTCTGGGACACTTTCACCTCTCAATAGTTCACGTAATTGTAATGAATGACTCTGTGCAAGACCCATTTGTGATGGTACATACCTACCTTTTCTGCGGGCTCAAAGGGTTCACAGCGATATTGAATTTCTTTGATTGCAATTTTTGCATACAGCGAGTAAATTTCTCTTTTGTAGCTTTTTTTTGCATGAATCGTACAGCAGGAAGAGATGGTTAAAATGGGCGACCGTTTTTTTTGTAGAACACCAGAGTGACTTCTCACATGAAAATACTCACGGTGAATTGCAACATCACGCACAATATGCAAATCAATCTCTTTTCTATGGAAGCACAACGTTTTTTTCTTCTATGTGAAACTCTTCACGATATATATTCAAATTTACGAGCATAGAGGGGCCTTCAACTGGAATTTCACCCCAAACAATACAGAGAGACGAGGGGTTTTACTTTTATAGTTTTTGGGACGCATCGAAAGGAGTAGAAAATTTGATTTTTTACCTCTATGCCATTTGCATATTTTGCCATTGAATGAATTTCTTCTCTCTGTGTGCAGTAACATTGCTATTTTATTGTTGTACAATTTCATTTTAATTCATTCACGCAGCAGCATGCTTTTCGACAACGTAGTAGTTAATGTCCAAGGGGTTAACGAGGCAGCAATTATTTGGTATTCTGCATAAGATGGGAATTTCCAAGACAATGCGGATTGAGATTAAAATTTTATTTATCCAATTTTTGTAGATCTTTTATTATGGAAAAAAAGCTCTGAAAAAGCTCTACAATACCTAGCCTAGAACTCCTAGAATATCAGTATTTATGAGAATCATTTTTTGGAGTTAAAACATATTAATTAGAGAGCTTAATCTTCTATGTGGAGCAATTTTTGAAAATGTTTCCCATTGAATTTATAAGTATATGATTAGAAATTTTCTTTTGGGTTGCATTTCAACACTTTGGAAGAAAAAAATTTAAAGAAATATTTTAGAGAAAAAATATTCTATAAGCCAACAAGAAATAAATAAACTTGTTACATTTAAAATAAAATAAAGAAAAAATCATCATAAGGATTAAAAGATTATTTATTAACCCCTTGATGGATAAGAAAAACTCTTGAGTAATTTTCTGTACGAGAAAGCTCAATGAGAATAAATTTCCAATAAAACACCATCAATTTATCATGAAAAGTATTCGTGGGAAGATTGTTTCCATAAACACTGGTGATTATTTCACGTTGATGCTCCCGCAACAAAATGCTCTTTATACCACAAATGGGGTGAATTTTTCCCCGTTGAATGAAGCTGTGTGTGTGTGGCAAAAGAAAATCTGCAATAAAAGCGTGGAGAGTGTCTCATTGGCTTCCTGAAAATGAAAATTGACAAGGACTCAAGTAGTTGATTATGTGGTACAAATGATGAAGGAAAACAGAGAGAGGGATAAGAAGGAGCATAAATCAGCTTGGGAAGAATGGAACAAGGGCTTTGGGAGTGGGGATGGAAAATATGTGTATGTGTGCGATACAAAACACAAATCCTTTCCGCATATACACTCTGGCTGGAGACATGTAATTCGTGGATAACTGAAGCAATCGACTTGATAAAATAAGTTTCCGTATACATCGTTTTCATGCTATACCCCATGTCATCTGCCTCCGTTCCTTGTGCTCGCCTCTATATCCTATGGTATGCTTGGACCCCATACCATACCCACACAGTACGGTGGGTGGTACGGAGAAAGAAATTTCACCCGCTTTTGTGTGCGCCAAACATGGCGCTCCGGCATCTTCCGGAGAAATGGAGAGAAATGCGAGAGAAAAGGCGCCATGAGAGCCAAAAGTGGAAACTGACTTAATTTGAATTCCATGGAAGACGAGAGGAAAATAAGAAATATGAAAGTTTCAATTTTCTAACACGTTCTCCCATATAACCATTGAGCGACATTGTGGAGCTTTCTCGCATTTGGGGGATGGATGGGTGGTGGATACGGGAGCGGCTCATCCCACTTCTGAACAGCAGCGACAGAGCTGGAAGAACGAGTGGAGAATAATGTTAAGCTACGATGTGAATATTTCGCGAAATATTCAACAAAAATCAATAAGATATACTTTGGCTATATACTATGTATGCTATATACATACATATGCACATACATATACTCACGAATATTCTCTAAATTCTCTAAATTCTATATATGCTACGGAGACGAAGAAAGGATTTCAATCTCATAAGAGAGCTCCATTTTGCATGGATGCTCGGAAAAGTCCCGGGAAATTCCAAAAATTCTAACAGTTACTTATTATCCTTTTTATCCATATATTTATAAAGTTATATAATACCCTGTTACATAAAACATCCTATATAGCATCCTGTGAAAAGTATAACTCGAAAATATTGAATTTGAGCTTTTTTGAGCATTTAGAATAAATTCATATACTATTAGCTTTGAATTTTATCAGAGAATAAGAGAACTTCCAATTATTTTGTCTCTAGCCAGATTTAGCTGAGATATTTTTTTAAAGCTAGGTATGTTAGGACATTATATTCTTTAGGCCTATTAAAACCATTCCTCTATGGCCCCTGATGATGATCTATTATAACCAAAAAGCTCATATGTAAGCATACCCATTGTGCTAAAAGCTCTCCCTGATAAATGCTCAATTTAAAAGGAAAAATTGGCACTTTCCATTACCACTATTGGCATGATTTCAAGTTTTGTATTTCATTTTTAAATCTGCACAAATATTTTTCTGTACAATTTTGCAAATTTCCAATTTAAATTATTACAAGACATTTAACAAAATACACCGAAAATGGGATGGTCTCCTCTGAAATGGCAGAGGAGTGTTGTTCATTCACAGTGAAACCCAGATGATTAATGCACGGGAGCGAGCGTGGGGTGCTAAAAGGGGTTTTGGGCACATTTTTCTTCAACCCCTTTAATACACTAAAAATTTCCCCATACTCCCCTCGTATGGGGTGGTGTTACAGGGGGGAGGTGAAAAAAAAAATGATGGTGCATTTGGGTAGAACGAGGGAGACAACTATGTAGAGAGAAAATCCCTCAAATTGGAAAAGCCGAGGAGGGTGAATTTTCCACCCTAGTGTATTCCCGGGGACTGGAAGAGGGTTCGATATGGAGTGTATTCTGCACACACTCATATATCCAATTTTATTGGCAACAATTTTCTATCAATCATCCACTATTGATCCACCAGAATTCTTGCGTTCTCGCGACGAATATCCCGGGTATTTTGTTTTCTCGCGGGGTATGGTGTGCTTGATGTATGTTTCATGTGAACATATCTAGCATATCCCACCCACATCGGATAACGTGTGGGTGGGCTTTTTTTTCCCAACTCGGTGTATGCTTTTTTTTGGAATTATGTGTTGTACATATGTGAAGTTTTTGGGGAGCTTTCCTCTCTCTCTCTCTTTGCATCCCTTATTTGGTAACCCTCCCCCACCCCACCACGTACACACCCATCACACAAAAAAGACACCATCAATCGTGAAAATACCTGAGACACGAATTTCCCGCAGAATCACCCCCGCCCGCACATCCTGCGCTTTCGAACCCCCTGCGCCATAAAAAAAAACCCTACACTCTCATGTCACAAGCCTACACCTGGTCAGCTTCGGACGGGGGTCGAAATGAAACCTGCCTGTGTGAGATGCACTGGACAAAGGAGCACCCATTGCGGAGCAGAAATGGTGCAGAACGTTCCGATTGTGGCGGAGATTTGGTGGAAACTAAGAGAGTGCGTGGTACACTCGACGCCCCTAAATGAAAATGAGTTGAGTAGGTTATACTCGCCATACATGTGTGTCTCAATTAACACTAAGATTGAAGCGCTTTGCCAGAAATATTTAATGGCGCGGTGCTCCGACGCTCACATTAGCGTCACGATGCCGCAAGTGAGAGTGAAAGTGAGCATCGTCCGTGGGAGAGACGAGGACAGCGGTAGACGCCACCCCGTCATTTTCATCATGCCCGGAGCATACACTGCCATGTTGTTCCTGCGCCCTGAGCTCGACCTGCCACAGCCGTAGCCTGGATTCCTCGCGCACATCCACCTGGGCGTTTGTATTGGTGGATCCTGTTTTTGGTGTCTATTCGCATTGATGAGGGTGGTCAATTGCTAATTGATATGCTTCCATATGATACATAGATGAGTTACCTGTGCTACCTACAAATGGAAATATGTTGAACTTTTAGCTTAAAAAATTAGGATATCTAAAAAGGATTTCTGATTGTTTTTTGAATGATTTTCTGATAAAAATCTTTCTTTTTCTAATGCATTTTGTGGCAGCATTGAACCTTAAGGGAATAAACCTTGAACATCAAATTTAAAGTCTCTAACAATTTATGTACAAAATTAATCAAAACTTTAAAATATCCTTCCATAATTAATAATTTTGCATGTTTATGCTATCTTTCTGGCAAAATATCTTAAAGATCCTGTAGGTTCCGTTGAAGCAAATAAAAGAAAAATCATTTAAACTAATCATTCTTTATTTAACTATGAGGTTTCCCACCATTTTTGGGGAAGAAAAATGATAACTTGTTCGCCCCTTGAGACTCCGCAGGAGTTGAAGAGATGGTGTTCCACCTTGAAAAGCCATTTCCTCGCTCGCGCACCGCGATAAGACGAAAAGTTATTTTATAATACACCTTTAGGTGGAAAAATTTTCTCCGCGAAAAGATGAAAAGCAATGAGAAAAAAAAGCTTTGGCAGAGATGCTATGTGTATATGAGCACCCTTGCTATGTGGAATTTTTACCCAGGCAGATGAAATTCGCGGAGGGTGATCTCCGTGTGAGGGTGTATTTGTGTGCGACAGAGACAAAATGGGCACGAGAGTGTGCTAAATGAGAGCTAAGCATCTGATTATTGAATTTCTCATTAAGTAAGGTAGGTTCACATTGCATACATGATGATTTTACACATAAAAGCAACTGGTTGTTTTACAATTTAACGATGAAGTACATAAATGCTTCTCACGGATGGGAATTACACACAGGGCCACCCCCTTTAGGGGAGTGAGAGTGAAAATTTTCCGTTGAATGAAGAGAATGAGAGTGGAATTTTATGTGTGGGAGAAAAATGAATGAAAATTAGTAGAATGAACTTGGTCCTCTTTGTTACCATTTAGTTGCGAACCATCGCGGATTGCGCACACGGGACGTTTGGGGCAAAAAAGGAAAGGATTAATTGATTAAAATTCCCGTGACGTCAAAACGGGATAAAGGATGATGAGGATGAGGAGGTGGTGGGTATAAGGAGGAAATTGTGCCTTTACTTTTTATTGCTTCTGAAATATTCATTGGCATCTGCGACACAATTTTCCCAGGGAATGCGTGCAATTTTGAAATCTCATACACATATAGTGCCTCTTAATGCGATGGCAAGGTGAAAAGAAGGATTTTGAGGCGTGGGCCCCGCAGCAAGGACGAGTTATATGCGATGCTTAGAATGAAGAGTGTTTAAAGGGGAACCACACGGGCTTTTCTCAAATATCTCTTACTAAAGATTTAATATGTTCGCATTTCTTCTCTCACGAATGATTAATGTTTTCCTTTTGATAATAAGAAGTTTTCTAAACTTTTCAAGAGAAAACTGATAAAAACAAACTTTTTAGGTCTTTTAAGGAAGTTTGGCATTTACGGACTTTTGGAGTTTAGAATGGAAAATTGCATAATAAAGATTTTGTGATAAAATGTTAAATCTGTATGAACAATAAATTGAAAAAAAAAACAAACACATTTTTCAATTATTGTTATTTAATATTTTAGAGAAAATATATAAAAGGTACACGAAATTTTTTTTATAAATTTTGTATGGAGCATATGCACCTGAAGCATATCTATTCCATGTATTAAAAGCCTAACTCAAGTTGATGATATATTCCAACCGAAAAGTAAAAAAAACCTTAGCAATGAATCCCCTGCACGATTTTCTCCACAAAAGGTGCCCAAAAAGAAGGCAAGAGTCTCTGGAGTCTCATTCTGTAATCTGTAACAATATTTTCCCATACGTGGCTCCCCGCGTGTGATTATTCTCTTGTGATGTCTCTGAATCAGAAATTCTAAATATTATTAGATATTCCAAAAGGAGCTTCTTCTTATTCCTTCGCTTCACGTATAATACATTTTATTTGAAATATATTCTATTGCCAGGGATGTGTGTTTTTTTTCCTTTTTGCTTCGAGGGAGAATAAGGGGGGTATCTCAGGCGGGGGCGTACATGGAAAATCCCAAAAATTTTTCTCTCTTGCTGGCTTCTCTTATTCTTCATCACTCCTTTTCTTCTCCTGACTTTATCCACCGCACCACCATCCTTTTTGGCTTTTCCCTTGGAAGCTTTCAACTCTAACAATTCTCCATACTTTTGCCTCCCCGCATAACCCTCCTTATACCATCGAATATGAGATCCCAGAATGTGTTTTTTTTGCTCGTACATTTTTTTTCAGTTCTTTTTGCGTTCGGAGTTTCACATTACATAATAAAATACACACATATATAGCAAGGAGTTTGGGTATAGGGAAAATTGTACATACATTACATTGTGTGTTAGAAGGTGGATTGAAGGAGAGTGGTTTCGGAGGCAGAAAGCATTTTGAGGGTGAGCTGCTGAACTGTTGGGGGTTGATAGACTCTGACAACAGCATACATGAGACCAACCCTATGTGCTCTGGGAAATTGCTCTCACACATCCATGCACAATGTGAATAGATTTTAGAGCCCTTCAATCAAGCAGCGAATTCAGCAATGGCTGAATTTTTCACCCAAGGAACACACCTTCATATAGAGTTTGCCACCATTCCTAGCTCCTCTCTTGTACTCTTCTTCTTGGGTTTTCTGATGGCTCTATTTGGATCATTTCCCTTCCACTTTGGCGACTTTCCATGAGTCAGGAAAATCTCACCCTCCTACCCCCATCACACACACACCCAAGTGGGGTCGATGACAAAAGTGAGCGCCAGTGTGTCTTCCCCCAAACCCCCTGTGCACTTCCTCGAACCAGCAAGAAAAAAAAATAAAGGAAAAATAAAGCACACACCAAAAAACTACAACATGCCACTTTGCATATCGCCAATTTGCCTTTCAGCGGAAAATGCTGAGAATGTACACAAAAGCATAATTCAAGAAGCTTTCGTTTCTTCTTGCCATTTTCCGCGGAGGTTTCCTCCTCCACTCTCTCTCTCTCTCTCACCCGCCCCCTTTGCAAGAATGGGGGAAAATATAAGCAAATTCGCATATAGAATGAATAATCGTATCTCAGAAATCAAAAGATATATCAATAGAGAATGTGGAAATGTCTCAAATACACAGATATGTGCTCGTGTTTCACCAGTGAATACCGTCTTGGGAGGTGGGAGACCGCAATTTACCCTCCCATCAATCCCAAAAGTGAAGCTACATCGGAAAACTTTATATATATAATAAGTAGAGGTAACCACTTTGGAAGAAATAATAAAGTTAATAGTCTCTATAAAATAAAACTATCGAGAATTTAAAAAATATTTTTTTTGCTTAATGTAATAATAGTGTTTTTTTGTTTAAAAGAAAATAATTCTTTATTAGATAAGCTTGTAAATAATTTTATTGACGTCTTTGCAAAAATAGGATTTTTATTAAAATAAAAAGAAAAAGAGAATTTTCTGATTCAGCGTTAATATTGTTCTAATCTAACTTCTACAAATTTTTTACACCTCAAACGTACCTCAAGATTTAAAAAATCAGTTTAAGAAACTGTTCAGTTGGACTCTGAATTTACATATAATTCTTTTCATTATAAAGGGCCTTATTCAGTGACCAAGAAACCCTTGAAATTCGCTTGAAATCTTGAAATTTCAGTACAAATTTCCAAGATTTCAGGGTTTCTTAGTCGCCGAATTATGCCCTAAATCGTAAAATATGTTTAAAATTTCATCCCGCTAATTTTTCAGTATATAAATTCTAGGAAGCCTAACTCTTTACCTATAACAATTCTAAAATCCCAAATTTAGAACCAAACAATAAAAAGCATAAAATGATCTAAATTTACGACCTATATAGAATTTATATTTAAATTCTAATTTTTCAATAGAAAAATTCGGGATTCTTGATGATTTCTGACAGGCCGTCAATTTGAGAAAATGAGCAAGACGAAGAGGGTGTCTTATACCTCGAAATAGACTTCTCTCCTTCACCCAATCAGTTATATGTAGGTATTATACATAGCAAAGTATATGTATGATTTTCTGCTGCTAGAGGAGCATTTCCAAGGGAAAGTTCCTGGATTCCCGGTGAAAAGCGCCTGTGATGTTTCCTTGGCGGGGTGCAAGGCGTGTATTTGTGTGTGCGGAAAAATTTGGGTTGTTGTATAACACACGTTGAGTGTGGAAAAGCGCGCATGGGGGTGCTTCGGGGGTGCAGAGTGTGTTGCTAAGAATTGTGCAGAGTGTTTGATAGAATCAAAGACGCAAGTCGTCGCGACATTCATTCGTGCTCAGATCGTTCAAACCACCAGTCGAAAATTTTGCCAAGCCATTCCTACCAAGGATTTCTCCTTGGTAAGACCAAAAAGCTAAGAGACAGTGTTCTGAGAATTCTTTAAGAAAGAAAGAAAAAAAAAGAAGATTATTCTTTTGGGGTCAGCTTTGGGGCACAAACTTCCAACATAAGGGTGTAGGATTTTCCAGTGTTTACGGCTTGAAAATGTTTTTTTTGCGGGATTTGCCCTCACTGAAAAGCTACCACCCCTGCTTGAATTTCCCCTTTTTCATTTATGTAATTACACTAAGAGCTAATTTGTGAGTGTGTGCGCTAATTTTCACGTGCTCGACCAGCTGATGATGACTTTTGTTTACAACGCTCAAGATTCCAGGTGAGTTGGAGATTTTTTTCTTTATACATTCTCACTCTTCTTTGTACAATTTCGAGGTGTTTTGTGATTTTATCGCAAATTTCTATCCGTCGGGTTCACAAGTAAATTTTATCCTATTGAATGATAAATTTTTAACGAATTTTAGAATAATATAAATATACAAACACTTAACAAATCGATTTGAAACAATTTAATAAAATTTATTTGATCTATTAAAGATATTAAAGAAAATGTTTAAGATGCACTAACACAGGTAATTTTCCGCATTTTCCGGTAAAAACGGCATGAAAAATCACTTGTCTGCCACACTTAATTCAATTTCCTCACTTTTATCACCCAAAAAGGGTTAAAGATGCCCCCTTTTTTGTATTTTAATACACCCCCAACCTTTGTCTGCTCGCTAATGCAGATTAAATTTGTAAGGGATGTCGAGTGATGAAAAAACGTGAATCAGAAAAAAATTCTCCCTCATGTGTTGTCTTCTCTAATGAACGACCTATCCTAACTGAAAGCGAGTCCCAAACTGAGCCATTATCTTCGTCTTTCGCGGTCTCACACCATTCCCTGGGCCAGCAAAAAAAAAACAGCCACGAAAAAAAGAGAGATGCGAGGAAAAAGTTTCTCTCTCATCTGAATAATAAAAAAAAAGGTTGAAGGGTTAGTGGAAGTTCCTCTTGCTCGTTTTGTTAAATTACAATGCACAGAAGGAATAAATTAATTCACAATCCCGAGAATGTCTTGTTCTCTCTCGCAGCAAAGAAGAGAATAGGGGTTGGGAAGGGGGTTTAATTTTGTATGTTAAAACCAACTCTTTCTCACTTTAGCATATGCACTTAAAGTGGTTTTTTGGCGATGTGACATGCAAATAAGAGCCAAGAGGCTTAAAACAGGAACTCACAGTCTATATATGGGCGGAACAAGCCAAAAGCCCAAAATGTGTGTTGGAACAGCAAAAGGGATGGATGTAGGGACAATCGGGGGATTTTCGGGGATGAAAAGGGATGCGAAGCAAGAGGCAAAAATATGCTAATTGAGGAGATAAATCATGAAATTTTGAGGACATTTTTTTCGCTGTTTTGACTCGACTACTGGCCCGAAAAGGGATACAGAGCAGTTGCTGAGCAGACAGATCCTCGTTTTGTAATAAGGAAGGGGATTCAAAGGGTTACGCAATACCCAGGAAGGATATTTATATTTAATATTATACATTTTCTTTCCCTGTGCTCATCTGTTCCTAAAATCATCCACAATCACAAATGTTGCCACATCACACAGCTAAAGGGTTTCTTGGGAGTCCTTTTCTACGAATGTAAATTTACGAAATTTACTAATTTTAAGGCTTTATTACAACTAATTTTGAATAAATTTTGAAATATTTTAATTATTCTGCGTAACTAATAATCCGTCCGAAATAGGATGTAGACAATTATGGTTTGTTGAGTTAAAGAACGAAAGAATTAGAAGTTTTGTTCTTTGATTAGAAAAGAATTAAATTTCATTTATCGCGATTTCAGAAATCTCGAAGTTCATAAATAAGGTAAGTAATCTAATTAAAAAATTTTGCTTTATGAAACTTAAATATTTTAATATGAAAAATACCTGTCTATAGTTCACTAAAAAAATGTTCAAGAATTAATTTGCAAAAATCTTTTTGTTTTAAAATTTTAGCTTAAACAAATTTCTTTTTTCCCCTTTAAAACGCTTTGTTTTATATTTTTATTTCTTTTTCTAAATAGTATAAAAAAATTAAAAATAATTTTTAAATATAAAAAAGTAGAGAAAAAATGTTTCTAATTCATAATTCATTAAAAAAATCTAGAAATAATGGCAGCTCTTCATTAATTAAATAAAAAATAATTTGTAAATTCAATAATTCAATAATTCAATAAAGATCCTCGAGATATTTTCTTCTGACATCGAAGATATTATGAAGGAATATTTTCTAATTTTTCAAATTATAACAAAAGAACAATAATTAATTGAATTTTAAAAATATTTCCAAGTCCCATCATTAAATTTTGAATAATTTTTAAAAATCTCTTTCATTTAGTCACAGGGCTGGTATTACAAGTTTAAGAATGAGTAATTTCTGCGTTATTTGCTTCATCAATTCATTATATAGTTTATTCAGCTTTTCCACTTTTCTCTAAAAATAATTCGAGTGTTTCAGCTTACTCCTGGTTTTTTAATTAAAGCTCAGTCTAATTTTTCAATTTAATTCCCAAAACACACCCAAAAATGTACATACAACATATTTATATAGGTACAACCCTCATCTTTAGAAAACGTTTACATTTCCAAGGACAATATACTTTCAAAAATTCATTTTGTTGTAAGGCATGGAGAAACCTTTTCATTGAATTACTTTGTCAACATAATTTAAGATGCATAATTCTGGAAGAATTGAAATTTTGCACAACAATTGCTCCGCTGGTTTGTCCCAACAATGGCGTATGGGGCGAATGTTTCGGGATTTGACAAAAGGCTCTGCAGAGGAAGTCCCCTGAATTAAATTGTCCATAACACAATAAATGACACACACACGAGAGTGAAAGTTTCAAGTGAAAGTGCTTGTACTAAATGACAGCTTTGGGTTGCCTCGGGGGCGATTTTGCAAAAGAAGGGAAGAATTTCTAATCATGTTGAGGAAAATTTTCACTCGGACGGGGAAGTTGGGACTTTTCCAGGGTGTTTGATTTCACATTCACTCTATATATGTATATGGTGTGGTTTTGGTGGTGAGATGGGCTACATATATAGTTGGCTGTTTATATATTGGTATAATAGATATATTGCAAAAATCCCCGCGCGGTATTTGCATGAATGCCAAAAACTATTTGAATCTCCGGGTTGATCATGAAAAATTCTCTGGACCATGAATGATGAGTTTGGTATTAAAATAATGCCATGGCAGAGCCTCCAAGGATTGTATTTTCAAATGAACCTCTCCTGGCATAAATAGCAAACAAAAGCGACAGAGCAATTTTTTTGGTGGGCTGTATAGCGAGAGGAAACCCATTCATATGGAGATATTTTTTCCTGGTTTGTTCAATGCAGCAGTTAATGCCTGAAAGACGAAAGGGGTTGACTTGGGATGCGTAATGAGAAAAAGTCCTCTCTCACACACATATTAGATGTAGAATAATATTTAAATTACATTGTGCAGCTGCTTCGAGATATGATGAGAAAAAAACACAAATAACTTACAAACGGCAATGTGGATTGTGACGCGGAAGGGGTAGATTTTTCCCAACGTCGAAGCCACCTTTCTCTGTGCGAGCGAGCGTCTTTTTCTCAAAAGGTTACACACAAACACTTGGCTGTGAGATCTTCCGGGGTTTCACCCTCGATTGTGATCACAAAAACCTAAAAGAGAAATTCAAGAAGAAAATCACACACAGTGAATTTACATTTTTCACCCATGAAACACCGGAGCGCCCTTTTTTTAATTTTTAATATTCTCGCACCCGTATGCGATCACGGAAATCTCCCAGTGACAATTCACGACTTCACGTGTAAACGGGCATTGCACGCTATAGTGCCATCGCAAGGCATACAGAGAGAGAAAAAATATTAAATTTTATTTGTTTCACAAACATTACCGAAAATCCCCGGTCCCAGGTTAAAAGTGAAAAGGTGAAAAGTGATAATGTAAATAAGGAGTGAAGAGCCCCCTGCTAATAGAGAATGCCTCTGTGATTCGGCTTTGGTCTTGTAACAACCACTCGAGTGAGGCAATTGTTGGGTGCATCAACCTCTCCATACACGACATACATATTCAGAGCAAAAGGGGATGAGGGTATAGCGCTCTCTCTCTGGTTAATTTCATCCCCGACCGTTCAAAAAGGGACCCTCTTCCTGAGACATCTCAGTAGATCAGCAAATATCTTGTCGTTGGTGTTTGAGTGTAATCTGTGGATTTGGCAGAAATTCACGAATCGACTTGTAAGTAAGATTATTATCTACTTCTTCTTGCCTAAACGAATGTTTTAAAAAAGGAAAATCTTTGGCGACATCAGTTGAAATTAAAATTAATTTAAATATTAGAAGAAAAAATCATTAATTATTTAGAAAATTTGCATAATTTTATTAATCTTTTAATACTATATAAAAATTTTGAAAAGAATTTTGCAAAACACAAGAAACTTTTTAAAAATTTCATAGAATATTTAGAATTTTGGAAAAATTCCGTAGAACAGGTAGAACATAAGAAACCTTAAAAATATGGTAGAATCTGAATATCAAAACACAAGAAACCTTTCGTAACATTCTGTAAAATGTAAAGTACTGAAAAAAAAAGTTTCGCAGAATAGAAGAAACTATTAAAGCAAGTTTACTTGAACTCAAGAAATTCGAAAAGTTTCTGAAAACACGAGAAACAATAATTATTTTCTTAAAATCATTATGTGGAAAAAAAGAAAGCACCAAAAACATTTATCACGGAAACTTTCAATAAAAGCTTTTTTAAAAAATACAAGAAGTTTTACGTAAATTCTGCAGAACATAAAAATTCTGTAAATAATTTCACGGAACATAAGAAACAAAATAAATTCAGAAGGTTCAGAAGAGATCCTTAAAAAATTGAAGAGTACAAGAAACCATTATTAAAAATAGTTTCACAGAATAGAAATAGAACAATAAAAAATTAACTCGATTTGAAAAAAATTAATAGGTGTTTTTCAGAACCCAAGAAACCGTTTAAAAACTCCAAAGAACATGAGAAACCGACAAAAAATTCTTAAGAATAAGAAAATCTTGAAATTCACGCCGCATAAGAATAAATTTCTAAGCTTTTCAATGTTCAATCAATCCTTTTATCCAATAGGATATAGAACAGAGTATACAATTATAAAAATTCTGATTTACCAGCCCCTTTGATAAAATCCACTCAATCACAAAGTTCTGAGAACATTTTAATCGTGGGTATGCACATCCCGAGAAATCCGCAAGATATGACGAGCAAAATCCACTCTGCGGCAAATCAGACGAGCATCTGTTGGTTACGATGAACCCTTTCGTGATCAAATATGCATTAACCTTCGCTATCTCTTCAACCAATCTCATGGCACAGGATTGTGTCTCTGTCGCAATATAAATTGCAGCAATAATAGGAAATAATGAGAAAATATTGTGCTAAATCGTCCGTAAAGTTTTGCATACATCGCGCGATGATATTGATGAGTACCATGAAGGGGATTGGAAAATGTGGGGTAAATGTGTGTTATTGCGCCAAAGACACGTCCTTATGATTGTTTTCTGCTCTCTCCAGAAACAACCAGCATCGTGTTAAAAAAATCAATAGAATTGAATTTTTATTGTATGCCACTATTTGAAATAAAAAAAAATCAATCGCATTATTCCTCGTTTTTGGCGGGATATTTTCCTAATTTATGGCCATGGCCCAACAATGCTTCCTCCTCTTGCAATTCTCAGCGATATTTCACTAAAGTGAATGTGAAATTTCAAATGACACGCTTTCAAATTTACAGCGCAATATAAATATTCATCGCAGGGGCTTTTGTGTGTGCAAAAGGTGGTGGATTGAAGAAGACTCACTCCAGGAGCGAAGGGGTTAATGGGATTTTCATTGATTTCCATTTCAATACCGCGTATAAAACTTGTGGCGGTTTTTCTTGCTGAACGTGAGTGAAATTTTTGCAAACACTTTCTTTTTTTTTTCCCTGAGTGCTCATACAGGAATATATGTATGTGGGAGAGGCTCTTTTCCGCAGGTTGATTTTCGCGGTCTGAAAGGAGCCTTTAATGTCCTTGGAAATTTAAGTAGCTGGTTAGCTATATATAGTGGGTTTGAGATGAACAGATGGTGTTCACAAAAAGGGTTTGTCGAATATATATTTTTATACAATTTCTATATTTAGCCATTGAGTTTGTAGACATAATAAACAAATCTCATTTTTTTCTAATAATAAAAAGAAGAAAGAGTTCATAAACAAACATAATCATAAATTGTCGTGAATTTAAAAGAGTTATAAACGCAAATAATCTCCGAAAAAAATATACGTCATAAAAACTGATTGAGAAAAAAGTGTTTGAACAAAACTGTAGACAGTTTAATGGCAATAATGGGAGGCATTTAATTTCCTCGCCTCCACCTTGTTTAGCACGAGCATTTTGTGGAAAAAAAGCAAAACCTCAAACGGTGTAATTGGCTCGAAAATTGCCCCAGTAAATTGTGAAGAAAACACACGGTGTGTGTGGCATGAAATAATACAATTATGTATCTCGAAAAATATCCATATTAAAATTCAACTTAACCAACCCCAACATGATTGATGTTAATTGCACAGACGTCGTAACGACTTTACTCCAAAATTTGACCTATTAGAGGTTGAGTAAATAAAGCGTTTTTTTTGTGTGTGCTCCTCACGCCCTCGCAGAAAACACATGAACGCCTCCTTGAAGGGGAGCCGTCGTGAGTGAAGGAGGAAGCTGGGAAAAAGAACACACACACTTCTCGTTTTGTATGTGAAACATCCCTTAACCATTTCGGCAGCTTTTGACGGGGGGTGGGTGGGAATGAGTGGCTGATGGGAGCCGTGGGAGGGTGTAGATGGAAAATTCTCCCCCAATTTCACGTCATCCATCAGGCAGCAAAAGAAAGAACGCACACGAGAAAGCACCCAAATTCGAATTAGGGGAGCGAATGGAAGACATTTCCGAAGGTGCTCGTTGCAGTCTGTTTGAAAAGAATTGCATTATTACATAGGAAATTAAAGAAAATATAATTATTCTTTCTCTATCTTTCATTAGAATTTTTGTAAAATTGAGTATGATTGATTAAGCTTTTAAATGGGCTAATGGGAGAATGAGCTTTTTACTGAGAAATCATAAAATGATTCTACATAATGGGAAAAATTCTTCCAAAATGCACGTAGGTAATTATAAATTTCTGCAGAATTCCTTGCAATTCAGGTAATAAAAATTAAAAATTAAAAAGTAGCCTCTCAATTTAATCAAATCAAAAAATAAATCATTTGAATTTTTTTGTTTTTTGATCATGAAAAATTATTTAAAAATTAATATAACTTTCCTAAAATCTATCAGCAAAGCAACGATAAAATTTCTTATACATTCTTATTAAACAGACTGTTCACATTGTACAAAGCTCCTTGGAAATATACATACGTTCCCCGCGGAGAAAATCCCTTTCAAGAGAATTATTTGTGAGTATCCAATATTATATACGTCGCGAGGAAATATTCGTTCGAAAAGTATATAATTAAATCCTTTTCACTCTCAGCGAAAGAAGTCACTCTACTCGCATGGAAATTTGACAGCACACGGAATTGCAAAAAAAAACTAAAAGCAGAAAAAGCTCTTGCATGACAAAATTGGTAGCACGAGATCTTTCAGTCTTGTGACAATGTTTATCTGACATGGCTAAATGAATTTGTTTGCCAAAAGAAATCTCCTCTAAGTTTTTACTAAAAGAAAGTTATTTGTCTTATACGATTTCCCAAATGAAAAGCTGAAGAATTAGGAAAAATTATTTATCATTTTGTATATAAACTTTTCCAAACACGAAAGGAACAAAATGTTAAAAAAAAATCTCATGCAATAATATTCATTCTATCTAAAAAAAAATCTTAACCCTTTAACGTTTTTTGGGTCATACCCTGACCCAAAACGAAAATGATTTTTTAGAGATACTTCTAGTTAATATTTTTGGATGCTTTCTTCGCCAGTATAAAGCTAAAGGATCAACCTTTCAAGACATATTTTTTTGATTCGTCCAATAAATTCCTTTATAGTCGATTTTTTGCACCAAACTTGGGAAAAATTGGTCGATTTTCATCACTTTGAAAATCAGTATTTTTTTCTATTTTATAATTTTCCGATAGTCTAAATCGACTTGAATCTTATAAATAGACTAAATAACAAGAAAAAATTGCTTTATGAGAACCTTGAAAGTTGAACCAATTTTCCAAAAAGCTTTTCCAAACTTTTTGGGTCAGCATATGACCCAATGGACGGGAAGGGATACAAAACGCGGAATTTTTGACAACTCATTTCCCATACATAAACAGTGCGGTGAAGTGGCTAGATGAGCCACGATTTTCAGTGATTTGAGTGATTTCCTGGCCAGAATCTCTGGCCAGGATGTGTTCTGATGGAGGGATAGGTATCCTCCTTTAGTGTTGTGTTAAGTTTAATGCAATTTTGTGGTAAATAAGTGGTAAATTTAACGCCAAACCGTGGCAAGGTACGTGTTTTCAGTGTGGAGAAGCGGCTGGATGAGCCACGAATTTCGGTGATTTGAGCGATTTCCTGTCCAGAATCTCTAGCTGGGATGTGTTCTGATGGAGGAATGTGTATCCCCCTTTAGTGTTCCGTTAAGTTTTATCCAAATATGTGGCAAATAAGTGGTAAATTGACCGTAAAACTGTGGCAAGGTGCGTGTTTAGAGGAACCTTCACCTGGGATGACACTGAAAATCCTGACCAAACCACTTCTGGTCGGTCTGATTCTCATTGTAGTTCATCCCAGGGTGCTTCCGAGGTATCTTGGGGGTAACATTACCGGCCACGGACACAGAGTGCTTCTTAATTGTGAATATCAAAAATCCGTGTTTTGTATCCCTTGCGGTCCATTGGGTCATATGCTGACCCAAAGCTTTTCCGGAAAATCCGTAAGTTGGAAAATTTTTTTTTCGACTAAAATTCATATAATTAGGCCCAAAGAGTTGGAAAATAGCAAAATTTCCAAAATCGGCCCAGTAGTTCTAGGCGCGGACCTTAAAGGGTTAAGCATTAAACCAAGAAGCATTGATCTTTAATTCAGAATTTACCCTAATTCAATTTGTTAGGAAGAATCCCTCAACATGCATACGAATCATATGCAAAACAACCCTTAATTCCACTCTCACTTAAATGGTCTTTTTGGTTCTTTGTGCTTGGGAAATTTGTTTCCTAAATTCCATCTCCCTCGGTGATGTGCAAAATTGATTTCTTCGCCAGAATGGATCCACCTTACAATGTTCCCGTGCCACCCTTCGTACGTACAACAAAAAAAGCAAAGAAAGAACATTTTCTTCGCGACTTTCGACGAGAGAGACGTGGAGCAATAAAGCTGTAACAGGAGACTTATCGCATCCCTCCATGTGATGCCTAAATCCCCAAGTATTGCGTAAACAATGAGTCTGTCTTCTGCCCCATCTACCGGTTAAGAAGATTCCGTAATTGGCTATCTATTTGTTCGCTATGCCATCGCGTGTGTTTATTTTTATTCGATAATACACATCGACACAACAGGACTCATTTGGGATTTTCTCTTGTTGATTGTTGGGTTGTGAGGAAAATCTCGGGAGGGTGATAAATCCAAAACTTTTCATACCTAAATACAACGTTATTTGTAAATTTAATGTTAGGTAAATTAATCTTAAATTATTCTTTTTTTGAACTTTTTTTGAATGACCAAAATGGAAACTTGAGAACAAGTTTGAGGACTTTTACGAATTATCGTTAAATGGCTAAATAAATTAATCAAAAATTTATATTTTCGTTTTCTTTGAATGATTTTTTAGCATCAAATTGTTTGAATTTTAAACCTGTTATAAGATTTATTCCATTAGAACTTCCATAATTATCAAACCATCCAAATAGTTAGCTAGAATGCTATGAAATACCTGAAGTAGGTCTCAAAACTCTCCGAAACTTCAAAAGCTTTTGAAATAAAAGAAAAAAAAAAACAAATAAATGAACGACATTTTCACCCTATGCTTAATTCCCATTCCATAAAAGAAAAAAAACATTTCAATATCAATTTAAAATTATATACCATATATCCTTTACTTCCAACAAATATAACATAAGCATTATTAAACCACCTTTAACAATAAGATAACTTTTCACAATGAATTTTCACGGCAATTAAACTCGTGGAATTTTTCAAATTGAACTTTTCATCCTGTCTCAAAAAGGGAAAACTTTCACACAAGGCAGTCATTTTTTCGAGCATCTCACTGAGTTGTACGCGCGGTGGAAGACATTAAGTATGGGATGATGGTTAAAATGTCCTCCCCCATTTAAGAAATTTTTCCTCCACATACCACCACACACATATACACATCGCTACACGAGACTTTCCTTTGAGCGCCTTTTGTTTGAGTACATAATGAATGAGGGAAAAGAATTTTCACACCATCGCTCTTCCCCTACTTAATTTTCATTTTCATTCAAGATTTTCCCAGACGAACTTCCCCATCCACGTCGGCGGTTCTCCCTTCTCTCTCTCGCGCGCGTATACTTTTAATTCTAGGTCATTCGCAAGAGTTCGAAGACCTAATTATTCCGCGCGCGCTCTTTTCTTTTCTCATACCATCAGGCGGAATGTTATGTACAATTATTTTGTGGAATGTCTAGGGGGTGATTAGCACACTTTTCATCTCGCCGCAGGAGTTCCCACTCTCACCCTTCTGTGGGTTCTTCTTTTTTTTTTCTTATCTGTTTGAATGTAATTTTCTCAAGAGGAGTTTTGTGAGGGGGTGGAAAATATGCGTTTTATGGATCTCGCATGTTAGTTTGCTGTCTCTCTGGGTATGTCATCAATCTTGGTGGGTGATTTGGCAAAACATTTATCTTGCTGCTCACCAGATAACTTCACTCTACTACACCATGGGAGTTTTCTTCAATTCGGACTCCATGTAGTCTCGTGCGCCTTCCAAAATATTCTCCTTTTGCATCATTCTCTCGATTACCATGAAAATTTATTGATTGTTGATTTTGATTTATGTATTTCCCTCATGTCTCTGCGCCATGTTACACATGTACATTGAATGATAAAGAAGAAAAAAAGGAGTATATCGCGTTTCTATCAAACCCCAAAGCACTCAGGGGGTGAACCCACACCCCTATACCTTTCTTGCCATCGTTTGAAGGAAAAACATCGTCATATGCGTTATTTTCTCTATCATGTCGCGTTTTTTTCTTACTCTCTCACTCTTCCTTTTCTTCTGTCGCTTCGAGCACCCAAGGAGGAACGAGGAAGGCGCAGGAAAGTATCAAGAATTCCTTATGCATAACCAATTTTTTGTGTGTAGCTGATAAATTATTAGAATGAGTGTACTGACTGTTCGTACACACATTCCACATACGGCTTACCCACGTGTAGAATTCGAATGTCATAGAGAAATCCATTATAGGGGGTGTTACCTAGCAACAGCAACTCTTTCCGCGCACACATGCACATTCCCTTTAGGTGGGTATAGGGGGATGATGAAAAAAAACTCACACCCACCCCTTGGTGTATATTCCACATACGGATCCGCTTTGCTATATATAATACCCTAGCACACATACTGGTATACAAAAACTACACACATTGATCTACCAGAGGAAAGGGAAAGAGAGAACGAGATCGAAAGAGGGTGGAAACGACGTTATTTCTACCCTCACCACATTCAACTACACACATGCAAAGCATAAGGGATGTTAGCATATACATATGTACATAAAATTTCTCTCTGAGAGAGAAACTCATTTTATATATAACACAGCAAGGTTTGGAAATGCTCTCGAAAATGTCGTATTTCCTGCTGAAACGTCAAGGAAAGTTTAGGGAAGTTTGGGGAAAGGTAAAGCTGATAGCAACTTTTCAAAAGGAACTTCCTTTGATGTTTTTTTAGCTGTGATTCTTTCTTCACACCGGAACCTTTTGCTAAATTACAAGAGAACGGTAATAGATAGAGACTTGCGGTCAACGGCAAAGTTCATATATCGGGTGGAAGACATCCGATTATGACGTCAGATCCGACACCCCACCCCCCCGTCCGCCATTTTGAATAACCCCCAAATTTTGTTTTCGCAATATCTCAGCCCCTGTAATAGCTAAAAATCTGAAATTTTTATATGTTGTAGGGGCCATCAAGAGCTTTCCAACGATACCTCATTTTCGAAAATCGGCCAAGCCGTTTAGCCAATATGTCCGCCACAATTTTTCATCGAAAATCGGCCATAACTCGAGAACGGCTTGACCGATTTTGATCAACTCGGGCTCAAATGAAAGATATTAATGAGCCCTACAACTGCTCGGAACATTGCAAGTTCAAAAAATGACCGCAAGTGGTGCTAAAATCGAAAACAAAATTTTCGATGAGTTTTCGATGAATATCTCGAGCACCGCTTTATAGAATTGCTTCAAATTTTGATATGTTATAGTTGGCTATAATATCTTATATCATGCCAAAAATGAAGGAAATCTATGTAGCCGTTCCGGAGATATCGCGTTTTAAAGTTGACATGTCATATCTTGAGTTGCATAAGACCAACGCCCCGCGAAGCGGGGCGTTTTATATATACATATATAAAAGTAAAGTAAAAAATATATAAATATAAATATATATATAACATATAAAAATGCAAGATAAAAATTAAATATAGCATGGATGGAACAGTATAAAGCGAAAGAACGGTAAGTAAAACTTACGGGCTGTGATTCTTTCTTTGTCAGTGAAATGTGAAATTGACTGAAAATTGAGGATGGGCAAATTTTGTGGAAGGCTTTCTCGCGTACCGAATCACAGCCAACGCTCACGATTAAGGTTTTTCACATTATTTCTTCGCGATGGCTGTGATTCGGTGCGCGAGAAAGCCTTCCACAAAATTTGCCCATCCTCAATTTTCAGTCAATTTCACATTTCACTGACAAAGAAAGAATCACAGCCCGTAAGTTTTACTTACCGTTCTTTCGCTTTATACTGTTCCATCCATGCTATATTTTTTCTTTCTCTCGTGAAAGACCTTAAATTTCTCTCTTTGATTACACATATTTATTTCATGCTGCTGGTAAAATTGAAATTTGTTACCTACTAGTGGTTTAGTTAACCCTTTCACGACCATTCGGTCGTTTGCTGACCCAAAAAAAATCTGAGTAAGAGTAGGATTTTTGCAAGAGTGTATTTTAAGTTCTTGGATGCTGCTTTGGTTCTAGGAAGCAATTTTGCGCACATTATTCTTTAAGATAATAAAAAAAAGAACAAAAAATCGCCAAAAATACGCGTGGCCATTGCCCAATATCTCGTTTGAAATATTTAGAAACATTCATGACAATGTTTCGTTGATGATGTTTTCACTATGAATCATTGTTTTTGCATGAATTGCTTATACTTTGAAAAATAAGTTTGCTAATTTCTCCAAAATTAATAGAAAATTTTAGCTTTTTTGGTGGGAGCTGAAAATTTTATTTATTTTTTTAATTTCAAAAAATTTCTGATCATAAAAATATTATTTTTCAGTCAGAAATTTCTAAGGAAATTCATTTTATTTATAAAATAAAAACATTTTCTATTAAGATCATTAAGATAGTCCTTTTGTAAGTTTCATAATGTTTGGTGATAGACGCAAAAATGTTTATTTCAATTTATTAAATAATTAAATTGAATTAATTATGTTGGAAATAAAAAAAAATAGAATGATTTATGTAATAATGATTTTTACTCAGAAAATAGCTTCTTTATTGAGTCTGTCTTTATTTTGCTAGTTGGGTTATATATTGCATGAATGACAATAAAATTACTCAATTAGCACATATTGTCTTAAAAAAAAATTAAATTAATTTTAAAAGAAATCTATTACATTTTTTTACATTCTTTATTTTTTGAAGTAAAATACAATGAAATAACATTTTACGTGATTAATTTTTGATCTTTGCGGTAAAATCATAAAACATAGAAGGATAGAAGTATTTGCTATATGTGAGGTAATTGAAGGACAAACATCCCTGCATGTACCTTCATATGAATTTTCCTCATGACAGTCACGGAAATGTCTTGAGTGGGAAATCAATTGTGTGGTGCACAAACGAGATCCAATAGGAAAATCCACCACTGAATCCACACTCCGCAACATGAGAGGGTGACAAGAAACCCTCAAATCCAAAAGTATATGCGATGGGGGGTGGTGGGTAGAAAGGGGTTGAATTGAAGATTGTATCGCTGAGGCAAAACCATTCGTCAAATTTTATATGTATGTTCCATGATAAAATATTCTAAAATTATACTACAAATATACGTGAGAGGGTGGCTTCTGCGGGATAAAATCGAGTCAAACTCATGGGGATTCCGACATAACAAAACTGATGGAATATTCACTTGTATGCCAGGGAGAAAATCGTGCGGGGTATGGAAGAAAATTACATTTTCTTCTCAATTTTTTTTTGTTAGTGGATTCATGTCTATCTCCCGCTCTATTCTTGGATGTATCTGGTGCGCCTTGTTTGATTGCTCCCAATGAAAGGCGCACAACATGATAGACGAGAAAGAGGATGAAAAAGCAAATTCCTCATCGCATTTTCTTTTCAATCGAACCAATTTTTCCAATTTTTCACATATGAGAAAATTCTCGAGGATTTTTTTTTATCCACTAAAGTACGATGGAGCAGGGGTTGGGTACTTCACATGATATGTAGTATATGAAATTAATTGGATAGCCTTTGGCATTTTTTTGCTGACCAAGTAGTTTTATTTAGTGAAGTGGAATTGAGTGGAAGATGGAATTTTCAATGGCATATTTCCATCTTTCACTAATGCATGTACTTGTACACACTGTTCAGCGTAGTTGACAAATGGTGGCAGCGGTGGGATCATGAGGGGATGTATGGGGTTGTTTTGTTGGGAAAGTATGGACACCGTGGCGCCATCTAGGTCCACCGTTGCAATTTCATGGGTTTTCACTTTGCTTTGCAATGTTCTCAAGATCAGTTGTACTTCCCTGTGGTAGATGGCGCTAGCGGATGTCAGCACAACACTTTGCAACCCATTTTCCAAGTCAGGGATGCCTTTTTTACCCTCCAAAGCCGCGATGGCGCTACCTTTCGGGCGAAAAACATCGCAGCGTCGGGATTTAAATTTTTGCGGGGTGGTTGGGGGGGCGGAGCCAGAGTACCACTCACCCCGTCCCTCCCTCCCGATACGGGAAATCTTGAGTGGGAGCGAGAGAGAAAAAAAAGCGCCTGTGTGAATTTTTGTGGCAGAGTACGAAAGAGTGAAAAAATGCGTCGGGGCGTCGCAACGCATACAGCATATTTTTGGGTGCAATTTGGGGTGTGACAGAGAGGGTGTGATGCGTTTTGGCATGTGTGCGGGAGTGAGATGGGGCACGTCCCTTCTTTTTTTCGTCTGTGAATTTTTATTAAAATGCGCAGACGTAGCTAAAGGCGGAGTTGACGGTTGTGTTTTTCTTTGGTGCGGTCGACCGGAATTGGCATTCACGGGAACAGTATCTCATCGACGTCGTTTTAGGTGATTGTGGCGTTTTGTGAGCAAGTCTCATAACGGGGCGCGCTTTCTTCGAGGGTACTTCATCACATCCACCACGCATACAGGCGCATTATCACTCGAAACGTCGAAAGGTGATGATGTTTGAGAAGGGAAAAAAAAGCCCAAGTCACTGGGAAGGAAAAGCTAAAACTTGTACAAGTGAGTGTTTGTTCGTCAACACCATCCATCCACTCTTGGTGGGTCTTGTGTGCCCATTGTTTCTACCATCTTCGCATTAACCCCGCGATAGAGTCGCCTGATGGAAGCGCGACACCGATGATGAGGGGCACACAGGCTACAACGCGGACGATGATGTAAAAAGCATTCACCATATTTTTAATGCCTCTTGTGGTGTGTGAACGCACAACGTGTGTTAAAATAACTATAAAAGAGTGAATCGAGTTTTGTGGTGAAACCTGTTTCAAAAAATATCTGTTGACGACTCCCAGCCATCATGTTTTCGTCTTTACAACCACCACTCTCTTCCAAGGATCTCTATCGCGCCTTCTTACAATTTTTTCTTCCCATCTTCCTTTTCTTCTTCTTCTTCTTTTTTCGGAACTTAAAAGCACTAAAAGCCATTCCTTGAGAGTTTCTTGAAAAACAAAAAATGAGAAAGAAAAAAATCTGTGCCAATCGTCAAGACTCCTTTGGTGCAAAGCAAATGCTGCACACACAACTCACTTGTCGCTAATCAATCGCCAACACCAGATCCACTCTCAGGTTCCTCAGGTTGCAGCCACAGATTGGAAGATGAAGCAAAAAAAATTTTCTCTGGTGGTTGTGTACATAATGAAAAGCAACCTAGCTCTCTCCAATAGTGAACAATTTATCGTGTGTCTCTATCGGTATCGTTCTTCGGAGTTTTGACTTTTTTTTTTACTCTTGTCCACATTATTTCTCTATCTTGAGTCAGTCGGCATTTTTTTCTCAAGTCACTTCTCTCTCTTTCGTTCTTACTCTTCGGGCTAACATGTTGTTCAATCCCAACAAAAGTGATCTCTAACTGGTCTTTAAACATTCACGAGATGGACGAAAAAAAGGCACCGCGAACAAAAAACCAAGTAAAATACTGCTTTTGTTGAAAAAAATTTAAAAAAAAAACGAACATACGTACATAGTAAAGGAGATCGGGATGGAAAAAAGCGGCGAACAAGAGAGGCAACAATAGATGAATTTAATGGATTTTTCCATAATTTACTCGCGTAGATCGTTTCGAGTAAAAGTTAAGAAGTGATTAATTGTGTTGTCTGAGACAAATGGGGCCAGAGCCAAAAAGATGATTTCGGGACAACAACAACAACAACAACAAAACCTTCCATTGACGATGACAAAGGTAAATGATCTTTTATTATTAAAACATTTCAATTAAAAAAAAACATATTTTTTATGCTGTATAAGTGCTACAACAAAGTGTCAATTCAAAGCCAATTTTGCTCCCCACTAATTAGCATCGCGTGTCCGCAACACTTGCCCGCGTCCGCACGGTTGGGCATCGCTGGCGCCACATATCACTCTCAGTGTCGTGCTGGGTTTTTTCTTATGTTAACCCAAAGCAAATGGTGAACACACAAAAAAAAATTGCGTGAAAGATTCTGATATAGCTCAGAATTTTCTGCTTCTCGATTTTTTTCTTCCACATCCAAAACATGCATCATAATTATGGTGGAAAAATGCGTGTGTACACAACATGTAGATAAAATACAAAATGCCCCGCGGGTTTAGTTCTTTTCTCAACTCGAAAACCAAGTGAAATCGCATTAGATTTGGCATTTGAGGAGTGGCAAAATTTTACATTATATTCCTATTCCACATCAGCTTTGCCTCGAGACTTTGTGTGGTGGAATAAAAGAAGGTTCAAATCATCGAGAGTTGAGGGTCTTTTTGTGCAATTCTCCCAAAGAAATATTTTGCTGCATTTTAGCATCTTGAATGGGATTGAGGTTTTCCTTTTGCGGATAATTTGTCTATTTTGAGGGAGAGAAATCTTTTTGTGTAATGTTGTGTGTTAGTGAATTTACCAACCATACAATTTTATGATCTTGCGAATAAGATGATTTTTTTTTCTAGAAATATTTTATAAAACACATACTGTCTCTAGAAAAGATCTTTCTAAAAAAATTCAAACATTTCTAAGAGAAGATTAAATAAATGGCCAAAGTGTGAAAAATTAAAAAAAATTGAGAACAATAGTTTGTTTTGAAAAGTGAAAACATTGAATTTAAAATAAATTTGATCATAACGAAAATGAAAGAATTTGACCATCTAATTTTAAAAAAAAGGTGAAAAAATCAAGGTACAGCCTTGGGGAAATCGTGTAAAAAATATGAGAAAAGATTCTATGAAAATTTGTACCTATCAATATTATTCCTGAGTTATTATTGACATTTGCTAAAGAAATAATTTTAAGAAATAAATTGTTCTACATAATCAAATTCAATTGAATAATTTCAAAGTCCTTTAGATACATGAATTGAAAAATTACTAAATAATTACATTATTTATGCAATTTCTAATTTTTGTTAAATCACTAAAATTAAACAACATTTATGTACAAAAATTGATTTTTTTATATTCTTCTGTTTAAAAAAATTAAAATTCTGAATTAAAAAAAAATCAATATTCAACAAAATTAGCAATAAACTTCTTTATTAAGAAAAAATCCTTTATGAGATGATTCTGAAGCGATTTCTTTTTTTTTTCTTTAATAAAAATCAAATTTTCAAACAAAAATTCCTTTCACAAAAGTATAAAAGTTTCGTAAAAATAGAGTAATATGATTTTTTCACCCGCCTAATGTTACTTGAGTACAAAATTCATAAGACCAATTCGTTATATTTTACTGGGTGTAACACCTCTTCAAATTCACTCTATAAATTACAATTCTACTGGAAATTCTATATAAGTAAGAAAAAATTCTCAAGAATTGAGCAAAAATCTGATGTCTGGAAAATGTAGAAATTGAGGAAATTGCTACATTGCAAATTCCATTCTCCCATCCAAATGCCAATTTCAAATCTAAAGTTCAGAGAGAAGAGCGACAAATTTTGAAATTCTTCAAGAAAGTATGCGCTAGAGAGAAGAAAAATTCATATCAAAAGAATTCACAAGTATTTCTGGCATCACTAATATATCAAAAGTGCCGATTTTTTCTTCAAAACACCAAATTCCATCGCCATATTCCGTGCACTGCTGGGGTATGGTACGCTTATATTCATCCACAGAGTGCCAGAGCAATAAAATTAACCAACAGTGGCTCCAAGATAGCTGACGAGTTCTCTTCGTGCATAAATTAAGAGAATTTAAATTAATTTGATAATGAATGGTAAGATAAATGAGCGAAGGTGAGACACAGGGAGAGAGATCAGATGATCAGGCGAGGTATTTAAAAGAGCTGCAGGTGTCTCAAGATGGGCTCTTTGTTCGTCCAAACGATGAATGGGATATGATGAGAGGATTGGGACAATGGCTCACAGCATCCTTCCATTGTGGTTCGTTAAACTCCACTCATTTGGATCAATTAGTGAAGAATTTCGTCTTATTGTTGGTTTTTCTCAAAAAGGGAAATAGGTATCTACTTCCGTAAAATCATTTTATGTCATTTTTCTTATTGTTACTCTTTTTATTACATTTTGTAATTCTTTTCCATTGCTTTTTACTTCTTCTTGCTTGTGTTTGGAATTAATTACAAATTATGCTTAAGTGCATTAAATGGATGTAATTTTACACCTTAATAATGATTTATGTTCTTTTTTCCACAACATTCTTATTGTGTTATTTTTTTTCTAAGAAATCAAACATCTAATGATCATTTTATCTTTTTAATTGGCTGTAAAACTTTTGATTAAATTCTAATAGCTTCAACGTATTTTGCTTTAGACTAACTAAAGTTTTTTTTTTATTTAATTCTATGCGTTGCATAGTATTTTTGCATACCCGGAGATTATGATAATGAGTGTTTATCAACTATTTTTCTCAGTGTATTAATTTTCCATCAGGCCAATCATAAAATCCACTCAAGAGGGTTTTATTTTCGCAATTTACCCATTCATCTGGCTTGTCTCTTATAAATAGGGAAGACCAGGGCAATTTTGATATCATGAATTGTAAAAGATTTCTCAAATCACAGAAGGTTAGCCTAAAAGTTAATTTATGAACGACTTTATGTTAGATAATCATCACAAGATTGATAAAAAAAATATATGAAAAATTTTGAGTTTCAAAAAGTTCTTTTTAAAAAATATAAATTTTTATTTCAAAAAAATCTTTTTCAATTGATTCATTTAAAATTATTAGTTAGTGGTTCACTGTTGGTACATGAAATACAAAAAAACTAAAAATGCCGCAGTGTGGGGCAAATTGAACCATTTGAATGGGTTTGAAAACATAAGAAAAATTTACTAATTTCTGTTAAAAATAGAGAAAAAATTTATATGGCAAAGTTGTGGACTTAAAATATTTCCTAGGTAGTAGTGTATTAATTCTGATCCAAATTACCCCCATCTTTCCTATTCTTCTAAGAAGATTAATAGCTCATGTTTCATTCGTGTTTCATGGATCAACAGCGGAAACGTGATGAGAAAATTAGCCTCAATCATGAAACACTCATTTATTCCTTTTGATTTTTTTCTGTGTTTAAAATTGCTTCTCTCTCTGTTTTATTTCATCTTTTTTTTGTAATGCGATTTCCTGTGCACCAAGAGATCTCCTCTTGCACTGGGGGTATGGTATGTGTGTAGACAATCGCATTAGGGTCAAGAATGCACACAAGCCTTGAGTTGCTCTGGGAATCAAATGGTGTGTGAGTTGTTTATAAACTCCAGCATGAAGAGAGAAATTCAGCAGGAAAAAAAAGAAGTCAAAAGAAGGCATAAAAAGAAGCATCTTGAGATATTTTCTTTATCCATAGGCACAGAGACGGTCAGTTGAATGTGATATTTTATTGTATGGAAAGAGAGAAAAAGGAGGAGAACGCAGCAAAAAAAAAAACGAGCCAAGAAACCTCATATGGGTTGAATGTGCTGTTAATGCTTTTCCTAGTATTTCAACTTAGAATATCATTTTCTTTCTTTTTTTTAAATCCTACTATGTACACCATAAATTGACAGCGAGGAGTGACTCCCGATTGTACTGTCCTTAGGGACACAACATAAGGGTGCCAATGAACAAAAAAAAATTGAGTTTAGGATTTAAAATTTTTCTTTTTAAAACTTTGAAGAATCAAGGGGATTGCTCGCTTCTCGAGTTTCTTCACTCCCAAAGTCCCAAAATGTGGTTCAAAGATCAATCAGACGCGAGTTTGGGATACGAAAGATGTGCACGAAGGCATACAAAAGGCTATATGGGGATGGCTTCCTAAATTGGATACTAGGAATTTAGCGTATGCCGTGGCAGTTTGTGCAGCTCCCCAAAGCCCAAATATAGTGAGCCATATCTTGTGGCTTTCCATATCATTTAATGCCCACTCTCCTTGCGGGCCCATAGAACCCAAAAATGGGGGCCAACTCTTGGCCACGCAAAAGGGGGTTATAGCGCAGAAAAAGGCATAAAATAAAAATTGGCAATTTACCACAAGAAATTCTTCGTGGCAATTTATTTAATTCAAACTCCCTGAAGCTTCGCGGAGTGCCTCTTTTTGCCCCAACTCTTTTTTACCCAACCGCTTAACATGGCGCGATAAAGTTGGAAGAAAAATATCTTTAACACATCAACAAGAAACGAGTTTCACCTCGTTGTAATGTCGCGCTGTGAGTGTAAATATCTTATGGGAAAAATATTTAATCAGTAAATGCTAAATGCTGATAATAAAAACGACACATAAATATGTATAGAATTTGTGTGATGTGGATGGGAACTCGTTTTTGGGAACTAAAAATTCACTTGACGGGGACCAATATAGGTAGATTTTTCATCAACCATATCCCAATAAAAGTCCACAAACATTTCTCTAAGAGAGGTGGAATTTTATATAAAAAAAAACAACGAAACTGTGAATAAATTACGCTGAAGTTCATTTTATTACGCGCTAATTTATATATTTTTTTTTTTATTTAATTGGACTTTGATGTTAGATTTTTGCTAGATTTCTGAAATAAAATTGCTTCAGCTGGCTTAAAAATTTAATTAGGTAAAAAAATAAATGACAGCGTAAAGTATGTAATTAAATGATGTATAAAAAAATTTGTTTTACAAATTAAATTAATTTTATATTTAAAATGAAACTCAAAAATTAAATTGAAATCCCTACCAGTAAAGTAAGTTCTTAACCACGAAAGAAAAGAAAATTTATACACGATGTATAATTACAGTATGTGAAGGTAATTTATTTACATAATAGAGTGGGTAATAAAATTGTTTACCTACAAAATTAATTAGATATCGTTGAATTAATATCAGTTCGCGTTAGTTATTTTTCCTTATATGTAGTATCGAACTACATAATCCACTCTATATCTCTCGGTGTAATTAAATTAAACAATTTGTCACAGAACCTGTTTGGATTGCTGTGTAAATTGTATGTATGTTGCAACACTTGCAATATAACTCTCCACATAGGGTGCTCGAGTTTACCACACTCCATATGAACTACCAAGGAGTCCACACGGTAAGTGCATAATTACAGAGTTGTGATGGTAGATGAAGAAGCAAAAAACTGGGGAGCAATTGAAAGACACACAATGAAGGTGTTTGATTGTACCTTCTCCAACGAAATCAATATCTCACCCACTTTCTTCCGATTCAGCACCCAAGGGGTATGCAACTTGAGTTGAAGAAGTACAAAAAAAAAGCACAGCGCAAAGTGCCTCACATGGTTGAATTTTATGGACGCAGAAAGGGTCCGAAATGGGCGTTTTCCGAGTCATTTTTTCCTCTTTCTCGAAACTCCACCACAATTCCCCCCGTATCACTTTGCGTACACACAGAGCGCAAAAAAACGTTAAAAGCAATCTCTCGAAAAAGCAAAAGGAATGATTTCTCACCGGCAGCGCTTGTTCTCAGAAAAAAATCAACTGATATATTTTTAAAGGTGGGCATCGCGCAACGGACCCATAAGACGGTAACATCCATTTGGGACTCGGGCCAGACGAAGGGATGGAACACGGACCCGTGAGATTGGTCATAAATATTTTCATCGGCTATTTTAATGTAGTTTTAAGAAGGTATCCCACCAAGTAATAATAGTTCGGTTCAATGCTGAAATGTCTATATACGGGCTTTATGGGTTTCCCTTTTGGGATTTCCTTTTCTGCAACTTATTCTTCGGCTGTATGCCTTTTGGAGATTTCATGCGGAATTTCTGGGCTGTCCATGACCTTAGGGATTCGATATAGTTGAAAAGAAAAATGAATTTATCTTCTCGGTCGAGGGTCCTAAAAGGGTCGAAAGGGTCGTAAGTTTATCTTTCAGTATATGTACCTAAAGATTTTTCAAAATAAAGAGAAAAGATTTGATTGAGCAACTTTTGTATCTATAATGAATTTTAGAGAAATCATTTTTGGATTAGATATTTTGAAAATTATGGAAATTTATAAAAAAAAAATATTAGTTCAAAGTAAAATCTAAAGAAAATTGATTTAGTTTCATAGAGAAATTCTTTTTCAATAAACAACAAAAATCATCTCAAAATTGATTTACCACAGCAAAAGAAAACGATTACAAAATTCCATTTTTCTTTAAAAAGTTTCATTTTTGTATTGAAAACTTTTCCTCCGAGAACTTTTTTGTATAAAGCTTCATTGAATTGAATTTGCAGCATAAACATTTTATTGAAACTTATTATTTTGTAACTCAGAAGGAGTGAGGAAAAGTTAAAGATAGTGGGTAAGCAAAAGGTCAAGTATATATAAAAAAGTTGACGCAAAGTGTTGCAAATAGTATAGCAAAGTAATATTCAAATGAGATGAAAGTATTATATTTTGGAAGGAAGTTGTGGTATTTCCATGCACAGAAATTTACCGGGAGAAGTCTCAAATGGAATACTAATGCCAAAAATGCTTTAGTTGTCTCCGCGATGAATTCCAATTTGATGTCCAAAAAGGAACGTGTGGCTTTGTATGCGGGAGAGGTTCATTTGCCTCGCGCAATGGTATTTTCTCATTCAATGTAATTATTGGTGTGAAAAAAGAATGGAAACTTCCCCCGCGGGAAGAATGGTGGCGCGATAAAGTTGAATGAAAACAAACGTTGCCAATAATTGGTAATATACGATGATGTTGGCGTCTACCTTTTTTCCGATAATATTTATCATCACTTAAAGTCTTCATTTCGCCTTACCCCGTGGACTTTTCCGCACTAATTTGTGCTTGGCGCACGCCTCACCCATTTGAGAAATTATTGCGCGCTTTATGCTGAGAAATTCGCCACTATAAAGCTTACTCATAATTACAGTTCCCCTTTAATTTATACCCGCGCCACACTCATTCATTGACTTTTGTACCCTCCACTTTACCCCCTGTGCTTATGCTCTCGCTCCCTTTGCGCGCACACGGTCGATTTTCATTAATTTCCCATTCCACCCCCGCCCTGCGTCTTTTGCGCCAATATCTCACCCATTTCGTTGAATTTCCCCGATTTCGTCCTAATTCCCCAAAATGGTAATTAATGGAAATTGTGTCACGAGACTTCTTTTCATTCCCTGCTGTGAAAATTCCACCCCTGCTATGAAGATTGTGATATTCCTCAATGATTCTACACGTAGAATTTTCTCAATTTCCCGTGAAAAAGACATTCCCGAGACTCAACGAACATTCAAAAATGGTTGGAAAGTTTCCACGCGAAGAAAATCCCCTCGGGGTGAAAAAATCCACCGTCGGAAGTCAACGCGGGGTTTTTTCTACCCTCTAGCCTGCCATGTGGGATTTTTCTACACACGAGTTTTGAGGTAGAAAAAAAGAAAGACACACAAGGGCGTTTTTCCGCGACATTTTTTCCGAGGGGCGTGTAAAGGGGTTGCGAAGGCGTGTTTTTGGGGCCACACACACCATCTACGATAGGTTTTTTTTGTGTACTGCTCACCCCATACCATCGTCCCCATCTTTTCTACACATGCTCCCTATTGAGAAGTTTTTACGACAATACCCACTCCATGGCATGAGGGTTCCACCTCTGCACGTGCTTTCGTTGAGTTTTTGTAAGAATAATTTTTTTTGGATTTTTTGGTAAAGAATTTTAAGAAAAAATTCAAAGAATCAAAATTTTAATTTGAAAACTAAAGCATTTTGCAACGGTCTTGCGGATGCCCCCAAAACGGAAGCAGCGAAACGACTCGACAAGTACAGTGAGATAGTTGTTTAGATAGTCTCAAATATGAACTTCTACTACTCAATTTTGTGCTAGACAATTTAGATGGCAATTTGTAATACATTTTTATCGCTGCCACAGAGTGTAGCGTGTGGGTTGTTTTGGAGGCAATTTCAGCGACATCCAGACTTTTTATTCAAATTGCTGGCAAACGAAAGAGTTTCTCAAGTGAATTTAGATATAGAGGACAATTTTCAAGTCAAAATAATGTATTCCCCCCGCTGAATCGTATGGGGCCACACTTATCTCTCTTGAGAGTCTCGCTCTCATGGATATTATATAAAATTTCAATCCTAAATTGCTTGAGATTGTTTTGCATAAATTAGGCATTAGTGCCCAAGTCAATGGATCCCGAGTGGGAGCATTTTTGGATCAATTTACAGAACGATTTCGATTCTTTGTCGCATTATGTTGAGAAACCATGTAGCATACAGTGTGGTGGAAAAGTGTATGTTTGTAGAGATATATAAGGAAAGAAAAAATAAAATAAAAATCAACGAAGATGTTGGAATGATAGAAGGAAAAGAAGAAAAATAAGCTGAAAAAAAAATAAGCAAAACCAGCACTCAATTTTAATGGTTCTACAAATTTTCACGCATCTGTACTTCACAGAGTTGAGTTAGTAAGCTAATCTATAGAGTTGAAATGACTTTAAGAATATCGCGCAATTTACAAATTGATTGCTATTGGAATCTCCTTCTGCATAACTCCCATTGCACTCTCCTACACGTTCTCCAATCTCAAGACAATGCAAGATGGTATATGTACCAGCATCAATTTCGTAGCAAATTCCCAATTGCATTGCCGTGATGGTAAAGAGAGACAATAGATCCAATAAATGTGGCGCTATTAGTGACTCTACTTGGTTGCTGTTTCTCTTCCAACAAGTCAATATTTCAACATTCGCGAGACAACAAAGTTGAAAACCTTGACTTCTAGTTATGGAAAATGCTCATTTGCGCTCTTTGTGTGCCTTTTTGTCTGTTGCAATAATTTACAAGGCATAATATTATACACAGAGCGTCAATCTCATATGTGCTCCAACCAGAGAGGCGGTGGGAGATGGAGTGTGTATGTGCATATTAAGTAAGAACTTGCAACATACCACACACTGCGAAATTTTGCAATTTTTCATTAAAATTCCTTCTTGAGATTGTCATTAGAGTGCACTCGTTGGGTGGGAAGTGCTGGACTGCAAGTCTTCCGGGTTTGAGCTTTTAAATATTTTAAATATTTTATCCTTATGCGAAATATTTTCCCTCAAGATACTTCTTCTTTTAATTCTATTTTCTCAAAAAAAAAAATCTAAAAAGACAGAAGAAATTGGGATGAGTTTGTGCAAATATATTGCACATTGCAATGAATAATAAAATGGTACCATAATGTTAATTCATTTGTTGCTTCATCCATGATGTAAAGAAGAAGCTTTAATGGACCGAAAATGCTGATGAGTATACGGTTTGACCTTCATGAGGGCGCCGCTCCGCTGACCCTTGACTCACTTTAAGTAAAAGTCTTAAGGTGCACGACATTCTTCTCCACCCTCACTTTCACTTACAGTATGCCCCATTTTGTCTCGAGGATCAACCCACTTTCTTCACCCACATCGGAAATTAATGGCGGAGATTCACCCACTTTTTGCTCCTTATTTCTTTCTTCCAATTTTCTCGCGCGCGTAATTATGAGGAATCGTGCGCGAAGAATCACCAACCCTGACCTTAGATATTTGAATTTCATTAAAAAGCACAACCATTCGCCATTCTCAAGCACGAAAGAGACCATGCGGTGGTGTAAGAAAAAAAAAAGCTGGAGGAAAGAATGATGATTAAAAATAACACCCGAGAACGTCGCTCATTTTCTCTCTGCTGTGGTTTTTCCACGCGGCAATTTTTCCCCTTGCGCGCATGGTATCCATTTATTGCGTGAAAATTCACACACAAACACACAAAAAAAGCGCCAGTGGACACAAAAAAAAGAGAGAGAGAATCACTGACTAGACTAGGCAGTAGTTAATTTGATAATATTATAATTAAAGGGTCCATTAGTGATAATTATACGATTTTAAGGCAGAATACATAATTGAGAAGATGATTTCTTAATTATATGTTTCATCTCTTTTTTGCTCCACGATTCAAGAAGTTGAAGCTTTTTCTCGCAACGGTAATTGATTTGAAATCCAACACCACCATTTGGGGCTAACAAAGTGTACCATTTTTGTGGAATTTTCTCACCTCTCTTTTTTCTTCTCTTGCTCCACGTCAGCCAAATTACACCAAAAATTTGTGAATGAGAAATTTCTGTATATCAATTAAGACCTGTGAGGTTTTTTTTATTTACGAGTGGGCAAGAAAAATCTCAATAATAGCGTCTTTTTGATTGAATTTAGCGCCAACTAATTGAAGAAATTATTAAATAATTAAAATTTGCTTGAAATCATAAATCAATATATGGTTTTAGTGGGTTTAAAAGACTTTCTAAAACTTGTAAAGGTGATTAATTGAAAGACTTTTCACAGATTTCTCAGGTTTAATAAATTGTTTTGTTAAAAATTTATGATAAAAAAGAAATTTAATTAAAGAATCTTTAAGATTTTTATTGGAAGATTTTTCCGAATTGATTGATATAGCCCAAGTTGTTGAGCGCCTCCAAACCCCTCCATATTAGTAGTAGTGATTTTATTAATTTTTTTTGTTAATTTATTGAATCAGTTTTTTTTGGTTGAGAATTTTGATTTTAATTATTAAATCAAGGTAAAATTGTGTTTTGAATCTCAGTTTTACAAAAGCTCTTACAATTTCTTAAGAAAAATTATAAAATTAAATTCTTCTCTCTTAAAATTCTTAAAGCATGACAATGGGGTAGATTCTGATAAAAAACTTTTTTCTTGCCTTACAATTTGTCAGTTATAAGATTTTTGGTATTCTGGGAAAAATCTTATAGGATTTTGACATTTAATTTTTCTTTCTTTAATCGGGTTTTTGAAGAAAAATTACTTTTGCAGGGCTCTTTAAAGTTCTCTCTGACCGTTTTGTGTAGCAACTAATTCTTAACAGAACTATTAAAAAACTCTATCTGTCAAAATCTTATAACAAACTTTTAAGTTGTTAGAAAAGAAAAGAAAAGAAAAGATTTTATCAGAATCTACCCCAGCTCTAAATTATGAAAATGTTCCATAAACTTTTCAAGTTTTTTTTTAACTAGAGATGAAATATTTCGTGGAAATAGTAATGATGCAGCATTATGTTGCAAACGCTACATTTGCATGATTTTTCTTTAAAACTCTCATAGCATGAAAAATGTATTATAGATGGTTCTTCTGGGAACTGAGGCTCTGGAGGAGTCTCTCTCTCTCTGCATGTCTCAATAAATCGCACATCTGTTTCAAATTTTGAGAGACATTTCTTGCAATTCGGCCTCGAATCCACATGTTGCTCGTACCCATAAGACAAACTAACGTATCCTAATATGGATGATTTAATATTAGGAAAATTCATTTGGGAAAACTTGGTGGCTGTTGAGTTGATGCTGCACTTGTTGTGTGTTACCTGATGGGTGTTTTTGCTGATTCGCAGTACACCTTCCTGCGATGGCTATCGAGGGCAGCTGCTCAACATCCCATTCGGTGTGTTTGTCGCCTCGATTGCTCCCATGTTACAAGTGGAGCAATTACACTTTTATTGGTATGATGATGAGGCAACCGCCATGCGCAGAGTGAAGGCTACGCAATGTGCTGTCGCCCATTCTTGCGCCAATGGGGCCCCCCTGGGGTGCTCGCGGGAGCGAAAGAGATGGAGTAACAAATTGCGGTTCAACGAAGGTGGCTCGCTTTTTTTGCGTGCGGCTCAAGAAGGCGCCCACTCGCCCCATGGGCTTCTATGGAAACACACATACATAATCAAAACCATTGGGGCTCCATGTGGGGTTTCGTCGACTTCTTTGGCAAAAAGGAACGAAATGTATGGAGAGTGGGGAGAAAAAAAACACCGCGGAGGAACGAGAGCCGAGAGCAGAGAAACCACGGTCATTTGATATGTTAAACATGCACGGTGGAAAAAAGCAATCAAATAGTGCTCTCGGATAGAAAACAGCTCTGACACTTAATTGAAATATAATGCATGACGACAAGTGTTGCTTCTAGAGGGGCGCCCGAGGGGCGGAAGGCACGTCCCGAGTCTCGAGGGGGGAAATGGTAATCCCTAATTCACGCGTCTCCGGATATACCCCAACCACCACACCGAAGCCCCAACTACTTACTGCGGGACAGAGATGCGTAGATAGGGCCGCCATTGTGGTACATCCACTGCTGACCTCGCCATCAACATGTCAGAAATTTTCGTGTAAAGCCACGCTGGCTACATGAATGATGGGTTCACTGAAATGGGAACATAGTCCAGCAGCGAGTCAGCTTGAAATGTATAATGGTGCTATACATTAAAGCTAGAGAAACGTTCCATATATGCTAATTGATAAATCCCTAAATTTGGAAATTTACCGACCATAAAAAAGAACGCCATTAAACCACGAATTAGAGAGCGAAGAGCTGTGAATGAATTGAGAAACAGTCCTAATGAGTGGTCTGGTGGCGAATTGAGAGGCAGATGTGGAATATTTATTTGAAGACAAGAGTGGAATTCAGAGTAGCATATTATCGGCTATGTTGGATACAGCATTATAGTTACATATTATGTATTTTATAATAAATAATGTGGATAGATACAAAAATTCTTGACAATACCCAATTTTAAACTTTTCTAATGAAATTATTTTTTTCTTTCTATTGCAGGTTCTTGATTTGGAAAACATACCTGAATTGTCTGAATCCCACCAATAGTCTTGGTAAGTTTTATTTTATTACTTAATCTTTTCATTCAATGAAATTATTCAAAAATAAAATTTTTCAATGCTCAAAAAATGGATTTCTTCTTACTTCATGAATTTTTTATGGATTGTTTTGTAAATTATTTTTTAAAGAGACTGCTAAAAAATGCAAAAATTAAAGGAAGAGGTTAAGTTCATTAAATATGTATATTAATTTGTCACATTGATTGCTTTTCGTGGAACACATAGTATAAATTCACGCAGTTATACTTTAATATTTTATAATATCCTTCTAAATTACAGGAAGTATAATATCAGCAAAAATCAAACGCCCTTAAATTACGCACAAGGAAACTCCCACAGGGGCAATTTTTCAAGACAAAATTCTTATGAAAATTATCTATTTTTTATTTCAAAAGGCAAATTATTTCTTAGAAAAAAATAATTTCCCCTTTTATCATTAAAAATTAAAACTTTATGCAATTATCGTTTTCATTTTTTTGCTATTGCCTTAAATACGTATACCTGATAATTTTTATTGAAAAGAATCGATAACTTTTAATTTTTATCGCACTAAGCATAATTGTTTTTTATTAAATATTCAAGAAAAATTGAGAAAAGTATCAAGATGTAATTTATTTTCTCTTCTAAATTGTAATTGAATTCAACAAAACTTCGTAAAGTTAACACATTTAACTCTATTAAATTACGCGAAAATGATTATAATTTACACGATCATTTTTGATAATTTATTGAAGTTCAAAAAACAGTTTCTACAGCAATTTACCAATCTAAGCCTTATTTAAAAAAAAAAAACTGAAATTAGCCGTAAGAAAATTATTTTTGAAATGTAAAAAAATGATAGTGTCAAGAAAGATAATCGTAAAGTTTAAATACAAAAAACAAACGCATTAAATACACATTTTAATAGAATTTTTATGACCTCAAATAAACCATCTAAATTCCACAAAAAAAAACCCAACATAATGAAGTCATAAAACTCCCTTTGAAGTTGATGTATTTATACCTACAACAACTTCCAACCAGAAGCTCTCGATTAATTGCATGATTAGCTAATTAAACAAAATGTATGTGATTTAATTTACTACACCACCATCTTCTTAGTGCTCAAAATCCAGCAATATTTCATTCCAAAATGCTCCACGCAATGGAAGTCGCGAAGGGAGATTGGCAAAAAAAGAGGAATAGATGGAAGCGCCAGTGAGATTAATTAATGTGGATTAAGTATTCAGCGGTCATTCCTTTTGTCTACCTTTTGCAATGTAATCAATGGCAGAAGCCACAGCGCGTTTGTGGCTCTCGGCGCTAAGCGTGTGCTTCACCTGCCAAGATCCAAAAATAAATCCATTAGGCTGGAGAGACGCCAATGTTGAGAATCCCTGCCAAGATGTTTCCATGAGGTGGGTGAGGGGGGGGGGGAGGCGATCATGAGGTGGTGTGATGGGGGGAGTTTTTGGGTGAGATGACGCGGTGCAGCGGAAAGGTGCGCGGGAAGGTGAAGAACCTCCAAGACAGAGGGACTCTTGTGGTGGAATGGAATTTGAGAATCACGGTGGTGAGCGTGTTCTTCTAGGACATAAATTCACAAAATGGACCCAAGTGGAGTCACACTGCGATGGTGGGGAAAAAAGGACAAAAGATCTCTGCTGGCAAATTAGCTTGACTGCATCATGAATTGTATGATGAAGTTGTTGCGATGGAAAGAAAGACACCGTGTGGAGCTCACGAGACTCCCCAGTGTTAGATGAAGAATGTGCCCATGGTTCGGCTGGGTGTATGCGTGGATGCCATGGTACTTGGGGGCTTGTGTCCGGATAGGCAATGCGAGAATGTGTGCGAGGTTCGGGTCGCTTGGCGAACGAACCCAGCCCGAGACACGATGACCAAGAGAGCTGCAGTACATTTCTTTCTGCTTTTGTGCACACAAGCACCCGACGTTCGCTCTCCAGACTTGGTGTTCCTCAGTTCCAAGCCCAAACCTCTAAGAGGGCCCCTTTAATCTCGGGAAGAAGTTCACACTGTGCGGCCCTATGTCGCACTTGTGTAACCTGTGCCGCCTTATCACGTCACCCGGGTGACGGGACCCAGATAAGAAATCCCACGACCAAATTAGTGTGTGACGCGGAATTGCAGGTGTTGACGATGTGCTATTGACTCTTTCTCTACGCGACAAAGTGATTATAAATGACAACGTAGACAATTCACAAGAACCCTCGTAGCGACGGCACGTCCAATTTGAGGAATACATAAAAAACGGGTGATTTTTCCGGAAAATGTGTGAAGCTGAAAGTTAAAAAAAAAACCATTGAGAGTGTTTTTCGGTAATTACATAAATTTTCTTCTTACAAATTTTCTTACCTCAAAAAAAAAAAAACTTAGCAATATAAAACTCAAATTGTCGAAGAAGCCATACCAACAATTCCCAAAGAAAACCAAAAGTTTCAGCATTGAATATTTTATGCTACCAAGAGAGCCATGAGCTATGTTAAAAAGTGAAATGTGTGTATATAGAAAAAAATTCTCAAGAGCTTACGTCACCATTTTCAGTTTCTTTCCAAACTGAAAGGAAAGACACAAATCGGTGTGAGGCGTCTTTCTCTATTTGTAACAAATACACACAAGGTCCATGAATCATGAATTCTCCAACAATGTGAAGAATTAATAAATAAACATCACGGCGGCAACAATAAATACGGCATATAAACGCGAAGAGAGGATTGGAAAAGGGGGCGCACAGACAAATGGGCACATACCCCTATAGAAGGCTCAAATTTAACTCTCTCTCTCACATAATTCAGGCATCACTTTTTGGTGATACATAAAATACACCACCATTTTGAGAGGAAATATTCAAAATTCATATCACAGTTTAACACCACACAATAGACAGTGTGTGATATCGGCATGTATACAAGTGGTGTGCTAGCCCAAAGCACTACGGATATTACGTATAGAGGTTGAAATAAGAGATAGAGAAATCCCATCAACCGATGAATATTTTCTTCTTCCCAATGGTGTTTTTGGGTAAGAGGGAATTTATGACTATGGTTAAAGCAGAAAAAGTATGTAGGAATGATCAAAAAGTCCCCTAACTTGATAATCTTTTGAGTATAAAATGTGAAATGAGTATTCTAAATTGTCTATTCTTGTCTAAGAAGGCTGTAAAGTAGTAAAAAGAGTGAATTTCTAATTTTTTGCTGATATTTTACTTGATTTTTACTTGAAAAGTAATTTATTACGCTATTTTTCTACACGTTGTTTAAATATGAGATCCTTAGAGATCATGGGAAAAACTTTATCTTGATATCGCTGTAATAGTTAGAAATAGGTTGATGAAGCTTATTCTTGTGCTGTAAAAAAATGAAGTAATGTCCCATATGGTGTAATAAAATCCAAATGTGTTAAAATTCATTGACAAGGGGTAGATTCTGATAAATTTTTTTCTTTTCTAAAACCTGAAAAATTGCTGTAAGATTTTGACAAATAGGTGTTTTTAAAATTTTTCTATTGCCGTTCTAGAAAAGAAAAATAAAGAATTTGTTGTTCTGGAAATTAGTCAGAAAGATCTCTAAAGAGGCCTGGAAAAGTAATTTTCCTTAAAAAAAAAAACGATTAAAGATAGAAACAAAATGTCAAAATCTTTTAAGATTTTTTCCAGAATACCAAAAATCTTATAACTGATGAATTGTAAGAAAAGAAAAGAAAAGATTTTTATCAGAATCTATCCCAAAGTTCTTTAGAACCTCTTAAAGAATAATTTTTCAATTTTTCACTTTTAAAAATAAATTTGGCAAATATGATCGTATTTGTAATGCTCAGATATTTCCTCAAAAATTCATAAAAACTACAAAATTTTTTTGAAAAAATCTCTGAAATTATAGAATTTCACATTTAAATCTTGCCATAAGCTCAGATATACTCTGAACTTTTTGAACACAGTGGTATGTACCTTCTGAGAAAAAAGTCGATAAAATATCGCTTTTAGTTTATAATGTTCCCTCCTCGGACATATTGCTGAAATGAACAAAACTCATTTTGTTGAAGATGCCAAAAATGTCTTGAAAGAGTTGAAGGACACCCCAAAAGAGTCATTTCTCTCTTTCACTTTGGAGCATACAAAGTTACAAACGAGCATAAAAATCCCAACCAAAATCAAGAGTCAAAAGTTTAAAAGGAAAGACACGCAGAAAAGTTCGCAAAATACAACTCATGAATTTGCAAGATAATTTTACACAATTAATGGACGCTGTAATCTAAATTTCTTTCACTCGAATTTTCTTCGTCATTCGCACACCAAAAGTTGAGGGGCACGAATTTGTTGTTTTTGGTGGTGCTTCTGTGGTAGACAACACTCTGCTGCGGAACCCATGTGGAAACTGGTGGACTGAAAATTTATGGAATGCCTCTGAGTAGATTAAAGATAAAAAAGTTTCGGTAAAATAAGACTGAAAAAGTAAAGTTGAGATTTCAGTAGGAGATTCTTCAGAACTCATTTAATGAAAAATCCTCCCGTATGTATCGATTCTGCTGCCACAACATTCTCGCGGGACAAGCTGAGAAACTAAAAAGAGTCTCTCCCAAAAAAATAGTCGTGATTATTTTTTTTTCTGGCATTCTAACTTACTGGTCTTAAATTGAAACACCTTAAACCAAGCTGATTACGCATCTAAATTGGTGGATTATGTTTCTTTCTTTTTTTTGTGTGTGTTATTCCTCTCCAACTCTGGGTTTTCTGCTTGAATTTCAACCTCTTGTGAGACACGATTGCGCAATTATTCCATTAGTGCAGGTGCTTTTTTTTTCTTGCTCCCAATCAGACACATTTTCTACGCGTAATAAATCACCCCACGGCCACCGTCGTAACGGTGGGAATTTTTTTCTACCATACAGCATAAAAGCACTTAAAAGGCTTCGCGGTTTCAACGTAAAAATCAAAAAAAATAAATAAATAAATAAGAAGCTAGCCGTCCAAAAAGTGATCCACATATGATCATTTTTTCGTTTTACTTTTTCGAGTGTCGACTGAAAAGAAACGATGAAAATCAATTCATACGACCATATAATTTTTTAATTCGTTTCCTTTTCATCTCACAATTAATTGATTTTCTTGGTGTGCGATGGCGCCTCAAATTAGTCGTTAATTTATTTATTTCCAATTTACGATGCCCGAATAATTAATTAATCAAGTGTGTCACACAGTTCAATAGAGTTTTCATTGACTGGCGAGAGGAAGCTTTTCAATCTCTGATGAATTAATTTGCTGCTCGTTCTTTTGTCAAAACTACACATTATTTTACGATATACATAAATTTTGATTAATGATCGCGCATTGAGAGTCCATAATTAGAAGTTTTTGGGTGATGATGATTCTTTGGAGAGAATATTGCTGGTGTGGTGGAAGAATGCGGCGATGGGAAGGTGCTAAGGGGGCAATCATAAAAATAAATAAATGACTTTGTAAATTAGAAGGTAAACGAATATATGAATAGAAAGATATTTTTTCTGATATATATTCTGGGATTTATATGCGAAATATAGAAGGCAATTAACGTTATGTTTTACGATTTTTTTTACATTGTTATTGGAAATTATTGGAATGAAAAGGATCCTTAACGACATTATATACCTGCTTTAATGAAAACGTGTTTAGACTCACGAAACGTTTTAGCAGTTTAAACTGACTCAAAATACATAATAAAAAAAAATCTTTGTGGTTTTGAACAAAACTAACATGAAAACCAAGAAATTTTGCGGTTTCAATTTGTTTATTAATTATTTAGAGTGGAAAATTGGCAGGGTAATATAATATTTACATTGTCGAGCTATAAGTATCTAAATAATTAAAACTTATCCATATTAATTTATTATGCAGAACACATCTCAAATGCTCATAAGAAGCTTTAAAATTTTGCAATATTAACCCCTTCTTGCGTTACGTTCGAACGTGAGATTGTACATATAATACCCTTTATCCGTGGCTAAGTCTTCTTGGGTCAGTGGTTTCTTTTTTTTCCCTTTCGGGCTTGGCTATCCGAAGAAAAATTATGATGTATGCCAACTCATTTATAACCTTGGACGTGTTTGAATTCTATTTTAAAAGCAAATGAGGAATTTCTTGCGGCCCAGTTGCTCTATGCTGGGGAAGAAATTAACTTATGGGGTGAGGGATAGGCTGGGTGTATTATGTATTGCATGTATTATGTGCTGTGAGAAAAAAAATATGCTGCCGATAATTGGATTTTCCTCACTTTTACTTGACTTGGGTGTTTTACTGCAAGAATGACAAAATAGATCTTCTTTTAAAGGCATCTAATCCTTGGTTTGGGCATTTGAGCTGTGTGTAGGTTGAGGTTGCTTTTCGTGTCCTCTTGAGAGGAAAAAACGAAGAAGAAGAAAAAAAAGATCCCATCGAGGGTGAGGAAGAAAAAAAAGGAAGAAAAGAGGGTAAGACGGCTAACAATCGTTTCACCTTGCGTCAGTTTATTGCAATTTGACACATTACCTGGTGTATTGTATTTATTGGATTGGGTAGCCGAAAATACGATTGAAGAGGGACATGGAACATGGGGCAAGATGATGGGTATGAGGACATGGGAAAAAAAGACGGCTAAAGTTGAATACTTGGTGCATGGCTCCGGTGTCTGGATTTTTTTTCTTCGATCCTTCTTTTCTTGATTTCTTTGCGGCCCAGAAGAGGAGGTTGGTGCGATTGAAAAGAAGACGGTATACTGAGAATGAGGGAATGTTAGTGTGGAAGTTGAGGTAGAAAAAAGAAAAAAAACGACTGTGCGCGGAGAAGACGAACTCTGCAGGTTACCTTGTCGTAAAAGAAATTCCCTTTTTCTTTTCCCCCGGCGCGATCATCGTATAACAATTGATTCCAACATTCAATTCATGGTGTTTCTTGCGGCTCACAATAAACAATAAAATATATTGAGAGCCACACGTGAAAAAGGAAGAAGCCCCGACTTGTTGGTCGGTGCTGTTTTTCTTCTTTTCAATGATATTATTACACAATGTTTGTGGAGGACAAAGGCCCGATGAATTTGTCCTCCGTATGAATCAGAGACATTCATCAATTTGGACCCATCGCGCGCGCAGCCACCACACATTTGTGGCCATTGTACTGCACACAAGCCCAGGAAGAAAATCTCTGGCACTCATGGTAAAAGGGGTCAATCAACCAATAAGCACACTCCCTCTCTGTGTCTCGCATTCGCGCGATTGTCACACTTCAATGCACCAACAAACCACCCCAAAATGTGTACGGGGCCGTGGAAAAGAGATAATTTCATTAGTGCACACGGAGAATTTTGTAGTGTTGTGCACGGAGGGGTGTGGGACCACACCATTGCAGGAAGACCCTCCACCTTCAGAGCCATTCCACAACCATGTTTGCCACAGACAGCCCATATCGCATTTGCCATCGAGGCCGAAAAGTCTGCAAGTTGGAAAGTTACTCGTGTGTGTCTGTGTGCAATTGAAGGGTGCAATTGTGCGACCCAGCCCAAATGTAAATATATAAATTATCCGCAATGGATGAAAAACTTTGCCCATTAACATTTTTGCGTATGTAGGGAAAATTTGCTCAATATGTCTGAAGGCGCGTTCACAAAACTCTCAAGCATATTTCACGCCATTATTTCGCAATTGCATTCGCTCTGAGACAGCAGCGTGGACTGCTTCCGCATGCAAAGACTCTGTGAGCGACATAACACCCAACAATTCCCCACATATACATATGGAGGAGTGGAAATTTAGAAAAGTTTCAACATGCAGCATTTTTTGGATAATAGGGTGCTTTCCACCTTGAACTATGCTGCACAACATGACTAAACGATTGCAAACTATTTTCCCTCCACTCGGTGCATTTAATTTTAGACTCCAAAACATGAAAATAAATTATTACTAAACCAATAATTTGTTAGTAGCCAGGGGGTATTCATTTGCAGAAATAATATACAGAACAATTTAGTCCCCTCTTTTGCCAAGTTTTAAAACATTTATAATGGCATTCAAGATTGTTTATTAACATCGTCACATCATTAGAGACAAATAAGATGTTTCAAAACATGTTTTGCGTATTAATTTTAATTATATGCAACTATTATAAAAATTAAATTTTTATTGACTTGGTACAAAATATGCAAATTAATATTGTTGATTGAAGTTTGCAAACAGGAATTTTAATTTGATTTATTTAACTCAATATGGAAACCTATATAGTTGGGGAATTTCTTGGGATTTACGTTCAAAATCTTGAAGTGTTTTTGAAGTCCAGCGACGCTCTGAATAATTTTTTCCTGCAATGTCTTTCTTTTTGAATTTCTTCGAGTATTTTCTTAGATATAAACTTTTAAATAATAAAGTATAAAAAAGCTAAAACAAAGCAACATCTCACATATACTATTTCCAAAAATTCAATAATTTAATTTGATTTAAAGGATTTCTTTCATGGATTTAATACCCTCCCCGTTTAAAATTACGTATGCCACGTAAATATTTTGCCAGAGAGAATTTAGAAATGTACAAAAATGAAACAATTTGAAATACATTGACCTCCCCGACATGATAATAATAATAATAAGTTGTACAAATTCCGTCTGAGACGCTCGCGTAGTAAGATCATGGCAGATCAATAGATTTCAATCAGCTTTTTGGATGAAAATCTACCACACTGAATCCTTCGTGAAATATCTTAGAGAGAGAAAAGCCGGGGAAAGCAATCTAAAGACCCCATATTGCCATAGGGATTACACACATCCCTCTAAAGTTGAAATGACGGAGAATCCCTCGCGCAAAATTCCGTGTACATTTCCAATCATCATCTTTCAATTGGTTGGGATTTCTCTGTCGTCGTCTGCTTGAACAAATCTCCGTGATTATCATAAATAAATATGTACACATTAATTCAGCAAGAAGCCACATTTATTTGGACAAGCAATAATTTATTAATTCGCAGACGATTTGTCAGTTCGCGCTGAGATGATAAAGGGTGGCGCATTCATCCCAAAATATATTCGTAGTAGAAGTTCCTCTCTCTCTGGGTTCCATCCATAAGTTTCCACGGTCTCAGATTGATGTGAAATTTATTTTAATTAGTAAGAATTCCATCGTTGAGGACTTTCTCACGACTTTTAGGGGGTATTGTCATTTAAATTGTGGGTCTGTGGTGCAAAAGAGAATTCTTTTGGGTGTAGAAAATATCCTTTCCGTGTATCGATTTGAAAACCCTTTTCGTGCAAACAGTTAATCATTTTGAATTTTAACCTTGTTATATTCAATCGTAAGGGGTTATTTTGCATGTGAATGGTGGAAAGAAAATGCCAGTGAGAAAGGATTAAGTGGCAAAGAGTGTATTTATTATCCTTTTTCAGGATCTCACACTGTCTCAATTTCATTGACAAATTTGCATTTTATGCAATTCAAAAGGAAAGAAAAAAAAACGTAGTGAGAAAAAGTTGAAGAATTTTTCTTTGCAAGGGGCTGTTTAAATTAATTAAATGATTGATTCCCAGCTAGGCAAGGATAAAATCCTTAAGATAAAATTTTGAAAAAGAGTTTTGGGAAAGAAATTTCTATATAGTCTGCCTGTAGATCACTTAAGATCTCTTGCATAGAAATAAAATATTTTTATGATGCAACAAAAGAAATTTTGAAGAAGGAAAATTTTACCTCAAAGGAAAGGGCTACATTATTACCTTTGCTGCCATCACACCCTATGGGATTGAGGGTAGAAAAAAACCCTTTTGGCACAAGCAGAAAAAGAAAAGAAAAGAAACACAAGCAATAATTCATCTTGTAACACTTCGCAAAAATATTTTATTTTGATTCTTGTGCATGTAACATTGTTTGCATGTTGAATACATTTTGTGTTGTAGTGTCTTAATGGGGTATTTGGCGCCAAAAAAAAGCTAAAGCTGTAAGTGATACGACTATTGAGACAAGACACCTTGAGGCACCGAGATTTCCCATGCCATAAATTTCCTTGATGGACACTTTAAGCAACTTGAATTTAATTTGGTAACATTTTCAGCATATTCAATTGCTCAACGCAACAGCAAAATTGCCTTTCTTGCGCCTTCCCTTTTTTTTGCGTGCTTCGGTGCGTGGATTTCGGGTGTCCAGCAGCAAACATCTAATTTCTCTCCCCGTTTTCCGACCCTCAGGCCGCGACTCAGAGGAGAAAGAATGGAGCGAGGAAAAAAATACGAAGAAATATATATACGATATGCCTGATGCCGATGGATGGGCCAAACGATCATCGTGCTCTCCATCGTGGTCAGATTAAATTTCCAATTTTGTTCGAGGCTCACAGTTTGAGCCCCCCTCAATTGATTGCTCGAATATGTTGGAATATTAATGTGAAAATTTATGACTTTAGGCACGAAAATTTCATCCGAAAGATTACGATAGTTTGCAAATTTATTGACTCATGCCGCTCGTTTGAGTCCCATAAATCAGACTCTGTATCACGATTTATCTCCTCGCAGAAATGGCTTCTCTTTAAGGATGTGGCGAAATTTCAGCTGAAGCTTTATCAGTTTTGCAAAATATTGACCTCACAGTTGAATGTACTGCTTTAAGAAATTTATTGTGCTTTTGCTATGTTTTTTTTGTTGATTTTTTTTTGATAAGAAGTTTTCTTTTTTATATATGGAGTGAGTAAAAAAAATAATTTTAAATTTTAGAAAAATTTTATAAACACATTTAGCACAGAAATTAGTGAAAGGACTGTTGAAAATTTTATATATTTTATTTAGGGCTAAATTTGATGATGCAAAATTAATACATAAGAAAATATTTGAAATATCCTGAAACTTATCTCAATATTTCATTGATTCCCAATGTTCTCGTGCAAAATTCAAAACCCCATCGAATGAGTGGAATTAAGTAAAATTGCCCTCAACTGTTTTGGTAGCAATCGCTTGGGCGGAAAAAGAAGGAGAAGAAATCCAATTGATGAGCATTTTATTACAGAGAAAAACATTCTAACCAGTGATATCATCTCTCCCTTTGCCTCATGGGTTATTTGTGGCTCAAATTTTAATATTATTATTGCAGGAGAACTCTCCCCGGGACCAACGGTCAGTCCAGATAGGAATCGAAAGCGTATTTGGACACACCTTTGACTGGACAGCATTTCGACGCTTACACATATTTTCTAAATTACACACCACGATGTACAACTTGATTACTCCATGGAGGCGCAAACTTCAACCTTTTTTTTTCTCCATTGCCCTGACTACTTTTTCGCACACACAACATCAACAAGAACCACCTGAGGAACCCAGAACGAGTATGCAAATCGCAAATATTCCTGCCTTAGAGAGGAAGATGACTTTGCAGCACAAACCCAGGTGAATAAATAAACATTTTAACCCCCATGTGCGTTTTGGGATCTTCTTCTTTTTTGGGTGAACTCTAATTGCCCTATATCCGCCCTAGAATTACAAATCCACCCCTTTTTTGGGGGCCCTTGGACGAAATATGCCTTTTTAGATATTATTCATTCAACTTTCCCGCCCTTCTTATAATCGATTCCCGTTCATTAACCCCTTTGGAAGAATTTTGTTCGGCCATACAGCCCGTCCGAAATTGGGTGTGCAAACATTGACCTCAATATCTCATACATGGGTATCAATCTTTAAATTTATGTGCTCTTTCGGTTCAATATTTAATGGGATTTTTCAAATATTTCTTCGGATATTTTTCAAATCAATTTTCTTTATGAAATTTTCAAAAGCTTCGAAAGTAAAATCCACACTGATCACCTATATTTTATTAAAAGGACAACAAACACTTTAATTGATCAATAATTAAATACTCTCACTGTTTTATCAAGTGGCTGCTGATGACAGACTTCCCATTAAAATTTTAATGTCATTTTCATTCTTTGTTATAAAAAATGCTCAAATGGATTTTTTAAGCATTTAGTATAGAGCATACCGCAGTATAATTTCTCACTAAATCAAATATTAATGGTGTGGGTTGAAGAAGAAGAAAAAAAGAATGAAGAGCGCTGAAATACAGAATTCAAGTGCCGAAAAGACTAACGCCATTATGAACAACACGATGAATCTTTTATGAACAAAATGATAAATTAATTTTAATTCCTTGTATAAAGTCAATCATAACGCGTCCAGTTATTAGAGTTGGTATACCACATCGCGGATGGGTCAGTCTATGCGTTGTAATTTAATTTGTAAGTAGGATTAGTAGGCAAAGTTGATTTTTTTTATGAAATTCATCAATTCGAAAGACAAAAATGGTTATATCTCAAGTTCCACAAGACCTACAAAAATTTCGAGACTAGTTCTGGAAAGGTATTGAAATAAGCTATAATCTGACATATATTTCGATACATTTCAAGGTCACCTCCAGAACACAAAATGGCAGATTTTTGTTCAACAAAAACAGTTTTTTTCACTTTTCGTTCTGAAGGAATGGTCCTAGAGGTTTTTGATGTTCTAGAAAGTTCTAGAGTTTTGCATAACCTTTAATTTGATACCAAATTGAGCAAAATCGGACAAGCGGTTCAAGAGATATGGCTCTTAGAACTTTTCAAATTTAAGAATTTTTCAAATTGCCATATCTTCTAAACGGCGACATAGATTTTCTTCATTTTCGGACTGGTGATAGATATTGAGTCAGGCTACAACATATCAAAAATTCAAGGAAATCTATGATGGGGATTCGGAGATATAGCTCCTTAAAGTTAGGCAATTTTTGTTTTTGTTTTTAGCGCCTCTTGCGGATGTTTTTAAAACTTGAAATGTTCTAAACAGTTGTAGGGCTTCTCAATACCTTTCATTTGATATCAAGATGATCAAAATCGGTCAAGCCGTTCTCGAGTTATATCGAAAAAACACTTTTTGCTTTAGGCCGCCATATTTGCTAAACCGCTTGACCGATTTTCAAGTGTGAATTGTTGATGAAAACATCTCACTAAGCCCTACAACATACTAAAATTTCAGACCTCTAGCTACAAAGGAAGTGGTTAACGGTATTTCAAAATGGCGGACGGCGGCCATCTTGGATTTTGAAAATGCGAAAAAATGAAATTTTACACCCACATTTCTATAGAAAACTTCAAACCCGAAGTCTCTATCTGTTACCGTTCTCGAGCTATAAGGCAAAATGGGGACCAACGGCAGGCCGGCAGGCCGGCCGGCCGGATCAAAAATTTTCCACCACCATTTTCGTAATGTGGGATGTCTAAAACGTGCTCATACCAAGTTTGAGCCCGATCTGAAGTGGTCGGTTTTTCCGATGATTACAATACTTGGTATGCCACGATTGTGGTATACCAACTAATTTCCTATAATTTATATTTTCTTCATATCAACCAAAAACTGCTTGGCAATTTTCTTTAATTAATATCCAAAAACCCACAAGACGGTGTGCACGTTTGGAAACCGGTCGTTCTCTGGTGAAAAACCATCAACGGCTCGATTCAAGAAAGAATTCGTATTTGGGAAAAAAACATGATTTTTATCTCATGTCTATTCTCAAAATGAGACCATTAATAAAAGGCAGCATATACATAATTTTTTTTTTATTATTTTGAAATGGAAATTGAGTCGTCAAAAGGGGTTAATGAACCCCATCTGTGTGTGTCTCATCACCAAGAAGAACCCATCTCACAGATCGACAGTGGATGGTGGAAGAAGAGACCCTCGATTCTCATCTTCGGTTCAAAATCAATTGGGCAAAACCTTTTGTGCCATCAATTTTGGGGATATGGGTGCGCAACGGAGAGGGAAGAAAAAAGTGTAATAAGAAACAGTAAAAGATGATGTGTTCAGAGATCTTCCTTTTTTTTTTCTCTCTACAACGAAGAATTTTTGCGGGTTCGGTGAAACATTTTGGCATGAAAAGACATTCAGGTGGCTTTTAGCGTGAATCTCTCTTTCGTGGTGGCATGATGGTAATTGCAGGCGAATGGCAAGAGAGAAATAAGGAAGCCCTTCCAAATAACCATTTGCAATGATTTATCCCGTAATTTTATGATGTTCACCACCAGATTGGGCAAAAAGTGCCACAACAAGAATATCTCTCTCTGCGTTTTCACGAATATTGGGGACTCATAAAAAAACCTAAAAAATATTTTCTTGAGTGCTGTGCGAGTCAAGGTGAATTGACTGCATGTTTAAGGGGTGGTCAAAACTTACATTTTAGTTTGAATTTAAAAAGAAATATACAGAGAAGGATACAAAGTCCTTTAATTTATGTTGAAAACATGGAATTTCTTTTTTATTCTTTTCAAGAATTTCTTGAATAATTTATTTTTTTTAATAAAATGAAAACAAACAAACAGTCAAAGTACCTTGTTCGCGTATTTTCGTGTATTGTTGGGCAATTTTCACGCAATTGCCGAAAGAAAAAGGCAGGAAAAGAGGACCAAAATGCAGGAATGTCTCATATCCAATCCATTTACTCTACAAGGAGTCGACGACCAGAAGCAAAAGAAACCACAATGCCGTCAACACGCTAATGACAGAGTGGCAAAAACTTCTCGTAGGTATTTCCTCAAAAAACATACGTATATACCTACATATTCCTTTTCATTGATCATCATTAAAGTGACCACAAAAGCGATCTCGTTACTGCAAAAGGGGTCCCTTCCACAAACTTATTTTTTTGTACCCCATCAATAGAACGGCAAAAATGTGTCGTTTAATGATGAGTTTCCGATTTAACCAATGTATGTTCCATCAATATATACGTGTAGCTATGAGTAAATCATGCAGATGTCTCACAACGTTCCGTTTTTACAATTTCCACGTGTGTGCACCTTGTACCTTTTACACATATTATTATTATTTATTGTTGTACACTTCACATTATTCTGCTGTTGGACAAAGAGAGCGAAAGAAAAGCAATAAAATGCACTGGGATGTTGAATTGGATGTTATGTTTAAATTATATTGAGAGAGAGATATTAAAAAAAATAAACGACAACTCAAATACATACACCAACAACAACAAATTTCAACCACATTGCGCTTATTAAAATAAACAGTGAAATTAATATTTATGTACGACGGAATGCGCGGGAAAAGAACATGGTAGACGAGAGACCTTCGGTATTGTCCAGATGTGGGGGAATTGCCTGATAAATGTCCGATAAGAGATGGACTGTCGCATTGGGGCACTGCAGTGGGGCATGCGATGTTTTTGCAGCAAATGTAATGCAATTTTATGTCATTTACTTTAGGGTTTTCCTTTGTATACAACATATTACACTGTGTAGAGGAAGGGAATGAATTAATAGGTATATACAGTAGGTACTTAGTTGGTTTATTTATTTTACTATCAAGTTTCACAGCAAATAACTTGGGCAGAATTGTCTTTATCTATTTTATTGATCGTTAAAAAATTATTCAAAGTCTAGTTGTTCGATTAAGCAAAATTCCCAGAGGTATTTAAAGGGTTAAGAAAATATTCCAATACTGATGATTTTTCTTGCTTTATATTTAATCTTTTAACTCTTATTTATCAGAGAAAAAAACTTACCTAATTCCTATTTTTTGCAGTTTTCTAATCTTTACACTTTCCCCATAGTTTTCCATTTAACCCTTTAACGTTTTTTGGGTCATACGGTGACCCAAACGTGAAACATTTTATTTTTTCAATTATTTATGAATGTAATTGTTTTTTCATATTAGAAATGCATCAAAATCACGCATAAGGGGCTAAAGAAGACGTTCTGACTGAGAAAAGTCCTCTAAAAAAATTCATAGAATAAAAATCGCGATAAAAGAGCGCATGTTTCAATGTTTTTATGTTTCACGTTGGACGTTAAAGGGTTAAAAAAAAATATTAGTTTTTCCAATTTCACAAAATTCAATCTACAAGAAGGAAAAATAATCCTTTTAAATTGTGAAATATTGAAAAGATGGAGATTAATAAATTATTTAATTTCTCATTCGACAAAAACAATCCTCTTAAAAAAAACACCGAAAAAAAGACCGCCAGACATTCCTTTTCATTAGCGTAATGTTTCTAATCGCCACAATGCTTTTTCCACGTTTCTCCTCTCTCCGATATTTATTTAATAAAACCAACCAATTTATTTTTTGTCCATCACCAACCCAAAGAGATGTTGAATAAATTTTTTTCCGACCCATTGCCAAGGGCAGCTAAATTAAAAGCTACAATATGTTTGGGCCGAAATGTATGTCGAGTGCGAGGAGACAAAAAAAAATCAGATTATATACGAAGTGGTCTCAATTTTGTGGGATAATTTGAGGAAAATTAATGGATATGATGGGGGGTGAATGTAAAATTAATGCATCTAATGCATTGAGCGTGCGGCCGCATGGTTCAACAACCCCCCTTGTGTGATTAATGTTGGAATTCCAAGAAACGACATTTTGTCGTTTGGTTAAATATTGCGCCACCAGCACTATGGTCTCTCAGCAACTGGCTCTTCACACACAGCAAAAATTATATTCATTTTTTGCCCATTTCATCGTCGGAGACACTTTTTTATCGACGTGAACGGTGACCAGCACTATGGTCTGTACTCTTTGCAAGAAAAGCCTTGATGAGAACATATTCAGTCTACATAGCTTTGTGACTTTTCCTTTCAAATTAAGTCTAAACTGAAGGAAATTTATTTATTTAGAAGTAAAGATCAATTTGAGCCCCATTTCGATGAACTCTGCTATTGAGATTGTGAACACAACATCAGTCCCGTATCGGTCGTTGTGTTCACGCAAAATCATCATTTCACCTTTGACCCCTTTCATCCTATCGCCCAAAGACCCCGCGGGCGCGAGAAAGTAAAAGGCGAAAGAGCAACTGAGATAGGCGCGATTGAAAGTGAAAAGATGGAATAAATTGTTATAAAGAGATATTTTGTTTATTGAAGACTCATATTGTATCTAATCGCGGACATTTAATCGGAAATTATTTTTATTTAATAATGTCCATGGAATTTACAAACAATTCTCTTATTATTCACTTTCCAAGAATCTCTTTGCATCGCTTTTCCGCACGCCGTGATGCTCATCGATAGCTTTGCGGTTTTATTAAATTCCTTCAATGATCGTTTGAGTGAATTGGTAATAAATTTGCTGGAAAAATTACGTTTTAGATGCGGGATGATGCAAAAGGAAGAATGTTGTGAACACTGAGAAGAATATTTACGTGATAATTATTTGATTTCAATTATAAAGATATTTAGAGGATAATTCTTATTGCCTAGAAGTTTGATGCAAGGAAAATGAGGGATTTTTTAAATTCAAAATAATTCATTTCCAAAGGAAAATGAAACGCCAAAATATGCTGCAGCATATAAGTACATTCCTATGAGTGTTGCAACATAGACACCACACGTGATAACTTCTAAACCACGCGCTCATCCGATGTAACAATTTAGGCAATAAATTTGGTGTTTTGCCCGCACCACGATTGTGCGTGAAATGTTAACATATTGAGTCAATTTGATGAATTGATATGTGGTTTTCCATGCCAGAAAACACATATCACTTTTGCGGCTTGCAATTTACTATTTAGCCAGTCACTTAACACACAAAGGCCATTTCCATATCTCTTATGCCCAGATATAATGCAGGGCACCTTTTAGCACAAACAAATATTCCGTGAGAGGTGCATTGTGCATGTTTCGATGAATTTATTGCCACGAATGTCTCGGCAAAGGCACATTGGTGGAGAATTAATTTGCAATAGACAGGAATCAATCAGTTATTGAGTGCGGGGGGGTGCGAGGGGGGGACGCAGCAGCAATAAGATTTATTGTGGCACGCGCATTTTGAGTGAATGGGCAATTGGTTGGGAGAAACATGGGAGAGAGAGACAATTCGTGAATAAAATGGGACTTCGTGAGTCAATTTGAGGTGAGATTGAGGATGTGGAAGGAAGATGAAACAACTCCCTGCACCAATTGGTCACAATGGGTGGAAGATCATGGAAAAAGAGAGGCGATTGAGGAGAAACCACAGTCGCGCAAGACGATGAATTAATCTCCGATTAAAGCCACTCTCGCGGGGCTCTCGGAGGAGTTATTAAGTGAATTATGCAATGCGCGCGAAAGGTATTCGATTGGACTTCTTGCGGGGGATTCTTTATGTGATTGAATGAATTCACCTTGGAACGATGAATGGGAGAATTTTTCCATCGTAATTTTCCCACTTAATCCCCGCCATTCGCTTCTTTATGTACAGATTGATGGATAAATGCGGGAAATTATCCCAAACGATATGCATATAAAATGATATTGTGAATGAAAATTTATACTACTTATTTACCTTCGTGATGTGGAATTTGCAATTTATTGTTTTCCACTTTACATTATTTGCCATTGAATTTACACCTCTTTATCTTTTAATGTTATTTTCAATTATTCTAAAGAAGTGTTTATTCTTGGATGATGGGATGAAGAATGATTTAATTGAATTGATTCTAAAAGATATTTACTATTTTGTAAAATGTTTAAGTATTGCATAATTTTCTTACTGAATTGAAGCAAATAAGCAACACACGGAAAGGCCTAGAAAATATCCTTTTTATTTAAAATATAAAAGGATTTTTATTTGGTTTGACAGTTTGTCCTCATATTGCAATTATCTAAAAGTGTTTGCGCCTGGTACCAGGCGTCTCCATATCAAGAAAAGCAGATTAAGGGGTAGATTCTGATAAAAAATCATTTCTTTTCTACTCTAAAACCTTAAAAGTTTGTTCTAAGATTTTGACAGGTGGAGTTTTTAAATCATTTTATTGTCCTTCTATAAAAGAAAAACAAAGAATAACTTGTTCCAGAAAACAGTCAGAAAGAACTTTAAAGAGCCCTAGAAAAGTAATTATCTTTCAGACTTTAAAGAAAGAAATAAAATGTCAAAATCTTTTAAGATTTTTCCCAGAATACAAAAAATCTTTTAACTGATGAATTGCAAGGAAAGAAAAGAAAAGATTTGTATCCAGAATCTACCCCTAAGTCTATAAATCTTCATTTCATTCAATTAATAGTTTTTTTTTTTTAAATCAATTTAATAAAAAAGATCCATTTAAGCTAACCTTAAACTTGGAAAGCAATTTTTTTCAGAGTCTATAAAATCTCAACAAAAAACCACTTCTTATGCGAATTATGTGGGTGAAATTTAAATAAAACCAGAAACAAACTTTTTGCCCTACTGAATGTTCTCTCCATTGTGAATTCTCCAAATTACCAATAGTGTTTTACGTAATTATTCACCACGTGGGGGGTTCTGTTTGCTAAAATCACACAAAAAAAGTGTATGGCCCAAAAATTCATGTCCCGTGACTTGAAAAACACCTTCTGCAATGGCTTTTGGGTGTTTTTTCCGAGGGCGGAGGGAGACAATTTGATTAATTGGTGCGACAGCGCGAAAAAAAGAGGCTTTTTGAGGATGGGCGACACACGCCACTGGTGGTGCAAATATTTTAATAAAAAAACACATTTTGTGCGATACATTGGAGGACCTCTGGCATCCACCCAAACTAATGAGTACTGGTGGGTGGTAAAATCGTGTGCGCGACTACACCCCCCGGAAGAGGGTGCTCACGAGGGGGGTGCTTCGGTGGATGTGGGTGGGTGTGGTGTAAATGTCGCAATATTTATCAATAAACGATTTTCATGCGATACTCAACGATTTTGTGTGTGGAATGGGGGTGATTTGGTGTTCTCTCGAATTTTTTTTTGGAGGGGCTCCGTGAGTGGTGGCACTTGAATTTATCGCATTTTCGGGCCCCATATAGTTGAGTATAAATTAGACCCATTCCATTGCAGCCCACCAGAGAGACACAGACCACCATTTCATTGGCAGTGGTGGGGCCCATAAATAATAATTCATAAAAATTTATACCCTACCCCATACACGATAGGAAAAACACACTCGCGGGATTTTTTTCGGTAGGTATGGTGTATATGGTACAAAAAAAAAGAGTGGAGTTGTACATTTTATTTTTTCATATATTAATACGATGGCAGCCACGTCCGGGGTGGGTGTGCTCAGCATGTACGTCCTGGGGTGGTGAAACATGAGAGGGCGGGCCTCGTCAGAAGCGGAAAACTAAACTCTCCCGCGCACACGTTGCACGAAAACGCGCGGAATTGAAGATAATAGGGCGAAAAAATGAACGATCGCTGTATGAGGAGAGTGATGTGGAATGTAATATCCTTATGGCATTACATATTTTTGGCCCTATTGTCGAGCAACTCGTTCCACCCCATGACAACAAAATCACCCCCCTCGTGTGTTGTGCCTTCGCGTAATCATACACAGTCAAAAAAAAACTCATATACAACCAGAGAGGGTAATTCTGACAAAATAATATTACATACTTAAGCATGAGCTGCCTCTAAATTCTCTCTCTTGCAATATTCTTCATGTTCAAGTACTGTTTAATAACAATATGCCAAAAAAGAAATAGAAGGAGGGTTTACCCCCCAACATCATACACTTTCATTCTCGCAATCTTCTTTTTTTCCTTTTACCCCCACGGGAGCCCACAACCAATTCTCCCTTGTATAGAGTTGAAAGTATTAAAAGTTCTCGATATGAGCGGGATTTTCACGAATATTAAAATTATCTCTCGCAATAAGAGCATATCATACACGCGGAGAGAAGGAGAGGCTGTGGTCCCGCGAAATCAACCACAAGGAGAAAATTCCTTCACAATGTGTCTCAAAAGAAAATTCATCTTTTCACCCAAAAAAAGATAAATCCTCATTCATCATCCAAAATGAGATGCGAGACATTCAATTTTGTCATGAAGGTTTTTTTCTTCTTCTTTCTCAGAGTAAGAAATAATGCCAAGTAATGCAATTAGTTTCAATTAATTTGAATTAGTTTGACAAATTGAAATGCCTGACGAATTAGTCTCACTGTCTCGTGGCAAAGTGACAATGGGAATGAAGATTAATGCACAAAAAATTTCATCTTCTTTCAGCACCATCTTTTTTTGTTGCTGTATGTGGTGTTTATGGTTACTTCTTTATGGACTTACCGCAAGAAACAGACCATCCACTTTCGCTAATTGCTTCTGCTATAATTACGCGGAAGCACAAAAATGAATAGAAAATTTGGTCAGAGGAAATTTCATTGTGTACAATGTAGGGGAGACTGGGACGTAGTAAACTCAGACAGCAAAGGTGTTTAAGAAGAAATTGTTGGTTGAAAAAAAAATTCTAAATGGATTTTCTATTTCCTTAAAAAGTAGTGATTTTCCGACGTTGGGCGATAATAATGATTTTCCGGGTTTTTTGTCGGTTTAATGGGGTTTCTCGACCAGAAAAACTCACGTTTTCCAGAGCTTTCGGCTCCGTTCGGAGCCTTCTTCAGTGGCTACAGAGAGAAGGAACTTATTTACAAGCATTTTCTACAAAAAACAATACAATTTTCCACTCACTCAAGCGTGGGGAAAATTTTGAGTGAGTGGAAAATGTTTGTAAATGAATTCTTTCTCTCTGTAACCACAGAAGAAGGCTCCGAACGGAGCCGAAAGCTCTGGAAAACGTGAGTTTTTCTGGGTGAGAAACCGTAATGGAACCCTTTCAAACCCCATTAAACCGACGAAAAACCCGGAAAGTCATTATTTTCTATTTTGTCTTTGACTTCTCTTACCTCAGTTTCCCCTATCTTTTTTTATATTGATTCGATTTTATGGTAAAAAAAAACTCTGACACAATTTATCTAATAGCTTTTCTCTATATCTTTGCAGATATTTCTCCCGCAGTATACATTTTCCAATTAATCCGTGGAAAATTTCCCTTCTGTTTTCCACATACACCCTACCAACATTCTCTATTGCAGCAATTTTCATCTATTTTTTTTTTCGAGACGTGGACGCGTCTGCAGAGGAGTAAAACAGAAGGCAATTAGTGGTGGTGGTGATAAAATGTGGCTGCAGAGGAATTTTCCCCGCACGAGTATCCAATTTATCTGTCCATTCTGCCATCGAAGTAGTTGAAAGAATTTCCACCCTATGAGGTCTCCGGAAGGTAGCAATTACAAGAGGTTGGGTTGCATTGAGGGATGGGGTGTACCGCCCAATCGAGCGATTTCGCGGCTCAACTTCCTGCAATTACGTGCAATTAGAGGTACTTGTGCAATCATAAATATCCCCATGCAATTGCAGAGAGGCCCGTGCTACGGCAGGGGATCCTCGGCATCGAGAAGAACAAATCCCCACATCGCAAGAGAAATTATAACACATTCGTGTGCTCTCCATAAGCGAGGTATAGAGTTCCTACGCTTTATTTGATCGTAGGAACTTCATACCGTGCTCTTGGAGCACTCAAATACATCAAGGATTTGCACCCTTCACACTGTGCGGAATGTTTGGACCAGGCGGTGCGGAAGTACTTGAGGAAAATCCACCCCCCCAAAAAAAAATGAGGGGTGGAAAAGAATGAAAATTTAATCCTTTTGTGTATTTACTTCCCTTCGCAGGAGATTTATCGTATATACCAGCAAAGAAGGAGCCAGTTCACAGTTCTCAAGACACTCTCGACAGCATTTCTTTTCAACATCTGACCATGACCGTGAGAGGGGTTGAAGGAAAAGTGATGAAGACCGGAGAATCTTCTTCAAATATTATGTCTCTTTTTTGTGCTAAATGGACCTTTTTGCTGCCTTTCGGGATATTTTTGAAATAAATAAATATTTACAGATGTTCTTACATAGGGAATTCATTCTATATTATGTTGTTATTATGCTAGAGTTTAAAAGGTTATTACAAATTTTATTAAATTTTGTTAAACTCTTTTTAGAAGTTCAAAGTCTTTTAGAAATTTTGACTTCAATCATTTGAAAAAGAATTTTTTTAACAAAAAAAAAACCTTTTTATTCATTTAAATAATTTTTAAATGATTTCTTTAAAGTTTTATGAATTCTATTTAGGATTAAAAAGAATATTTTTTTATTGGTTCAGAATAATTAAAATAATTCAACACTCAAAGCAACGACTGAACCCATATTTGAGCCAAGTGTTGTGCGAAGGCCTTAAAACAACGAATATCTTACATTTACAACATTCCGTCATTCCTTTTGGAGCATCGCTCTTGGCTAGCCCACCACCACCACAAAATGCTCAGGTAGAAAAAAGCAGTACAGGTCATCAATAATAAATTCTTTTAGTTGAAATTGTTCTTTTGGATCAAATGTCTTGTCTGCTTTTCTGCATGATTGAACTGAGAAAAGCTGTGGCATTGCTTGGCCTTTTCTTATCTCCCAATCTCCCAAGACGACTGTGTGCACGTCCAACTCCGAAACATTCTTCCCGCGTGTGATTTTTGCCACAGATAACTCCACTAATTGATCCATCAAGTGGTGCCTTTTGTTGGTGTTAATTGCTAGTAAATATTTGACCTTTTACCTGAACAATGAGCCCCCCCCCCCTATACACAAAAGTCAAAAGGAGAGATGATCTTTCGACCTGAAAGCAAAATTGGCTACAATGAATTGCGGCTTTTTTCTGTGCTCACGGCATTGTCTCCAAATGAGTGAGGAAGAAAGGTGAGGTCTATTGAAATCTCTTCGTGAAAAGCCTATTGATGGGCATAGAAAAAAAAGATACACACAAGAGCCATGAAACACGTTCGATTATTCGCCAAAAAATAGCAATAGTGCAACCTTTTGTCACATGAGGCTTTGTCAGTGATCCGTATGGGAATCTACCTCGCTACTACCTGCACCATCATCCCCTAGGGCCCTCGCTGGTGAGAGAAAAAAAAAGAATATGGATTGTATATGAAAATCGCATTATTAGAAGTAACATTATGACAAGCATAACAATAAAAGCCATTAATGCGATATTCTGCAAAAGGGATCGATGCTTTTTGCATCGAATGCAAAACATCCCAAAATGCTAATGCCACCGAGACAGACAATGCTGTAAAAAAAAACGAGGAAACACTATACATTCCCAACGACTTTCACTGCCTACCTCTACACAACCCTTTTGCTGCATACTCAAGGTTTGGGAATCAAGTACCTACCCTCTGAATTTGGGGTTGTAATAGATTTTTCGGGATCTTTTTGTCCCATTTGAAAGCGATAGTGAATGTGGATAGGAAAGAGGAAATGATTTCTATTATGCTAATAATATAAAATTTATTTAAATATGATTTTACTGCTTGATTCTTCCATATCAAAGGATTCACCGCGGTTTATGAGCATTTCATCTCACACACACGAAAAATATTCCCATGATTCCTTCAGATGCTGTGTGCAGATGCATTGAAAGACGTTGCTGACAAAGAAATATACACTGTGGTTAGCAAATAGAGAGGGGTCCATGAAAGTAAAGTTCCTCAAATGCCCTTGAAGTTTAAAAGTGAATTCAAATTCACTTTCATAAAGAGTTTCGTTTGAGATTTATTTGTGGAATGATTTTGTTTATTAGATTTTACATTTAAATTAATTTAAAATTAAAAAAAAAAGAATTTTTTATGCTTTTATTGGTTTTTATTAAAAGATTTCAATTTTCAAAGATTTCTTCGGGATTTTCTTTTAATCTACTGCCTTGGATTATTCCTTAATTAAAGAAGAAGAAATAAAGCACTAGGAAATATAAGCATCAATTCCTGTTCCATTGAAAAATAATTCATAAAGGAGTTTATTCGTTTTTGTATGGGAATATCTCTTATTAGAGAATGCGATCGGAATACGCTTAAAAGAGAGAATAAATAACTAATAAATTAGATCGCAGACATTCTACTTTTTTTATATATTAGATGGGAAAATCAGAAATATTTTTCCAAAAACATAGAAAATGACGTCATTTTAGTATTTTTTGACATTTTTAATGCACAAATCATTCACGCTAATGTTTCTTTGATCATTTTTAGAAAGTTAATTTTTATGTTTCATAAATTAAAAGAGACAGCAAAAATAATAATGACGTCATTGATTGCATTTTTGACCGAATTCGTAGTCTATTCTTCTCAATTAATCCTGGATTTCTTGCTTCAATTAGAAAATCCGTCTTGGTCAATAAAATCATCCATTTGATCACGAAAATATTCTATTTCGGTCGGGAGAATGTTATGCTTTTGTCCTGACGAAATAAATCATTTTTCTGATAGATTAATTTGTTCCCCTATTACAAGATTATCGGTGTCCTAGTTGTCTCGTCGAATGAAGGATACAAAAAAGACTAAACTCCTTTTCCCGATAAATTATATTCAAAAAATTTATAAAATATTTTTTTAGAAATCAATCATTTAATTCAAGTTTTTATATCATTTCTACGTGATGCTTTTCTCGTAAATTGCACATTTTCTCACTGGATCTTACAAATTACATACATTTATCGCCATTTAAATAAATTTCTCTACGCCTTAGGCTAACGTCTTGTGCACTTCAACTTGTGCAGTCAAAGACGCGCGATCTATAATGTGCGCAAAGGCGTCAAAAAGGGCAGCTGATCTAGAGAGAGAGAGAGACTTCTCAGGGCGCGAGGGCATGAAATTCAATTGAAATTGGAATAGAAAATTGAGCATCTGGCCAGTTGATGATGTTCAATTTTCTTCGCTTGCACTCCCTTCGCCCCCCTTGAAGCCTTCAATTGTGCGCGGCCTTTTTATCATTTGTCCATCGCACTGTGCTTCCTCCCGCTCTCTGTGTGTGCCTTCCTTTCTCGCCGGAAGGAAACAAATCCAACATGACCATGAATCTATGTAATTAAGTACATCATATTTGCTCACCATAAAACCCGGGGCCCACAAGAAGCCACCGAAAGAGCGTCTTTCTTATCTGAAATTAATGGGTGTGTGTGGCGATGGCTCACCAGACGGCAGTTGGGCTATTCACACTCTTCACAACCCTGTGAGAGCCTAATACAGTCTGGGAAAAGTGATTGCGATCAGTTGCATTTTCTCCTATTTCCTGCAATTAATTCAATGCGCCTCATTATTTTGGGTGTTTTTACGAGCAATTGAGGAAATTAATAGTCGAGGAATTTTTGTGTGCAGCTCCTTTACAACGCTGAGGTCATCACCCTGGTGGTTGTTTGACTGCTGATTTTTTTCTTCTTCTGTATTTTAAAACACGAGCCCCATTGTAGAGTAAAATAAAGGGACATACAAGCACTTAAGTACTCAAAATAATTATTTGATAATTTGACCAATTACTGTCCAATTGTGTTACTTAGTGGAGCGTGCTACACAAAACCTCCTCCATCGTATGAAAACAATTGAATAAGAAGTACTTTAAGATACTTAGTTGCTGTGTACACTGATAAATTTGAGACAGAGGCACAATTTGTATTAAAAATTACATGAGATGCTTCAATGATTCATTCTATAAAATTTTCTTGCAATTTACATTATTGCATTAATGACTTTATCGATATTATGCGTTTAATGAGTTTCTGAGGTGCCCTTCCAATATAAATTCTTCAGCATTTTTTTACAAAATTTTTCATAGTAAAATTTTTAACCGAAAGAGGAGTAAAAGGTTTAAAATAAAATATTATATTTTCGATGGGAATTTGACTTCATACCTTGGACGGACGTGCATCACCTTGACTTGTCACAACTGTTCCCTCGTACACCTCGCAGGTGATCGTGAATAGATTCCAGTGAGTGTGAGAACAACTGAAGCGTTACCGAGACTAGTTGGAAGAATAGAACGAGTAATTTTTTCCGCAGATTTTTTTTCCAACCAACACTCCTCCTCACAAAACTTATTGAACGCCATTTGGCCGCCCCATACATTCCTCCATGATGTACATGATTCTTCGTCGAAAAATCACATTTCCCATAAAATTTATGTACACCATTCAGGGTCAAATTGATGAGATTTGTCGGTTGATTTCTTCCCAGAGTCTGTGACCTGTGACTTTGGTACCCCTTTAGCATGTTCTCATTTCTCACACTCCATGCCAGGGGAAATGTTAAAAAAAAATTTGCATACGCCACGTAATTTGGTCTCTGCCGTAGTTGTGCCACTAGAAGAAGTCTTGAGTATACTTATTTTTTCCCCGGGGCCAGGAGGGAGGATATGAGGTGTGCTGGAGAGAAAGGGTTACATGCCTCATGAACTTCACATACATATGTACATAATATGAGTTTGTTTGTCCTGAAGGGTCCTTATGGAGCAACTCACACCCAATTTCCCATGGTGAGACGCAGAAGACCACCATTTGCCGCCAAAAAATCCTCCAGGTGTGTGTAGTATTCCTGCATATATACGGAAAAAAAATACCTGAAAGCCATACAAGAGTAATCGTGTTCATCAGATATTCGATGTGAAAGGAGTTGAAACGGATTTTTTTGTGTGCTCACCAACCTCCGAGAGGGTCCCATGTTTTGCATATTAAGGCACCACCACGGAGGAAATTAATTCCATTTTCGTGTACATGAAATTCAATCCCCAATGCATGCCTCTGTCATCCAATAATCGAAAATTTATTTCTCTTCTTCACCAAAAGAGAAAAGAAAAAAAAACAACCCCAAGAGGCATCATCCGTGACAATTTCTCGTCTTCGGCAGCAGCCTCCGGAGTGCTGCTGTGTGTGTGAATAAATTAGTAAATGGAATTTGTCCATCATAATTGTTGAAAATGGTTCTTGTGTACACTCACTCCGATATGCCTCACTCACTGCTGGATTCTCAATTGAGATCCCATTTTTGGGATCACGAAGAAGAAATTCATTAAAACACGTCTTACAGCAGAGCTCTGCAGAAATCCTCACTGATCACAAATTTACACAATTTCGGGGATGATTCATACCAGAGTGCCTCTTTCAACCCTTTCTCTCTCTCGGATTTTCAGCATGGGAATCGCATTTCACTGCTTTCCACGGTGATTTCCATAAATTTGAATATTTGTATTTAACCCCTAAAGTGTGCAGAAGACTCACAAGCGTTGATTCAGGTTTAATTTTCAGTATTTAATCTGTTTAGTCTACAACAAGAAATGTTTTATTTTTCAAGAATTACTATAGAGCGCTATCATAAGGAGTTTATTCATTTTTATGCATTTCAGAGTTTCGTTTTAACGAATAAGGCAAAGAAAATTTTATAGACGGTCAAACGTTAGTCCAAAATAACCTTAAAAATCTTAATTTGTTGGAAATTAAGCGAGAAAAATTCATCTAAAGTTTGTAAGCCACGCCCCTAACGTAACTACTCTTTAATTGTTTTATCAGCGATACTCATTGATCAGCTGCCTGAAGAATTATGATTTTACAGTGAAATTAAACAAATAAAATTTGAACTGTGACTTATGCTTTTTTATCATTATGTACAAGTTAAAATTTTCTTTATTTGTAAAGGATTCATAAAATTTTCTTCAAAGTTTTCTTTCCAAATGAATTTTCATGGAATATACAAAATGAATAACCCCCTTTTTGCAAAATTAAATTAGGCAATAGAAATTCTTCTGCATGTGCCCCGCAAAATCCCTAAAGAGCTGAAATAGAAATAGAAAATCTGAAGTACCTACTCAAAAAAAATTAGACATGTGAAAACAAAATAAATTCGGGTGTAAAGTTTTCCCTAAACAAAAAAAATGGTGAAAAGTCTTATATTAAATTGCCACCGAAACCGATATTTATAGAAATTGTATTTAGAGGGTGAAAACCTAAAAGAACAACCAATCGAAGCAATAGAAATGAGGGTGGAATCGAACATACACTATTGCGGGGGTTCACATGAGCTCTTTTGGTGAATTAAATAAGATAGGGGATTCAATAAGGGATGGAAAATCAATTTATTGCAAATTGTACATATAAATGGAGTAGTGCTCTATCTTCCTTTTAACGAATAAACCTCATTGCAGGTTGTTTTTATTCCAAGAAATTTATATATTCCATTAAAAATCATGCTCAATTCTCTATATTGCTGCACTTTGTTTCCTTTTTGATCAAATCAACGAAGGGAAATCTCTGTACGTTCACCACAATCGCACATCCGACAGCGAGGTTTTTAACATTTCAAATTCGTATCTGTATAAAAATTCCTTTTGCGGTGGAAGTCCTTGCGTGTAAATCCTTAATTAGGGATTACACGTCACAGCTAGGACCATCGAGATTGTATCGAAAAGAAAGAGTGTGTCTGCATCATTTTTCTGTGTCTACTTTAGTCTTATCGTTTGACAGTATCGTAGCCCTTGTATCACGCCATACAGCTAGATAGAAAAGTACCTTCTTCGGAGACCACAAAGTGAGTTGAAAAAGAAGAAAAAAATCCTTAAAATTCCGTTAAAATTGTAATATATCGAATTGACTTTTTTTTTTAATATATTGAAGAAGGTCCTTCGTCTTCTTTATATTTCATTTTTTTTAAACTAATCGAAAGTAAGCTTTCTTACTTTTCCATACAGATGTACATATGTTGGCTAGAAAACTCAAGTCACACCGGTTTTCGTCTTTCTCATCGTAAAAGTCGATGGAATACAAAGAAAGACGCGCCTTGGAGTGGAAATCGATTCATTTAGGCCGGTGTCTTTGGCATATACGTGGGGTTGTATGTTAAGAACAGGGCTCAGAGCTCAAAGTGTGTGGGGTGAAAAGGTGTGCAATGCGTCGTTTTATGTATTAATTTTTTTTCGAAGCTCTCACATTTTTCTTATACCTAAAAGTAAAATATCTCTATTTTATATTCACCCCTAATCGAATTTCACCTGCTGATCATCTATCACTACGCTTGCGTCCACTTTACTTTATGAGCCACCTGTGTGCTTGTTTCTTTCACTCCTTGACCCGACAAATCCACTCTTGGGAGATCGCTACAAATTTATGTTTTTCTTTTATTTTCTTTTTTTCACTTTATAAAGTACGGGAAAAAATTTCACGAGGGTCCGCACCGCAAAGAGCGAACAAGGAGCGAGATTCACCGGCGTATGCATTGCCATGAGAGAGAGACCTCCCCATGCAGAAACATGGACAATTTATTCGATATTGATCCCCACGACTCTCAGGCTCATGTGGATATGGAGGGAATTATGAAAAGGAAGAGGGAGCTGCATGAATGTATTTATTATCCATCGTTAATGTGCAGATGTTCTCCAATTGTCTGTCTCCTCCGTGAGCTCCCAGAAGACGCAACAATGACGATGATGACGCGAAGAATCGTGGTGGAGAAACCTCCATAAAATGCGCCGACGAGGTAGCTAACATGCAACTCATCGAACATGTTCATTGCGCCCCATTTTGAACGTTTCTCCTCGCAGGTCAAAAGGGAGGCGAAACTCGCATTTCTCTTCTTCCCCCATTCCAAAGCAAAAGAAACATTTTATTAACCCATTTATGTTGAAAGGTTGAATTTTGCACATTAAATTACTATACATACTGGGCTTTTCCAAATCTACTAATGGTTTTTTTCCAGCTCAGGAAAATACATATTTTATATATAAAAAGATCGGGATTTTCCCATGATCTTGCAAAACTCAAAGTGAACAAGAAATTGAATGTTGTAAGGTAAAGTGGGTTAAATTGGATAAAATATAAATCAAGTTTTACCTATTTCAAGTCTCAACTCTGAGAAAAAATTCTAAGTAAAACCGTCTACATAAAAATGGTTCGCAGTACAGTTTTCATTCTCAAATAAAAATTTAATTTGTCAAACATTTTCCAAATCTTACCCTGGTTAATTTACCCTGGTCTACCCTATAAATTAGAAGAGAATAATTTAAAAATCAATGGATTCACTTTGAAAAGTATTAAAGTGGAATGTTAAATATAGGACGTAAAGTGTATTGAATGTTTTAAATATTTTTTTTTCTGAAACTTGAGCTTTACTTATATAAAAACTTATTTGAAAAACAAATATTTTTCCTTGATTATTCAAATTAAACTTAAAAGTTTCTTTTAGAATGTTAGAATTATAACTATTTTCTTCTATTCGTAAATGAAGATTCATTGCAAGTTTGATTTGGAATCTTAAGAGAGGAACATTGGATTTCTTAAGAATCTTATGTGAAATAATAAAAATGGGCTTACGAGCTTTCAAGTATTATTCACTAATAAAAAAAGCAAAATGAAATTAAACTTTAGATTATATTATTTTACAATAATTAATTTTCTTTTAATTCATACGCCGCTACGTTGTTAAAGTGAATTCCCTCAATCTTTTATTTTTACTTGAGAGATTTAAAAAAGTAATAAAAATGTAGTACAAAAAAAATATTATGACTTCAACCCACAAAGATTAGATTTTTATATAGTTGAAAATATTCATTTGTCAGTCAGTCTGAGACACAACGTCGAACCGACAAGTTGACAATGAAAGGTCAAACCAAGATCTTGTTTTTCTTAGTGATCACTTTATTCTGTTTGGAAGTAAATGAGGCAAAAATATCGGATTCGCTAAAAGTGAATCTTTCTCATGGAGGTGGTGTTATTGGGCGGTATTTGACTTCCTTTCGTGGACGTGGAATACGTGCCTTTATGGGGATTCCATATGCTGAGCCTCCCGTTGGAAAATTGAGATTTCTTGATCCTGTTCCCAAGAAATCATGGGATGGATTTATTGAGACAGTTTCAAATGAAGTGATTTGTCCACAAATTAATTTCTTGGAGATGTCAGAAAAAGCTCTTGGAAAGGAGGATTGCCTGTACTTGGATGTCTACGTTCCACAGGTAAAGGAGCTAGGTCCCTCCTAATTAGTTATGCTTTGATCAAATGATTTTTTTTAAGTTTCCAGCAACAAAAGATCCTTTGCCAGTTATGGTTTTCTTCCACGGAGGAGGATGGGCATTTGGATCTGCTTCCTTCTATGAACCTGATTTTTTCTTGGATCACGATGTTATTCTGGTTACTGGAAATTATCGTTTAGGTGCTTTGGGCTTCCTAACAACCAACACAACCCACAGCACGGGGAATTTTGGCCTGAAAGACATGGTGGAAATCCTTAAGTGGGTACAGGGAAATATTGGAGCTTTCGGTGGCAATAGAGACCAAGTGACGATATTTGGGGAGAGTGCTGGTGCCGTGAGTGTAACGTATTTAATGGAATTGGCATCAAATAGGGGTCTCTTTCACAGAGCTATCTCTCAAAGTGGAAATCATTTTGATCCATGGGCACTTTTGGAAACCTCCACAGCCATTGAGAGAACTGAGAAATTTGCAAAAGCTCTGGAATGTTCACTCGAAGATCCAAATAAATGGGAAGCCTTGGTTGAGTGCTTGCGGGGTAAATCAGTTGATGATTTGATCAAATTCTCAAATGTCCTCAATGTTTGGGGATCTATTCCTTTAGTTAAATTCCCACCTGTTATTGAGTACGATAGAACTGGTGGTCTTATACCACATGACCCGAAAAATATTAAAGACAATCCCAGCCATGAAATTCCTTTGATGATTGGAATAAACCATGATGAAGGTGTGCTGCAGTCTGCAGGTAAAAGAAACATTTATTTTATTTTTTTTTAAATTCAGTTTATAACTTTTTTTTTTAAATAGCAATTGTGGGAATGCCCGAACTTATGAATGAACTGGAGACAAAATGGGAAAAACTTCTACCCCTTGTACTTTCTTATGATAAATTTGATAAGGAAAAACAGCGCGAAATTACAAATCTCACTACCTATTTCTACTACAAAGGAGCACCAGATAGATCACCTTTTTTCCCAATTGAATGTTTAACCTACTTTACTGACGTAAGTTACCTACCTAAATGTTCTTAAAGAAAAATTTCTTAAATATCTTTTATTTCTTCAGATGTGCGGTGATTTTACATTTTTCAAAGGATTCAATGAATTTTTACGTAACCGTCTATCCAGTAAGTCTGTAGCAGATACCTATGTGTACCAATTTGCCCATAAAGGTGAAGGAACCTTCCTGGATTTCATATTTGGACATTCAGATAACAAATACGGTAGGACAAATCAAACATCTTTAAAAAAATCATTTTAATTTGAATTTTCTTTTGGTCCATTTCAGGTGTTTCTCACAGCGATGATCTCCTCTACTTGTTTCCCCTTCTTCAAAAGAAACAATTCAAAACAGCACCCAGCAAAGAAGATCTTCTCGTTCAAGAAACTTTTGTAAAACTTTGGGTTAATTTTGCTACAGTCGGGTAAGTTAGAATCTTCTAGGAATATTTAATTCATCTAATTTGCATTGTACTTGTTTTTTTTTCTTCTAGGAAACCTACTCCAGTGGGAAGCCTAGACTTTGAGTGGAAACCTGCTAGTAAATTTCCCCTTGATTACTTACGAATTGGAAAATATAAGAAACCGAATAATGTTACACTCATTGGCATGGAGAAGGATTTGTGGCCGGAAAGAGCTGAATTTTTGAAGAATATTTTTTAAAATTTTACCAGAAAAAAAAAAAGATTTCTTGAAAGATTACTTGTAAAGATTACTGGATTATTAAAGAATTCATCTGAATAAAATTTAACAATTTTTTTTTAATAAATCAACCCTTATGGATACTCTCTCAAACTTAACGTATTTTCAAATTAGAAAAATAACTAAATTAGTTTAAATTCGGGAACATAATGGACGCAAAAGGGTTAAGTAATTGCTTTAAATGGTGAAACACGGTGTAAGTACTTTGCAAGAGTGGCGAAAATACATTACATACAATGTAAAATATTTTTTAACATTGCGTTCGCAACGTAGGGCTTTATGCACAGCTAGTCAATCCTATATAGCGAGGGACGAAAAACGAAAGTCTAACAAACATGAGACGATCAATCAATAAGTTATAATTTACATTCAAGCCGATTATTTATGATTCAATTTATTCAATTGAGGCGTTTCAATCAATATTGCGGTATAGAATTGAATTGGAAAATTGGAAATGAGGCATTTTCGACATATCTGGGAGGAAGTGCTTCCTTCCCGCGTTGTCTATCCACGAGAGTGACATGGCACCCACACCTACCGCATGTACGTACATTACATATCGCGAGGGTGGGTGGATGTTTATTTTCAAACACACTCTCCCTTACGCCCAATATGGTGGTTAAGAATACACAGAAACTGCAATTACAACCAATTAGGCTTTCCAATCCATATATATGTATATAGCTACCGCGTGGAGTTCAAACTGTCGCAGTGGCCAACCGATAATCATGTCGAAAATGGCGTTTTTTTGTGGTATTTGTACGATTGATGGGAGAAAAACGGATAATGACACATGTGGAGGATAAAATGAAAGTAAATAAATTAATTTCAATTTTCTCGTCAATCGTACATCCAATACAGCCCCATAAATGATTCAAGTGTAAGGAATAAAACTTTTTCTCTCAAGAGAACTTTTTTTTTCTAAGAAATTCCCGTCTTGCATGCGTTCTTGCGCTTCCCTTCCCTTTTCGGAGAGCTCCCCCTAAAGTGAGATTGATGGAAGTCAATTGGAGGGAAAAATATATGTATACGGGTGAGTGTAATTCAGGAAATTCTGCCTCTCTTGCACGCATTCGATCCTGCGTGCAAAAGTCAATTTATGATTCTTTTTTTTTTCTGAATATATTTAAAATCATGCGTTACGCTTAGAGAGAAAAAGAGAGATAAACATAGGAATAAAAAAACATATTTTTATGTAGATCATGGTATAAAATTGTATACAAGCGTCTTTGAGAAAACAAGGTATAAACTATAATTAGCAGGAGTCATTGTTTATAGAAGAAATATGTTAATAAGTTTGTAGGTAAATAACAGCGGAATAATTAAAACTGCCCTACATTTTAACCCTTTAAGAACAATTGGGTCATGAGTTGACCCAAAACTTGAAATATTCTTTTATTTTTAAATTTTCATAATTTAGGCATTTTTTAAAACGTGAAAATAAGTTGGATTTATGTAAAAGGAGATGAAAGAACACAATTTTACAAAATATTCCTTGAAAGGTCCTTTTGCAAACGTACCAGCCAGAAGAACAAAATATATTAAAACGAATAGATCAATGATTCATAGTCAAAATCCTACAAAACTTACTCAAAAAAAATAAAACTCTGCTGAATAGGCGAATAGGCTGAATAACATAGACTTTTGAATCTATAACATTAACCCTTCGTTAAACCTTTCAGACGCTTTAGACTCTTTTGAAAAATAAAACATTTAGAAGATTTAGGAATGCGAAATTGGGTATATTTTCTATTCTAAAATCTCTACAGAGTGCGGACAATCTATATATGACTACCGGGAGAATCTAAGGGGTTTGAGGATAACATATAGTGCTCTTGCCATTCGTCATCGTGAGCTTCATGCTCTCGTCATGTTTGCGTGTGATCACAAAACTCCTTACGCTGGTGCACACGTTTGCAGGTTGAAGTTGAAAACTTGACCTGGATCGCAGAACATCTCGAGGGCGGGATGGTTCACGGTGTGGCACACGAAGAAGCTGTCCTGACGAGAACCTGGCCAGAGGAGACCCATATGGTGTTGCTCGCAGATCATGTCTGTTGGGCACGGTGGGCAGGGGGTTGTGGTTGTCGTTGGGGGATTTTCAGGTGGACACGGTGGGCATGGGGTAGTTGTTGTTGGGCACGGAGGGCATGGAGTTGTGGTGGTTGGGCAGGGTGGACAAGGTGTAGTCGTGGTTGTTGTTGTTGTGGTCGTTGTGGTGGTTGTTGTGGTTGTTGTAGTCGTGGTGGTTGTGGTGGTTGGAGGATCCTCTGGTGGGCATGGTGGGCAGGGAGGGGTTGTAGTTGGGCATGGTGGGCATGGGGTGGTGGTGGTGGTTGGGGGATCCTCTGGAGGGCATGGAGGGCAAGGTGTTGGGCATGGTGGGCATGTTGGGTTGTCCTGAGGGCAGATACTACCAGGTGGGGGAGTTCCATTCCATTCAGCCAGGGATGGTGGGTTCCTGGGTTCAGTCCAGATCCACATATGCGATGGGATGCATTGACGGGTACGTTCATCGAAGAGTGTGTTTGTGGGGCAAGTCATCATCTCAGCTGGAACATTGGGCTGATTGCACTGCCACCAATTTCTTGGATCCCAGTTGTGTCTGTAGAGACGGATGGCCATTTCCTCGGCGGTCCTACAGGCTGGACGCCCATGGGATACAAAGCGAGCATCAAGATTCCTGGGAAGTTCATGTTGAACCTCAACTGGAGCTGCTACAGTACCAGCGACGAAGAACGCTGCCACTAAGATGGCGTCTACAAATCAAAGAATTTCGTCGAATTAGAAAATTTTTCATCACTTCCTTTCCCAAATTAAATTTTCCACAACAGTTCAAAGTTAAAAGTTTTACTCGGTGTTGAAATGAAACTTCCAAGAACACTTACATTTCATTTTGGTTCGTTGGTGAAGACTCCACTGATACCCAAACACCCACCGCTCGGCGAATTTATACTCTTGCTGATGCATTTCTTATCACCAATAGACAATGGATTGTCTATCGAAATAAATGCCTATTTTTTAATTTTACCCGGATTTGCTATCGCTCAATCAATTTTCCAAAATTGATGTGATTGGAAGATAATGAATTTTCTTACATTTTGCGTTCTGCCTTGAATTGACTTTTGAGTGACTTGTTTGGCGTCCAAATGGCATAGGAATGCCAACCACGTGCTGATTAGGATAGTTTTTTTTTCGCTATATCGTCTGGGTAAAAATGAGAAAATTTCCCGGAAATTATGACCAAGAGCATTGACTGTGTGTTGTTTGGCTTAGATCAAAGACCTCACGACGACTTATCAATGGGAAATTTTTCGCAACTTACGCATGATTAATGGATTAATTACGTGCGTGCTTGAAAAACTGTCGCTTAAGAAGATTGTGATGGATTGTAGGTGGGACCTTCCTGGCTATTTCGTCTAGTTTTTTAATTTGATGATTTTTTCTGTGTAATCTCAGTAATTCCGGGAAGGCCCAGGAATCAATGTTTGTTGCCAGGGAGTATTGGCAAAGTCCATATATATTGAATCACCAGGCCTTGTCACTCAATGGTTTAATTGTTTGTATATTATGTTGTGCAGAATCAACCCCTAACTCACCCCACATCTGCCATGGGGTTCAGTTAGCGCGAAATTGAGCGACTATTAAAATATTTACACCCAGCAAATGCTCAAAGGTGCCAAGAGGAAGTTTAATTGGAGTTGAGGAGAGTCAATAAACAAATTGTTTTCAATCACTTTACTCGTGCATGGGAAATCGATGATGCATTCCAAACATTCCCCAATATAAAAGTTTAATTTCAATCAATTAATTTAAAGGTGGCACACCGTTTATACAATAATTAAAGGGAAGTTGTTAAATAGTTATAAATATTGTAAATCTCATGACTTACGAACTCATTGACAAAACTTCATCAACACACATCTCAATAAATCTCCATTGAGAAGGAGGAATTATATATTGGGAACATGGCATTCCTTTTTGGAAGCAGACGCACAAGAACAAGAGGTATGTTCATCGAGAGAAATAGCATTAGTTGGTGATAAAAAGTTCCGGAATCCCAGACTATCGAATTCCAATAGAGTCAGTGAGAATAACTAATAAGGCATTCGTGAAGTCTGCCCTGGCAGAAAGTTAAGAAAAATTCATACGCGATCGCATTGGTTAAAAGATAAATATTTGAAGCAAATATGTAGTCTGTGGCGCCACTGTGGATTGGCCTTGTGAACGTATGTTCTGCAGAAGATTCTTAATTTTCAAGAGGAGGTCAAATTCGCATTTAAGTAGGTTGTAAGGTACTGCTATTGAAAGTGCCAAAGAAAGGAATCTAGAAACGAATGATCCACGAAAGTAAAGATAATTTTTGATGAGAAAATTATTAAAATAAAATTTTCATAAGACTTTTTCTCTATTCAAACTCTTTTGATATTACACAAAAAGAAATTGTTCATTCAATCGGAACTGACCAAGGATATTGAACCCTATACCCTCCTCTATAGCAAAATGACCCTTCTTTGTGCAATTCAACCCTATATGAAAGGTGTTAGAGAAGTTATGAATGATTGCAAATATGCTCACAAAGCTTTGTAAAAAAAAACTCACCCCTATATTCAGGTCATCGGCCATCTTCTACACAGAACATTGTATTTTTCCTGTTTGTCCAGTTCTAAATATCTGCAGTTTTCTATATATGGCAAAAACTAATCACGTAACATAAAAGATTACAATTACGGAAGTTCTTTTTTAATAAAAATGTAGTTGATATGTTTTTATTGAAAGTTTTTCTTTCAACTAGAATAAAAATAGTTTTCTTTCACCTTCTATATTTAATTTATCAATCAATTTTAATTAAATTCAATAAAAATTTCAATTATTTATTGAAGAGAGTAGTTAAATCATTTTTTAATATTTTTTTTATTTATTTTAGTAAAATAGGGGTATTCTATAAAATTAATAATTTCCCTACAAAGAATTAATACAAAGAGTTCTATACATAAGAAGAAATTCTTTTAAAAGTTCTTTTAGTAAGGCCCCCTCTCAGAATTTCAGGTGATTTCTGAAAATTAATCAAAAATTTTCTATTCACTTTTGAATTTTACTTTAAAATTAATTTAAATCCTTTTCAAATTTCTTAGAATATCATTTCCTTGTCTTTCATAAAGACAATTCAGAATGTTTTTAATACTCTTTAAAAATTCTTCAAATAAACAACGAAGTTAATAAGAAGATTAAAATTAAATAAAAATTCCTATCAACCATAAATAATAAAATTTGCAAAATATGAGTAAACTTGAATGTAATTTGTTTACGTCGCTTTTGCATGACTCTTTTGCAAAATTATGGTTATACCTACCAATGAAAATTATGCATAACATTCATATAAGAAGAGCACATTGCATGGGTACCGTGGAGAGGACATGTGGGGCATGTGCGTTCCTTACGTGCTTGGCAGCAAGTTGTCTTAAAGGGAAATTCGTGACCTTCCACAAAGTATCATATTGTCTTCCATAAATGATCTGCATACACGCGGTGGATCATTTTGAAACGAGTTTCTGCCACAAAACGGATCCAATTACATCAATCTCTTCGTCTTATGAGTCGCCCCTTTTTGGTCCTTTTCTGGCTCTCAAGCCTGATGTGGAAGCCGCAAGAGAACAAGTCCAGAGAGAGGCATGCGGTAACAGGTGGGTTATACTATGTGTGTATAGATTCGAAAAATCGGGCTAATTAAACATATATACACATAGTGGAGGGCAAGAGGAGCGATGGCTACAAGAAAGACCAAAAAAGCATAAGCAAGAGCATGTCCAGCTGGTTTTTTCTCCCACCTCCAAACATCTCCAATGCGTCTGTCTACCTGTCTGGAATGGAGAGACTCGCAAGATATGAGTTGAATGTCTGAAATAATTTTTAATTAATTCCCTCAGACGCAGAGTCCTTCCCCCTTTTAGAGCCACACGGGGCAGAATCTCTGGGAATTTCGATACCAAATCCATGGAATTGACTCTCGCATTGGGTTCGCTCTTCTGCCAATAAGTCAGGGTTGTGGGTCAGTTTCGGTGGAAAAATGAAGGGACTCGTGCACCAAAGATAGACAGAAAAATTGCCTTAATTGGGACTATCCGAGGGTTGCATTCCCTCACCCCTTGGGGTGTTCTTTCTCTCGGAATTTTTGGCTTTTGCTTACCATTTTGAGTATCATACAAAAATTTATTGCAAGACTTTTTTTATTTAAAGTTTCAGCTCAAATTCCACGAGACTATTTGCAGAGTATTATGTGAAATTTTCAAATTATTAAATATCTCTCAATCCCGTCAAATTGATGGATCTCGTGTGTCAGGTGTGAGTTATACCTTTTCACAACTCAATGATCTTCGCGGTTAAATCTTCAGTTCACGTTTCATGCCATTATTTCTTGGGTGGACGCTAAACAATTTGGTAAATATTTGGACAGACAATAGGGAGTTCTTTGCTAATTGAATTAACAAAAATTATGAAGATCGGTTTATTATTCTTCCTCAAAAGATCTTTTCTTCTAACATTTTCATCCACACACTGGTTGACAGAATTATTTGTTCAAAGAAAAAAAAACAGGTGAGTAAACTATTCTCATCTCTAAGAATAGCTGCGATGTTTTATGCTTAATGTTTAACTTTCATTTCCATACATCTATGTATGCATTGGTATGGGGTGTTATTGGAAAAAATAATATTTGAAAATGAAAAGTTTATTAGCATTTGTCGAAGAATGTTGCTTAAGGTTAGAAGCTGCAAAAATTGCTCCTTGACTGAATTTGCAATCTTTTGTAAATTGTCCTAATTCTTTAAAGTTTTCTTTTCTTATTATTTTCTTAACATATTTGATTTTAAAAATAGGATTTTATTAAGTTATGTATTTAAATAAAACTATTAGATGCACTCCCCAATTAAAGGTATTCAATTCTTATAACAAAACAAAAAGAAAACAACCCCTGTAAATAAAAATTAGGTAAAAGCAATAAAGACGAAATAAAAAGTAAAAAAAAACGTCGTAAGTTTAATTAAATAAATGGCAAAATTTTATTTGAATCTCCCCCCAAATTGGGGAATTTTATTGCTGCTTGATTGGCATGTGTGTGAGGAAATAAATTGAATCCACCTACATGAAAAAGAGAGAGAGACATTCAAGTGACATTTTTTCATTATTGAACATCTTCCCTGTTACCGCCCACCCCCCTTTATATGGAGGGATGTTCTCAACACAGTGGAGGTATGGATGTTTCTGCGTACTCACCTTTCATTTTACGATCAATGTGTGCGCAGTGAAATGAGATGGGGCGAGATATCACGAAGAAAAAAATAAAATAAAATCCTCAATAGCATAAGGATTTCTTTCCCATATTCCGCATGGAATATGTTTGTGGTACAATAATTCAATGATGGCATCACAAGAAGCAGCAGGAGTGTATTTCTGGAAATCATCGCACAACCCTCCAAGCAATCTCAAGATGCAGAGCACACAGAACGCGGTAAGGAGAGAAGACGACGAAGGAGAAAAAAAAAGTCGAGGTAATATAAAAGATGTAAGACAATAATGAGAAATAATAGAAAATCCGCATATGACAGAGCACGGTGGAGTACAATATAATCAAAAGTGATGTGTATTTTAGAGGAATGTTCGACAAATAACACAAAAGCATCCGTGTGTGCATTTCGAGGAGGAGACGACGAAAGAATTCTTTTACGAGAGGCTTTCTGCTTTTCGTTTACAGCTCTGCTTCCAATATTGCTTGTGCCAAGGCTATAAGGCACACAGAAATATAAAAGGAGCGTCATCAAAGGGAAAGAAATCTCCCGCAATTTTCATCCATCTTACTCTGACTCTCACTATATGTCTTTTCCTGTGTGGCCAGAGGGAAATTTTATGGTGTTGTCGCCTTTTTGACATACAACTCATATGCAAATATTTCATACAATATTACTTCACGCCAAGAAATGAAAATTAATTTTCATTCAATTGAGCATTGGTTGAATGAATTTAATGTTTGAAAATCAAAGATAATTTTCAACATTTAAAATCTTTAGAAAAAATCAAACATTTAAGTAAGGTAACTAAATTTTTGGTCTACATAGATCATAGTGATGTAAAGAAGAGTTAAAGAGAGGAAAGTCTGAGATTCAAAAGAAATCAATTTAGTATTATTTACAAAAATCTGACACATAGAAAGGTGAATGTTTAGGAAAATATTTTCCCATTTTCCCTACTTTATCCAGCTTAATAAAATCAAAACCGGACATACATACATAATTTATTCAGCTTATATAATATAATGTACAATATAATTTTATTTAGCTCTTCTTGGATCTTTAACACTTGGAGGACTCGAATTTCTAACCTCAAACTTTGAGCTTAATTTTCTATTATAAAGAAAACGTTTTTCCGGATTTTCTTTTGACGAACTTGTTGTATTTGAATCCGCCTACACATAGATGTAGAAATTATCAAGATAAGGTGGATAGTTTTTAATCTATGGCGGTTTAAAAAAGTCGAATTGGCAGTGATTACCAGTAAAGTCCTCCAAGTGTTAAAAAGCTTCTTTAGATCTTATTAATTCTGTGTAGGTATATTATTTAATAATATATTGTAATGTACATAATGACGAACATAAGGTTAAATCCTTTTCTCTAAAAATAATTTTTTATTAGAACTTTCTATACTCCACAGTAAGTATAGAAATTATTTCATCTAAATTTTCTTGAATAAATTTGATCTCTCGAATGATAGAGAGGTCTAATTGTAACAGAAACTACAGACACTCCTGCAATGATTCTTTTTAACCGAAGTACATATTATATAATAAAAAAAAATACTGAAGAATATTTTCACAAAATGCGAAGAAAAAAATGCCTTTAATACATTTTATTTTGTAGAATTGATTCTCTCAAATCCTCCTACAATTTTATCAAATTTAAACATTCGAAGGGTTAATACTTTTCTCACTTCTCTGCAATTTCGCGGAAAAGTAATGTAAGTGGAATTGTAGTCAAGTGGAAAAAATGCAGTAATGGACTTGAAGAATGGTATGAGATTTTCCTTCGTTTTTTTCACAAAATCTCACCCCATTTCCTAAAATACTTCAATAAATCTTTCCTTTGATAAGTTTTATCAGTTTTAGCAATTTTATAATTTTTTAACTTAAGATTTCTTTTAACCCATGTAACATTTTTTGGTCGCGGCGACGTAATTTCAGGTCGCGGCAACGTCACGCCACAAGTAACATCGCACCTCGCCGCGACGTAATGGCAACGTAAATGGGGAATTTTTCGACGTCATGGCGACGTAACAACAAGGTCGCAGTTTCGTCGCTGCGACCAGGCATGTGACCACATACGTAACCGCGACGTCGCGGTTACCTCGTTGTTACGTCGTCAAGTAGCGATGACGTTGCCATTACGTTGCGGTTACGTCGCAATTTTTCGCACTGTCTGTCTCTGTTTTTCTCTTGAACATTCAACATTTCTATATTTTCTCTTTCTTTTTCTTTATTTATACCAATGCCATGGTGATGGCGCCATGAGTTATTACAACAAATATCCATACGGAATAATTTCATGGCGACCATCGCGTATATTATTTATTTTTATATGCATTTTTTGGGAAGTCATCACACCCAAAAAATATATGCCAATTTAACTACCGTCGTGAAAAATGATGTAGATTCATTTAATAATGCTCCTTTATTAAAAAATGATAATTTTTAATTATTTTATTGCCATTAAAAATTGAATTTTCGTGATTAATTTTTTTTTATTTTTCTAAAATTAGATTTATATATTCTAAGGTGGGAAAGCTTTAAAATATTGCTCAATATATTATATAAATTGAGAAATAATTTGTTAAAGTTTGCATTGAAATATTTGAATTCCCGCCAAAATAACCGCCGCCAAAAGCCGTCGCCATGACACCCAAAAAAATAAACTTCCATCGTCGCAAAATCCTACGACTTTTGTCGGACATTTCCAACATTACTCCATTTTCAGCTTTATTGTTTATATAATAAATTAATTATTTTAGAAAAATCATATTTTTTGTCTTATAAACAATAATTTGGCCAAAATTAATTATTATGAAAAATAAAAAAAAATAAAAGCAGAAGTTTTATATTGAGATTTTAGTCGTTAAAATGAATAATTCTTTTTGTTGGAGTTTTTAGTTTTGGCAAAATGGTCAGTTTTTTGATTATGGGTGAAATTCACCATTCAGACAGTCTTAAGATCTTAAGATTTCTTACGAAAACTTAAGATTTCTTAAGTCAGACTGAATTTTAGGCTAAATGTAATATTTTTTGATGATTTTTAAGATTTTCGATGTCTTAAGACCATCAAGAGCATTTTTTTAAACTTAAGATTTATAAAATTGTATTTATCAATTTAAAACAAAGAAAATGCATTTTTGAGTGTACAAAGAAGCTGTGTTTCTTTCAGAGTGATTTTCCTCAAAACACCCCCGGAAAATTCTTCAGAATCATTCAGTGCCCTTTAAGCAAGTATTAAGAATGCTTAAACAATCTTAAGACTGTCATCAGTGCATGATGATTTGCTTAAAGCGAATTTTCGCGTTTTTCACGTGAAAATCCCCCAATTTTCCACCAAGAATTTTCATAAACTGATGGAAAAAATTGGAAAAATATGTTCAATTCTTTATCGAGAAAAAGTTATAAAAATGAAAGAAAAACAGCTTACTACACTTGAATTTGTCTTGAAAAGTAACATTTTAGCTGTGATTCTTTCTTCAAAGAAACACAGCTTCTTTGTACACTCAAAAATGCATTTTCTTTGTTTTAAATTGATAAGTAAATACAATTTTATAATTCTTAAGTTTAAAAAAATGCTCTTGATGGTCTTAAGACATCGAAAATCTTAAAAATCATCAAAAAATATTACATTTAGCCTAAAATTCAGTCTGACTTAAGAAATCTTAACTTTTCTTAAAAAATCTTAACTTTTCTTTAAAAATCTGAACAAAAGAAGACTGTCTGAATGGTGAATTTCACCTTATATTTGGTAAACGTGTCGGTTATTTTGAACAAAAATTGGTGGTACACAGAAGCTGTGCTATTCTTTTCTTCGAAAGAATCACAGATAAAAGTGATTATATTTGGCAAAGGATGGACAATTTTTTCCACTTATGTTTGGAGAGGAATTCTTTTTTTTCTAACGCAAAAATGTACTTTTAGCTTTGGTAAATTATTTAATAGCGAGTTTTCCCAGCGGATTTCTTCTGCGAATGCTTTATTAAATGAAGGAGAATTAAAAATGCTACAAAATAATGAAAATAAAAATTGGTTACGTGGAATATTGGAGAAATGGGAAGCGAAAGAAAAGTTCACTTCCGGAATCTCGCGAGTTTTCTTCACAGGAAAATGGATTAAATATATAATGTTAAGCTTTCAAAGTGCTTTCATTTCACATAGAAAGGAATTTACTAGAAAAGCTAGAAATTAAGAAAAAAAAATCAAAATGTTTTACACCAATAAAACGGGAAAATTCATGTATTTCCCAGCGCTTTTCCGGGAAATGAGAACGATTTTCTTGAGTGTTTGACAATTTCCAATGATAATTTAAAAACAAAATTTGGTTACGCCTTAACTCTTAAGGAAATTACCGTCATTTAATATCTCTTTACCGTCATTTTGACTTTTAATCATAATTTGACCAAACTTTCCGTCACTTTTGCTTTTATTACCTACATTTCTTCAAACTTATCTTAAGCTATTAATACAAAATTAATATTAATATTTAAAAAAAATGTATTAAATAAACAAAATTAACATTTCAAAAAAGCGAAACCTTTAAATAGCGAATAAATAATATAGAAAAGAAGTACACTCACAGATTGAAAACATATAAATCACCTTTAAATAGCGTTTCGTGTCTTATGGAATATTAGAAAAGATGATTTTAAAATTGAAACTATCAGTAAAAGATTTGGAAAATTTAAAAAAATTTCTACTAAAATGCACCATAATCTAAGAATATTTTTTCTGGATTTTTATTATATTTTTTATTATATATGTTTTTTGTAATTTAATACAATTTTGTGAAATAAAATCGAGTTCATTTATTATTTTTGTTTCGAGCCAAATTATTTTTTTGTAATATTTATTTTCACTTATAATGATTTTTAAGTATTTTTTTCTTTAAAAAGCTATTAAAAATATATTTTAAAATTTTTAATAATAATTATTAGATTTGTCCAATACATTGTCCTGAAATTCCGCAGACAATGTCGGCGAAAGTTCTTTTGCTGGGTGCAATGAGAAAACTCGGTGACATTTCATGTCAAAGATTTTCAATTTCTGCCTTCAGAAGAAGAAATTGATCTATTTTCTTGCTAATTTCCACCAATGCATGCCATGTAATGCCATGAAACATTGATCCAGGTACTCTGGATTCTATGCTACCTTATATTTGTCCACAGCTAGAAGAAAATTCGCTGGGAAATTCCCTATTTATGTGAAGCTTCCCATTGTTTACATTTTTGGTGACGTTGCCGCGAGGTAATCGCTACGTAATAACGCGACGTCGCAAAATTACCTAATTGGTCGCGAAAATTACCAACGAATACATCTTATGATTTTATGCATTTTTAGCTATATTTACGCCCACGAATCCACTAAAATATCCTTGCTCTCCCATAAAATGAAGATAGAGCAAGTAATTTGATTAAATAACTAAATATTTGGGCTATTTTGGGAAGGTAACAATCTTCCATTGCGAGTGTGGTCGCGGTTACGTCGCAATATGACCATTCGGTTACCATGCATTCATGAGGTCGCGAGATTACCAAATTGGTCACAAATGTTACCATGGGGTATGCTTCATTATTTTTAGCATAATTTATCATTTTTATGCCAACCAATGCATTGAATTATCCTTGCTCTTCTATAAAATGAATATCTAGCAGGTTATTTGATGAAATAATTAAATATTTAGTCAGTTTTTGCAAGGTAACAATAGGTCATTGAGAGTGTGGTCACGGCGACGTTGCGCGCGACCATATTGCGACGTTATGCCTACCATTTGTTCACGACGTCACAAGATTACCAAATTAGTCGCAAAAATGACCAAATGTTCTATTTTGATAAAAAACTAAATTATTGAAGTATTTTTGAGGATAATTTGTATTGGTAATTCATATTTTCTCATTTTATGATTTTTACAAGAAAAATTGCATTAGAAATGTGAAAATTTTGTACAATTTGCACAAAAATGTTTTCATGGTAATTTTTGTGACGTAAAGGTTTCGTAACAGCGACGTCGCAGCCGCTACCATATCGGTTGGTAACAAGGCGACGTAAAGGTTACGTCGGCAGAACGTTGTGTGACCAAATCAGCTCTCTCTTGAAATGTCGACTTCTCACTCACTCTGGGGCAAAAGAATGGCATCAAAGATGATTTCACCAATATTTGCTAGACACACTCGAGGGGATTTCCTTGTGAGACACAAAAGTCATGCATTTGACGATTTGTTCTTCGCTTCTGGAGTATTTTTGGACAATTTTTTTTCTCTGTGGCTGCAAAAGAGGTTTTTCCTTATTTTCTTCTCGTATGTTTAATTTTGAGATTGTTCGGGGGTTGGATTTGAATGTCATTACGGCAAATGTATGCACACCCCCCGCTACAAGAATCCTTGAACCGAACAATAATGACACACGCAGAGCCCTTGAGTTCCCAGGGAATTTTCCTCTGCGCGCAATATTTCACGTTCAAAACATTTCCTTTTCTCTTTTATGGATTTCTGCACACGGAGTCGCGTCTAAATTGCACGAGCAATTTGAGTTGCCCCTTGGGGGTGGGTGGGTGAGGGAAACTCCTCCATGGGATTTTTTTTGCCTCAAGTGGAGCAAAACAGAAGAAGAGAGTATCCTTTCTTCAAAGGATCATGAGCCCCTTACTCCGTCACATTCCTGCGTATCATTTCCCCCTCAAAAAAAAGAAAGTGTTTCCGTCCGGACTCGAACCGGAGGCCTTCCGCGTGTTAGGCGGATGTGATAACCAACTACACCACGGAAACTTGAAAGCAAACACCCGGGTGAGACAATTAAAAATCCACATAATTAAGAATTTTTTTTTTATAATAAATTCCAGCGGAGTGATATAAAATAAAAATAAATGGAGAAATTGACCCCGACGTGATTTGAACACGCAACCTTCTGATCTGGAGTCAGACGCGCTACCGTTGCGCCACGGAGTCTCAATGGGTCCCCCGGGGGCGGCTCAATTGGCGCCAGTTGCTCGGTATAGCTGCGTGATTAGATAAGAGACGCGAAAGACATTCGCGCACGGGCCAGAGGAGAGAAAATATCACAAACATGCGAAGTGATCACCGTCTTACTGCCATAAATATCAAACATTTTTGTGTGTGTCTGTGGGCTCACTCCCAAAGACTATTTTGCATTCATTTTCTTCAAAAGATATCGCGCTTTGAAAACTTTAATGAAATTTAGGAATTTATTGAATTTATGAAAATAGCTATCTGTCTGTTAACAAGAATGAGGAGTTATGTAATTTTAAATAGACAATAAATTGAGGGCTTGCAGTTGCATAGTTTATGCCACATGCAAATCATTATCAAGGGTAATAAAATTCGAAAATTGTTACTTATTTTTTTTATAAGGCATTGAATTATCTTCCTGGAAAAAGTTTCCATCATTAATAAGAAAGCACAAAAGCTAACACTAAAATAGGAATTTTCAGTGCACAATTATATGATCAAATACGTCATACTCATTTATCATTTTCCTTGCTAACACGTGTGTAAAATATTGCAAAGAATTTCTATGAAGGAATTCCAAAAAATAAAATAATTGCAATTTATTTAGTAATAAAAATAGTTTTAGCCTCCAACTAGTATAAAAGAGAAACTTTTATTCTTTCCTCTATCATACAAGTCTCACAGCTTACTTTAGAAATACTATACTCAACTCTACCTCTAAAGAACCTTTCGAAACGTTAAGAAACATGAAGTTCTTCAAGTTCCTAATTTTATCAGCTTTCATCGTGCTCGTCATGACTGCTCTTGAGGGTAAGTTGAGAGATATCAAAATTTATTCTTTCAATAACTTTTAATTTATATTTTAGTGAATGCTCAATGCGATCCCAAACGATGCATTCAACGTTGTCGTCAAGAAAAGGGTCTTCCGAATGGACGATGTGTGGATGAGAATACTTGTAAATGCTTCAGAGGATCCTTTAGGCGTACAAGAGATATCACTTTGGATGAAGCTTTCAACCATCCCGACAACTTTGCCATTGATTTTGATGAGAGTTGAAGGAAAAGACACAAAATCTTTATATGTAATTATCCAATAGCAGAGACTTGAATAAAATATTTAGAGTGAAAAACTTTGAATTTTTTTTTAAAAGCTAATTTTTTAAGGGGTGGGTGCTTGAGGACTTTTTTTCCCAAAATATAAATATTGGCCTGTTTTTGTTATCAAACACTTATTACATAAATACATTTATCATTTTCCTCCACGCTTAATTGACTTTTCCATTCAAATAAATTAAAAGTCAAGAGATAAGACAGATTGCAAGGGTTATGGAGTTATCAGAAAGGGTTATGCGCTATCGTGAAAAATGTCTTAAAAAATTTCGAACAATTCGTCGCGAGATGTTAGTCGTTTAGGAGCCACGGCAAAGATGAAGCAAATTTTGGTGTATTTTGCTATCATTGCTGCTTTTCAAATCTTCTGCAGTACAGCAGATTCAACTACACCACCCTACGATAGTCATGCTGTTCAAGATGAAACTATCTACATCAGTCGTGAGCAGGTAAATTAATTACAAACTTATGTTACTTTTAACTAAAAATCATTTCAAAAAGTAATTTTCTTTTTTTAATTTCTTTGCTTCAGTTGGACTGGTTTGATGCAAAAGACGATTGCAATAAGAACGGATTGACTTTCTTATCCATTAAATCGGCTGAAGATAATGCAGCAATTCACGAAATAATTAAAGATCAGAAAGAAGAAGTAATGATTGGTGGCTATCGCTATGGTGGAGAGCAAACATGGCGCTGGGATGCTGATAAATCCAACCTGACCTACACAAATTGGAGCAATGGAGAACCTAAAGATTCAAATGAGGAAGGAAAAGTTTATTGTATTTTCTTGAAGCCCACTGATGGGCAATGGAAGTCTAAATGGTGTGCAGAAATTGCTACTTTCTTGTGTCAAAAATAGAAATTAAATAATGTAAAATTGAGAATTTTGGAATTTAAAATAAACCATTTACCTAATTCCTTAAAAAAGATTTTTAACTTTTACATAATTTATAATAATTCTAACAAAAAAATGACATTAAAGGTAGAAATTTATGGGAGTAAAAAGAGCAATATTTAAGAATATTGCTTTTTATTTTATACAATTTTTTCTCACTCTGTGCGGACCTTTGGAGATCCGAATTGAGCCTTGTTCCCCTAATCATAACTGAATAGAAAAAGTAGAATTACATAATCTTACGAAATTCTCCATTATCTCAGACATAATAGTATTAATTAAGTTGAATTAAACAGTTATATAAAAGGGTTATCAATGTTTATTTATTTATTATCACGCGAAAGATCCATATAAATTTTTGGCCTAAAACTGATTTGTAGTTAGTCGCTGAGGAATTGCCAAAATGAAACTAATTCTTTTGAGTTCCTTTACTATTGCTATTCTGCAGTTAACCTGCTGTTATGCTGAATCAGAGGATCCTCCATATTTAAATTTTAAATTTATTGATAAATTATTTTTAGATGGAATGGATGTATGCCAGCGATGATTGCAGGAAGTACGGCCTACATCTTGTCAGTGTTAAGAGTGCCGAAGAAAATTCAGCCATTCAGGAATTGATCAAAGATTTTGATGACGACGTCTGGATTGGTGGCTATCGACTCAGTCAACGCTTTAGTGGAAATCCTGAATGGCTCTGGAATTCCGATACATCGAAAATGGATTGGACAAATTGGAGCGAAGGGGAGCCAAGATTTGTCGACGACGGTGATCTGACGGACATCTACTGTACCCTCATGAATCGCACTACTGGCCGTTGGACGTCCAAATGGTGCGCAACAAAGGCTACTTTCCTCTGCTCTAAATGAAATGTTTATGTGAAATCGAAGCCGAAATTAGAAGCTCTTATTTCAAGCCTCAAGTTCACGTTCATTTTGAATTAAAAATTAATCAGAAATATGGATTATTTACAATTTATCGTAAAGATCTCTCTACAATTCTTTACCACAATGAATATGTGTTTAGTTGCTGGAAAGCTCTGAAGTGGTAAACTACTCTTGTTTTTTTTCTTCTGAAAAATGGAGAATCATTTTCATCTCATTTCAATGCCGCGGTGGATGTCAGTGAGTTTTCGTATCATTTACGTGATGCATTCATTGATTAGTAATATAGTTGGGCAGAAAATAATTGCTTTTGAGAACAAATTGAACCGGTATAGTGCGCCAAAGCTAAGGATGTTCTACTGCTACGCATTCAACCTTGGCCTCATTGTTATTATGCCCATAAGTATCTACAGGATTCATCAGACAATGATGAAAAATGTGGAAATGGATCATCTTGTAATGACTACAATGTTCGCTGTAATGTTACTCCAAACATCGATATGTATAATTATATTCTTCATGCAAATTAAGGGACTTAAAGAGAGACTTAGAATCCTCAATGAATCTGCATCATTCATCCTTCGGACACGGAGCTACCTCTACAAGCATGAGAACGATTTAAAACAAATTCTCTGGCTGATATTTCTTCGTGTTGTTATTTGTGAAATTTATGCTGGATTAATGATTATTATGAATGTAATGGGTGTAATTGAAGATTTTCAATTTGATCTCTCGCTGGAATTCTTCATAATCTCCCTCCCCTACATCATGCAAACGGTCATGCTGACTGATTTCTATGCAGCAATTCTACGAATTTTCTTCTATTTCCGCCAACTCAATCGTTTTATTGAGGTGTTGGCTAAAAAGCTTAAGGATTCTCGTGATATGACGGAATATCAGTGGATGACATACTGCTGTGAGCTCAGTGATCGCCTTGATAGATTTTCAATCTTCCACGCATCACTCTGTGAGTCCACAAAAGCCATCGTGGGAATTTACTCCGTCAATATTCTTTGCTGTTTGGTAACTTTATTCCTGGGAATTGTGTTTCAAACCTACTTTACGGTATCATTTCTCAAATTATACCTACAAGGAATCATTTCAAGTGGTTCGGGAAGTTTCAGTAGTGCGATTCTTTTTATTTTTTCAAACTTCTTTGAACTTTTAATTCAAGGATATCTCACTACAATGGTTGATTATGAAGCAAAAAGAGTTGGTAGACTTGTTCACAAAATCTCCATCACAAATACGGATCTGAGACTTCAGAGGAGTGTAAGTATTAGTTTAGGGGATGAAGTAAGTTTTATTTAGGGGAACGTGGCCCAATTCCGACATCCATCTTATCTTTCAGGTTCAGCTATTTTCACTTCAAGCTGCACAATATTCAGCTGAAATTTCAATTTGTGGTCTCTTCAACCTGGATATTCCTTTTATATCTTCGGTAAGTAATAAAAAAAATAAAGTAAAATCGAAAAAATTAGTAAATGAGACGAGAAAATGAGACAGAACTTACAATTAACAATAACCCTTTAAGGTCCGTGATCAATCTAGCGAGCTGATTGAACTACAAATAAGAAATTTTTAGCAAAAAAAATCCCAACTCAAAAATTTTCCCATTTTTCGTCCTTCCTAATCCTGTGAGTCCTTGGAGATGTGATTTTGGCGTCATAAAATGATCAGGGATTGTAAAGATATAGGGTGAAATTCACCATTCAGACAGTCTTAAGAAATCTTAAGAATTCTTAAGATTTCTTAAGTTTTCTTAACTTTTCTTAAGAAATCTTAAGTTTTTCTTAAGAAATCTTAACTTTTCTTAAGAAATCTTAAGTTTTTCTTAAGAAATCTTAACTTTTCTTAAGAAATCTTAAGATTACTTAATCTTAAGATTTCTTAAGACTGACTGAATAGTGAATTTCTCCCATATGGTTGTAGTAATTTTTACCCAATATTCATAAAAATAACTATACAAAATGAAATGGCCCAATGATCCTTAAAGGGTTAAAGTCATGACGAACTATGCATAAAAATGTTGATCCACATCTTAAAGAGAATTTTTAAATTTATTTCTTCAATTTAATTTTAAAAAAAATGTAGTTAATCAAGGTTTCAAGATCCTAAAAGACACATTAAATGTTCCCCCCAGATTTCCTAATGTTTTCATGCAGTGAGCTTTTAAGAAAAATTATGCAAAAATAATGTACTCACCAATATATATTTTTCCCATTCGAGAGCGCTTCTGTATTTTTCAGAGTTAACCACAGGTTACCTACAAGTAATTGCAATACTTATCATAATTAATCTTATTATCTTAGCATATTGATCATATGTATATAGGTATAATGGAATTGTTCCTTGCTCAAACCCTTCGCATGATAATAATCTAAGAATAATTCAGCAATAAAAATCTGCAAGTCGTTTTCTAGTCCATGCATTTGCAATATAGAATTAAATGAATTCCTATTGCTCACATCAGTGCTCTAGGAAATGTTTTATTCTCTCTTCTATTGTTCTCAAAATTCTTTAGACACCCTTGTTTACATTTATACCAAAGAACTCCAGCAGTTTGATAGCAATCTCCTGCGATGGTGCCTTTACAAGAGCCATGGGCCAGTTAATGGATGTATAGAGGATGATTATGTAAGACCAAGTGCCATGCTTGAATCATTGTAGTTGTAGGTGCAGATCTTTTGGATCGATTTGGGGGCAGGAAATGAAATTCTCTCAACATGCAAAATATACCGAACACGAGCCTTTTGCATGCCTTTTCCTTTACTTCCAGATGACGGCCTCCATCGTGAGCTACATGATCATAATAGTCCAATTTGACGAGACTTCTTATCCCTGATTCCTACACACCTGCTGCTGACCACATGTGAGACTTTCACTTTCGCCTACTTGGCGCATATGTAATGCATGCAATGGGGGCCAAAATCACAACGCCATGAAACGACACATAAATTGATCTCAAATTGTAATGTTTATTAAACACTTTTTCATTCTCTTTTTTCTTCATCAATAAAATAAATTCACCCAAAAAAATTGCATCCAAACATTTCCTCCGAACAAATCTCCTATAAAGCCCTCCGCGCAAGGCAGCAACATTCTTTATGCAAAACCAATGCTGGAGTTTGAAATTTTTTAAGTGTTTCTGCATGTTCAAAAATACCCTCTTTCTGCAATAAATATCTTTTATCTCTCTCTATTCAACACGATATAGTTTTCTTTCTTCTCTTATACACAGCAATTCTTTTTTTTTTTCTTTAGATACAGCCTAACAAAAATATTTCTTATGTTCTCTATATTATTAGTTTTTCCACTTAAATTCTATATAAATGTATTGGCACAATTTTTGTTTGTGTTTCTAGAAATTGACAAGCAGCAGGAAACTTCTTTGTATTTTCTTTTATTTTGTAATTCTTTTTCTTTTAATTCAGAGAAGAATTTGCAAATTAAACTTGCGGAGATGTATTTTGGTTTTATTATACTTTTTCAGACTGTTTTATTTTTATCTACTACAAACATAACTTTTATGCCACTTGATATACCATCTCATGGCTCAAGTTTCACATGTAATTCTGATTAGGGTTTTGGTAAGCTACATATTAGCTGTTTTCTTGCTGGAGCTATTTCCTAGTTTAAAGAAATTTATTTTTAAGGTGATTTTTGTAGGCAAGTTGTTCGAGAAAAAGTCTATGATTTCAAATTATTATTGTTTAAAACAATGAAGCTTAGAAAATCTACATTTGATTGAAAAAAAAAAACTCGTATTCAAAGTCAGAAATGTTACCTTATAATGGCTAATAGGTGTTCATGGCTCTAGTATCCCTTTAAAAGTAAAAGATTTTTACCAATTTCTACGAGAAATTTGGGACTTCTCTTTAAGTTTTATTAGAGACTACAGATATGAAATCTTTTCTGAAAAGAAATAAACATAAAAAAACAAGAAAAATTAATTTTTTCCTTAAAAGTCTTTCGGTTAAATTTCAAGTCGAGGCTGAAGATTTCTTAAGCAGAAAATAAGATAAAAAAAAGTCCTTTAAAATCTTATTTACACTACATGTTTTCCACCAACATTTTGCATTAATTACCGTTTATATCCTTGTTTATATCTTTCCTTGCCTTAAGTAAAACCAACTAAAACTACAGTTTACTTTTTAAATATCTATACTTATATAGAAATTCTTATATATTAGTAAATATCTAGACAAGATGATTGTAGTGATTTTTTATTCAAGTTAGTGCCGTTGTTTGTTATTTTTTGGATTTGTGATATATGTTGAAAATCCATTAGATTGAGGCTTTGTTTTAGAGGTTACAAGATTAGTTACAAATGGAAACCTCAAACTCTCAAAAATCCTCTCGCATTAAGTTTTTATTCTTTGAAATTGATTTAAAATTAAAAACTTTCACAATAAACTATTGAAAGGTTTAATAATTATAAAATATAAGTTTTTTATGAGAAATAGCACCTCATTGTTAACTTTATTTTAAGGATTTCAAGTAATGTTTAGTTTAGAAAATTATTAAATTAGTAAAAAAAAAGAATTTTATTTATTTTAATGTTAGAAATGAATATTTAAAAAGAAATTTTAATTCATTTTCTCGAACAACTTGGAAAAATTGCTGAAAGTTTAATCTTAATATTAGAGATTACTTAGAGCATTTATCTAAGATCAGAGCTCTAGGGTAGATTAATTTCTCTATATAAATTCTCATAGATTCTAGAGCGACACAAACAACAACTGTGTTCACCAAAAATTAGCTTCTCTTGCGAAGTTCTTGATTTTTCTTCTTTAATTTTGTCTTTGTAGGTATAGTACAAAGTGGTAGAACAGTCAATAGGCGATAGTTTTGTGATTTGTTTTTAAATTTCCTAATTTTCATTTTTTTTCAACATATTATTATTTAATTCCCACCGCTGGAATATCTCTCCTGACAATTTGAACAAAAAATAAATTCTCCAACATTTCAACATGCGGAAATATTTCGTGCTCCTGACTATTTTCATTTAATTTATTCCCCGCAAAAAAACACTGATTTTTCCAGCTCTTTACCTGATTAACTTTTTTTTTCATATACCCACAATGTGATGAAAATTCCTCATCAAAGCGCACAAAAATTCCTTTGCATGTCCCATGAGCCCTTTTTCTTCACACCCAACAAAATCTAATCTCGTTGCTTTAAATATGGAATTTTGCTTTTTCATTATGTTTTTTTTATTTGTATTTTCTTTATATTTATATATAGTACTTTTCATTTATTTTATTCTGGTAAAATTGCGTGAAATCGCCTTTTAGCACGTTAGTGAATATATTTTATTGTTCCTGTAGTGTGATGAAAATTATATGTAGGTACGAAAAAGTCTTCCCAAATGCAAATTCAATTCCTTTCCCTTTGATATCATTCTCATTTCTATACATTTTTATTTTGAAAGTGATAACGTCCTTTATAATCACATTTATTTATTTGGAAATATTTCGTCTTTTCTCTTCAATTTTTTTGTTATTTGCACATTGACTTAACTTTCCGTTGCTTAGAGTGTGAAAATTGATAAAGATTTTCTCTTGTTGTACATTGTATTTGTGATAAGAAGCACATGTGGGTGGGTTTAACAGGGGATGATTAGTCATTCATTTCTTTTAAATTTGTTTTATACGTCAAGAGAGGCATTTGTGAGTGGTTTTGCTATTGAGCATCGTCTTTTAAATAAAATTATATTTTAAAATAATAATTTAGAGTTTCTTTTTTTTATTTCATTAGAGACAGATACCATTTAAAATGATTAAAGTTTATAAAGGGCCTGATTCAGCGACCAAGAAACCCTTGAAATCTTGGAATTTTGTACTGAAATTTCAAGATTTCAAGCGAATTTCAAGGGTTTCTTGGTTGCTGAATAAGGCCCAAAGTTTTATATTTTACTGCAAATTCGATGATTTTAGCATCTTAGCATTTTTTTTCTTCAAATTTTAGAATAAAAACGAATTATAAAAAAAAATCTTTCTCTTGTTCTGATATTCATGCTTTTGCGACACTTTATGTGGGACACGGTGTAAATATTTCTGCGGTTTATGTCTTTGCTAACCAAGGGGGATTTAGCTGGCTAATAGGACATGTTGAGAAAATTATGTTGAGTTTAGAACTCTAAAGAATATTTATGTATTCAGATTTACGTCGAATAAGGGATGGTTCAGTTATTATATGAAAATTTGAGATGCTTAAGTTTAAATTTGCAATTATTTTAAGTTTTTATTTTCCTTTGGTTCATCCCTTATTATGCCTTTTTAGCATAAAATTTGAATATTTTAATTTTCTAATCAGCACAAAAGCACTCACAAATGCCTCCTATTATAGCTTGATATGTCCAAGAGTCTATCGAAAATTCGTAAGTTTTTTTATCCATCATCATTCTAATTTGAATTTACCAAAATAACGCCTCATGAGCCTCCCTTTTCCGTAAAATGAGCACAGAAAAAGAAAGTTTCTACTATGTTTTTTTTTTCTTCTTTTAACTAAAAAGGACATTGAGGCGATAAAAAGGAGGCAAATACGTAAATATGGGAATGAGTGTCAAAATGGATTTATAATGCGTGTAAGTCCTTAAAGTTTAGGAATCATGCTACGTTAGATTGTCGCTTTTCCATCAAGTTTTAAAGTGAGTCACATTGAATTATTATCCCTATTATGGTGTTTATTGAGTAATGTTACCTAACAAACTAATGTGGTATGTATAGAGGTCTATATAGGTGACTTCTCATACATCTACTTTTATGGGGTTTCCATTCTTATAAGAGTCGTTTTGGAGTCGATAAATTGATTGAGTTTCGCTGTTATTTGTTCCAAACTATTTCGATCTGTCGAAGTACATCCGACTCTGTTTAATGTTCTTCGACGCACCGTACTTGTCCACCGTGTACCTCACACTGCGACCATCGGCAAAGAGTTCATCTGGGTCGTAGTGGTGCACCGATGAGGAGCGTCGGCTGCTCCTAAGGTGCCCATGTGAGGCGTGATGCTCCGAGTCAGGCAGCGGATTCCCATCGCGATCCTGAAATGATGATCTCCGCGAACCAGGAAGACTCTTTGAGAAATCCTTCACCAGCTGGTACACCTCCACCTCCAATGTTTCAGATTGCGATGAACCACGCCTCGAGCCAGGCATCCATGCATGATTGGGGTGCAGGAATGACCCACCCATGTAGTCCACGTCCTCAGAAACGGATCTTTTGATGCTATCCCGACTACTGTGCACACTACGATGGTGTAAACGCTGCAGATCACCGCATATTGAGCCACGTGGACTTGCAAAGGCGCTCCTATTGATGCTCGTAGTACTACCATACATGGAGGCTCGAATCTGCTTTGGATCTTGCAACCTATACCAAATTGCTCGATCCTCGAGGAAAGCCTTCTCAATGTCCACACTGCATTCACCCAGAAAGACGCTTTCGCTGTAGGGAATAAAGTCCCACAGAGCAATCTCCAGGACACGGCCCGTGAGCTCCTTTTCAGTTATTGAGGAAAATGTGAGGGTTGCATTCCATATTGGATTGTGTGTTGGTGCTGAAACCTCTGTTTGAGCTATGTAACCATCGCTCCTATAAAATAAATCACCAAATAAATCTAATTTTGAATTCAGGAAATTCAAGGGGCAAACTTCTTGTGAATTTAAAACGTTTTAAAAATTCAAAATATTACTGATCTTATATTTTTTTTTACACTATTCCTTTTCCTTAAAAAAAAAGTTTATAAATTTTGCCCATTGAATATGGATATAAAGAAGTACTGATGAGAGCTAAAAAGTTCCCTATCTTGCAAAATAAATATCTTATTTGAATTTTAAATATTTAATTGTTTAACAAATTCATGAATAGTTTTCCAATTTCTTAAATAAACAATAAAACAAACCCCAAAAACATATTTTTATTTAATCAATACCACTCTATGTAACCATCTTTAGAAAGTCAGAGATAACTTTTCGCATCATTAGTCTAAACAAACTCTCTTTCCAGTACTTTGAACTTCATTTTAAATAGCAAAAAAAATGAAGTTTCTGTTGCAGAAAAAAATCCCCCGGGTGTGCTTTATCATCTACGTACTGCGTGTGCACAGAAAGTTCTTCGCAAATTGAGAAGCTTGCAGCTCTAGAAAAAAGCCATGAATCATCTACTGAACGCGGGCGTTGGTACATCACTACGAGAGATGGAATTGCAAATTAAGAGATGATTCTCTTCCAAAGGAATTTCAATGGTTTATTTTTAGAACAAAGTGCGGTGACGGGAAAATTCCTTCTGTGCTCTATAAGATGAAAGATTCCGGGGGGTAAGAAGAGCTTTTTTCTTTCACTCTATATATAGTATAAACCCCTAACAAAGTTCATTCAGCTGACTCACGCACATTGCGGGGGAGTTTTAACCGCACAAATATGCCAAAATAAAATGAAAGGATTTTGTATCTTACGTTCTGGGAAGGATTCGAACTTTGGCGTAGGCCTCAGGAAGACAACCAAAGCCACTGAATTCATCCCGCGGCGCTAGATCGTCAGCCGCCATCAGGGAGACAACCAACTCCTTCCTCTCTCCATGGTACCACACTTGCAATTGAACACGCCCTGACACCTGACTCTCTCGCATTATTTGCTCCTGCGGAGGGACACACAAAATGTTGGATGTGGGTGAAACAAAGCAGCACATCCGGGCTTCCGACATCCGCCAATAACTCCACACACACAATGCCTTCGCCACAGCGCCACACGACCCCCAGAAATCACATCGAAACCCCCTCACGATGCGCGAGAAATGTGCGGGTTTTCTTGCACCGCCAATCTTTGATTTGGAAACCCGCGAAACAGACAAATAATACACTTTCCTTTTGCGAATGTGCCAAACAAAGAGGTCACGCCTTTGTGCCCTGATCTCCCATCCAAAATGCACACAAAATCCTCAGCCCGCGAAATCACCCAAGCAAATTACAGTGAAATTGAGCAATGCAAATCACACACATATGGGGAGCTTCATGCGAATAAACACTGCAAAAGGAAATTCAAATCATGCAGAAAGAATGGCATAAAAGGATTCGAGACTTCAGAGGAATTTGCATAATTTAACCATCTTGCAGTTTCCATTTTCCAACCCCTTCTCTATGTATAAAAATAATCCATCCAGATCCCCTCTGGAAAATATGAGCATATTTTGCTGTAAAATGTGGAAATAGCGGAAAAAATTGAGAAATTTTCCTATTTTTTGCATATTAAATTGAATCAGATTTCCATTTCATGAAATTAAAATTTTTAAACGTTTTTCCAACTCAGCTTTTAATAGAAAAATATTCTTAGGAAATTGAAAAATTAATTTTAAAATGATTTTAAAAGGTATTTCGTTGTTATAATTTACAATATCCCGAAAAGGAGTTTATTCGCTTTCCATAGAAAAAGCGACTTGGTCGAGGAGCTAATCAGAACTCACGTTATCTTACAGAGAATCAAAGAAAAGAAGTCATCAGAGAAGTTTTCCTTTGGGATCAGCTGGGAAAATCCAGTAGAGTTTTGCTTAAAAATGCAAAAAAATAATGTTACTATCTTGCATTTTTAAATGCACAAAGCTTTTGTATTGATGCTTTTTATCGATGATTTTCATAATTTCCTCGAATGTAGAGCTTTCACAATAAGAATGAGGTAAGCTCCTTTGAAAATACGGTAGGAGAATTATATTAAGTTTAATTAGGGTGTAAAGAAAAAAAAAAGAATCAATCATAAAAAAAACCATCAGTGCAATGGAACTGAGCCAATGTTAAAATAGCTTTCTAAAGAAAAGCTTTGATTTTCCTACTATATTAATGTAGACATTTACTTATACTTAATCAATAAATTATCTTTATTTATCCCCCACGCTTTAAATATATTTAGGACCAATTTCTACCCCTATTTGAAGAGACAAGAAGAAGATTAAAGAGTTCGAGTCCAATATCACTTGATATTAATTAATTAAAGCAATTATTTCACGCTAATTAAATCCACATCCAGATAATTATGAGATAATTGGAAGGCATGGTGCGGACCACGAGCTTCTATGGTTTAGCTTTTTGCCCATTTTACCCGGAATCCCCAACAATGAAATATCACGCGTACTTGTGCTGAAAAAACATTTCCATGAGAATTTTCAATGAAGAAAACTTTTAACAACAGCCTCAATGGAGCTTTCCATTGCTGAAATCTCGAATTTCCAGGAAAAGCTTTTTGGCAAAAATAGACTTTTCCTTCGCACACAAGCTTTTTGACAAAGAAAAAAATCATCAAAGTGTGTATAAATCATGCATAAAACACATCAATGCTAGACACTTGTGCTAGAAATCATGCAATATTTATGAATTCATACAGGAACTACGGAATTATGTATTTTTTTTGCTTTTTAATGTTTTAAAATTTATACTGTTTGATATAATTTTTTTTTTATTAAATTTCTAAGATGTGGTTGAACATTACAAAATTTCCATTGTATGAGAGAGAGAAAAAAATATTCAAAAACAGGGATGAAAAAAATGTTGACTAAGGGCTTTTAATTTATTTCTATTTAAAAGAAATCCACTCTGTGGGAAATATTTGTTATCTTATTAGAAAATGTGTCAAAAATTCTTACTTCAATGAGCAAATGGAGGAGTATTGTTTTGAGAGAGAAATAAATGAGTAGAAATGAAGGAATGTTTTGAAGAAAAGTGTTTTATATTCAACAGTAGAGGAGGAAGAAAGAGATAATTTTTCTTTTAAACAGTGATAACACACAATTTTACCATATTTTCAAAAGGAAGTAACAATGTTTAAATAGTGAATTGGTAGAAAGTAAAGAGAGTGATAGTCCAAAAAACAAAAATCATAGGACAAGACTAAAGGTTCAATTGAAATGCTAAGTAGGGGCGTTATTTTGAAAATTCCTTTAAATTCTATTACTTTCTCTTCTTTTTTTTGAAGATTTATGTCTTAATTAAAAAGTTTAGAAAAATTTAGTTTTTTTCTTTAGCCATGTTTAGCGAGAGAATAAATCTTTCTTTTTCCTTTATTTTTAAAGGTAATAAGAATGATTGAAACTGTGTTTATGTATGTATATAATGTGTAATTAAAAAAAAAATAATATTTAAAACAAGATTAGGAAATATCTCTAACATTTTGACTCTCTCGCTGAAGAGAATATTTAGCACAAAAGTTCTCCTCTACTTAGCATTACCGATTGAACCATTAGATTGACAAAAATAGCCTAATAAACTTTGTTCATAGCAAGGGCGAGTATTTTTTGTGTTTTATCCTTTTCAAAATAATCATTCTTTATTTTTTTTATGAGAGAAACTTCATTGTTTCTGCAATCAAGTGATTTACATACATTTTCACTCTGTTTTAAAAATTTTCACTTGATCCTTAAAGCAGCCTCTCAGTGAGATAGACAAAAAAAACAAGGAGAAAAGTAAAATTTTCAGGGTTTTTAAGTGTCTTTCTCATGTTTTATAGACTTCACAAAGAAACAGACACAGTGAAAGAATAAAAAAGAATTCCTCCAGAGAGTTTTATATATATTAAATATCTATATAGTGCGCCTCATGTGGCGTGTTTTGTTCTACATTTTTTTTTATAGCTGTGTGTCTTTCCGGACAAAATATTACACCAAAGACATGAATCAGGAAAGAGAGTGAATGATGGAAAGATACTTTTTTTTTGTTTGAAGTCACAAAATTTTCTTTTTATATCTACATACAAATAGAATTTTTTTAATGTTCCCACCGACTGTTTGCAAGTATTTTTTTTTTTCAAATTATAAATCGTGTTATTTTTTTTGTAATGTTAAAAGAAAACTAAGCTGATATTGAAATTTTTTATTGATAAAAAAAATATTGGTGTGTGCAAGGAATATAGAAAGGGGAGCAGAATTGAAAAAAATCTAAAAGAAAATTTCATCAAGTCCAACAAATCAATATAAAAAAAGAAGGTGAGAAAGAAAATCATCTAAAAATGCATTTTATTTCATCTCTAAAGAGTTTTCTCGATTATTTCTTGACGGAATGCAAATTGTCTTGCGGCAAGTTTTCATAATGCAAGGTAATAAAATGAAAAACTAATTCATATCTAATTTGCAGAGATAATTTCTTAGATTAAGTAAAAATTATTTTTATCAATAAAATAAAAATGTAAATAAAGAAAATATAATGCAGACAAAGCTTAGAGCATGCATTGAAAAAATTTGTTATTCAACTATAAAAAAAAATAAATGAGAATGTTTTACATTTTCTTTTGCTAAATTCAATTTTATTTCTCTTGTATTTTGTCCTGCCTTTCCAACTTCCTATCCATTTATGTCCTTCTTTGCATCGAGTAAATAAGTTTATGTTATTTCATTTTAGTAATATCCTTGTCAACCTTAATACAGAAACATAGGCAAATTTGCTTCACTATATATCTTTTTTTTAATATGGTTTTGTCTTGATCTTAACGCCTAATAACATTTACTATAAAGTAACGATGTGGTGTAGCATTTCTCGAAGAACCTGCCTCTTGTCCTGGAATTGCCACAAATTATAAAATTTCTCATCTCCATATTTTTTTTTCTTTAATAACACTTTGTCAGATTTTTATTTTTTTATATCTATATATAGTAAGTTTTCTGTAAACGAAAGACTTTTCTATTTAGATTTTAATTTTATTTCTCTACATCTTACAACAATTATCTAGAGCCTCTGTTATTTTTTCTTGTTTCACTTAAAATCTCTCCAAAAAATGACCTTAAATGGCACGAATGGAAAATAGTGTGTGGATAAGGAGTTTTTTTTTTCTTTTGATAGAAAAGGATTAATCAATGATGGTGTATGACCTCCCATGTGGATTTAATGATAATTTAATTTATTTGGAAAATTTTCCTCGGAAAATATAGAATAAATTCAAAATGCAATTTCCACAATATTTCCAATGGTTTGTAGTCTCATTAGAAAGCAATTAGTGAGACAAACACACACTGCACGCTATAAATTTGAAAAGCATACACATTGGGAAGAGCTTTCAGCGATTTCCCAAACCATAAACCAACTCAATTACGTGAGGATGGTTACCCGAAAACCGATGAAAACTGGCGAATGTTTTAATTATGACCATCCAATCGATTGTTTGAAAAACATTTTGGGCGTATATCCATCATTATGATTGTCACATTGGATAGAATGATTTATCAGATTCATCGTGTAAATCATGTGAAATTGTGTGGACAAAGCTGTGCATTTGGGAAGACAGATAAAAGCTCAATCGAACATGTTGTGTATACACTAAGAGCATTAAGCTAAATAATTTCCCAAAAACATACAAAATAGACTTGTTCACCTTGTTCAGTTTAATTTAGATGAAGATATACGGGGGGAGGTGTCAAATAAGCTTTAGATTCCTGATGGATAGAACTAGAATGGTGTAGGTATTATAAATTATTAATCCTTGCAATCAAAATATTGTTTTTCATTACAGCTAGAGATTCACAAGATCTCTCCCATGTCAGAATACTCAGAAATATACCCAGAAAAGCATAAAGAAAACCTCTTAAAATTAATGCTTAAGAAAATCTCTAATTGTTAATTTATAGAAGAAAAAATCCCTAACAATTTATTCGTTAATAAATTCATTAATCTGAAAATACGGTGCTGCTTTTTTGTGAAAAAGGATTCAGAATGAATAAATTGAGGAAGGAAGATTCAGATTTACTACAATGATTGTCAGTTTGATTCTTAAATAGTCTCATTTCTCTGTGAAACTTCTCCAAAACTCTTGAGACATATTGATATATATTTAACTTTGACGGAAGACATTGAAAGCTCGCACGTAGAGGATTTTTGAATGTTATAATTCCTTCACACTATTTTCCATAAGATGCATCTAAAAGTTTCAAAATTAACTCTGTGTGGATGCTACAAAAGGGTTTGGATTTAAAAAGGTGTTACCTCATCAAAAAATATCCTCTTCATGGAGGTAGGAAAGAAATAGGGAGAAAGTGATGTTTTTCAGGGGATCATTTTTAATTTTTTATTTATTTTTTATTGTCTCCTACCGAAAAAGATGTTTCATTTTTTTTTTGCTAAATTCTTCATCTTTTAGCTTTTTGCCTTCTCTCCAAGTTCTCTCTCTCTCAAGCTGTTTGTGGTTTTTATTGTTTGGACTTTCACACCCCTTTTAAATGGCGCATTTTATTCCATCTTTCCATTTCTTTCAACATCCTCTCTATCATCCCCCAAAAGTTTTTAAAGCACAGCCTCATTCTTGTTTTTTAAAACCTTTCTCCCTATATACTTTTTTTCCCTCTCATCGAAAAAATCCTAAATAGCATCTCTCCTTCTTAGCTTTATTTTGCTTCTTGTTTTTTTTTTTCTCTTATTCTTTTACTCCCAAATGGAATAAAAAATCCAAAAAGACGATGGAATTAGAAAAATACTTGGAATCAATAAAAACACGATAGAAAAATATTGTATAGAATGTTATCTTTTCTCCAATATGCTCACAAAAAAGTTTATTTTCTCTTTGATTATCTTGAAGATTATCTCTTAATGTTTTTTTCTATATACCCATCAATTTTTTTTTCGAAATAGATTAATGTAGAATTTTCTTCTAAAAATTTCTCCTGAAAATATATAATATGTGCGAAGAACACGCACTGAGAGAAAAAAAAGGTGCATTTTGTGCTGGAAGAAGAAAGTTCACAGCTGAAGGTGATAAAAAAAAGTTGAGGGTAGAGGATTTAAAAATAGATTTTTTCCCCTTTTGGGATGAGTGGGAAAATGTAGCGAAAATTCACAGTGAAAGAAAGAACCTATTAAAAATTTATTGCATTTTAGGGTGGGTGGGTATATACCATTTGCGGTGTCAATGGAAGGTATAAATGTGTGTCAATTTGAATAATGTTGGCACGAAAGAGAAATAAATTGAGTGTCATGAGGAGCAAATTTAATGATTCAGTGATTTTTACGTGGGTCCTTGCAATTTTCTTTTTTTTTGCCAATTTGCGAGAGAGAAAATTCCACAGCGAAGATCGCACATGGAAGGGACTACATTGAAATTCAGAGCACCTCGCACAGTGCGGGTGTGACGAAATGATCTATTTCTCGCCCACAACTGGAATGCGATGATATATATTTCTTAATTTGTGTGCATAAGAAAATCAAAAATTATATATCTCAAGCCATGTCAAAAATATTCAGACTTCTCAAGCTTTCAACGTGAAAAGCATTTCAAAAAAAAAACTTTTGGCTAGACAAATGCACAGATTGAAGATTCTAACTAGAACTTTTAGAAACCATGGTTTAATTATTGAATTTTCAAATTCATTTCACACCAACCCGGAACCTAAGCATTCCCAGCTAATAATCTAACTTCTAAATTCCTCTATTTTACATAAAAAAATAACCTATTCTATAGAACTTTTATCTAATACGAAAGGAAAATAGAGAATTTTCCTCTCTTATTTTCCTTAAAGAATGCAACACAATCTCACTAACTTTTGTCCATCTAATTGTAAGATAAATAACCATCTATCAATCCTCTTTCGCGCTTATCCCAACGCGTTGAGCCATTTTTCACGCGGTCTTTCATTGGCTTTCTCTTGGTGTGTGTGTTGGAGAAAAAGAAAGGAATTTTTGCAAGTGGATAAAAATGAAACATAAAAAGAAGAAAAATCGTTGAAGAAAATTCTTTCACGCTTGTCCATCTTTCTTCCTTTAGCGCGCTTATATTCTCATGCTTATCATGTCTTTTTCACTTAATCTTCTTTCAGTGGAAATTTACACAGTTCATCATCAAAAAATGTCATTGCAATTATTATTATTTTCCTTTTTCTTTTAACTAGCTCTATGATAGTTACCAAAAAAAAAAAAAGATTTTCTTTTAAAAGAAAGAAGAAAAAAATGGGAAGTATTAACTTTTTTTTAAACTTTGTTTTAAATTAAAATTTCTATATAAGAGTTTATTATTCACACTGACGCCCATTGTTATGAACGTTTATTTGACTATGTGACAAAAAATATAGGCAAAAAAGAACAACGTACAATTACTTCTGATAAGCTACTCAATGTTGTACATATGTATGTAACACGTATAATATCATCATTTTATATATATCCAATAAATATATATATAGGAAATATGTATATAGTTTCTTGATGTATATAAATCTGGCTGAGAATGTCTCTACACAAGATAGAATATTTTTCATTGATAAAATGATGTGGTTTTTGGTGATGTGTGTCGATCATTTTTTTTTTCAGAATATATATATTTTTTTGTTTGTGGCACTGTAAAGAATATTTTTTTTTTAAATACTTTGTTCTTATACCGGTGTTTTTGGAAGTTTTCGTCTTGTCGGGGATGACGGTGATTTGTCCGTCGACTCATTATCTGTCAGAGAGAGAAAGACAAAAAACGAGAAAGAAAAAAACAGAGGTAGAGGGTTATCATATTACCAAACTACACCTATATTATGTATAAATATCTTGCGACTAAAAACGAGATATTATTTTTTATAAGTATATATCCATGGGAAAATGTCAGAGGATTTGTCACAGAGATTAAACATTGAGATGAGAAAAGGTCAATAAAATATGGTTTTAGCGGGTGGGTAAGAGAAATAACACAGAGAAAGGTTCGGAAAAAGAAGTAGAAGAAAATAAATGAGAAATGCCCAGGATGGGATGAATGCTTGATTTTCACATAGAACCCACTCACCTGGTATCAAGCCCAGAGACACCTCAGTCGACGCCTTGGAAGTTGCCGTCTGACTTACACCAACATCCCTTGCACCATCCTCCAGTAAATCACATATTCGATAGTCGGTGGCGTGCTCCACCAAGAGATCCACAACGTCCTCCGTGCGATCCATCACGGCACAAACCTCCTCGAAGCTTCTATCAATCAGGGAATATCCATTCCATTCAAGAATCTGCATGGGAAAAGAATTACACATTACTACCACAAAGCTCAAAATCACATATCTTAAAGCTCCTTGAAGCTTTAACCCTTTAACGTTTTTTTTAGGTCATACCCTGACCCAAAACGAAAATGATTTTTAGAGATATTTCTAGTTAATATTTTTAGATGCTTTCTTCACCAATTTAAAGCTAAAGGATCATCCTTTCAAAACATATTTTATTGATTTTTTTAAAAATCTTGTTTTTTTTTTGCCTGCGGTTCTTATACATTTGCAAAATACTATTTATATTGAATTTTCACTTCATATTCTATTAAGAAAAGTTTCTAAAAAAATTAAGAATTAACCGAAAATTGTAAAAAGAGAAATTCAGAATATTTTCCTTTAAAAAAAGATATTGAAAATGCCGCCCGTGAATTTACATTTCGAAATAATAAAAAGTAAAAACAAGAAAATAAAAAATTAAGATTTTTTTTTAAAAATTAGGAATTAAAAAAAATAAGAATTTTTTAATGAATACTTCTTCACTAATTTTGTTTTACCTTATCGCCTTGTAGTAAGCCTGCTTTCTCAGCTGGACCCCCAGGAACTGTCCATACAATGTAGGCAAAGAGACGACCATCAGCTCCTGTCTTACCACCCACTACTCTCATGCCAAAACCACGAGCTAGAGAGAAGAAAAAACACCCCAATTTATCAGAAAATATTTAAGATTTTTTATCAAACTCAATCATACTTCGATGCGCCTTATCAGAAGGATCCCTGCGCAAGACAACTCTCCTCTTGGAGGCACAACCTTGCCCCGAATCCACATCATGAATAACGATTTTTATGGCCTCTCCATCGAGCGATGTCTGCCGCCTGGGCGCCTCTAGGTCTTCCAGTGTTGGGGTTTGGTACGAAGGTGGTGGGATCACCATGGGGTTTGCACTTCTATTCTGTAGAGCCGAGATATCAGGCCTGAAAGTTTTAAACAAAGCCAACGGTTAAACGACTTTCAAAGGATTTCCCGCTGAGGAAGATTCATTACAATTGGGATCCTCGACGACGTGTCCTTCTTTCTGAATCATCAATCCCGAGGGTTGCACCTCCCTTGTCCGGACTCTGAATCGAATCACTCTGTGTTAGTTCATCGGGTGGTGGTACCCGGAATGACGATCTACGCGATGAAATTCTATCAGGAGGGACATTTTTCGTAGCAACTTGAGCTGCCTGTGCTAAAATTCCCGGAGCAAAGACATCATAGGCTGAAGCCCTGCAATTGCAGGAGAAAAGGGGTTTAAATTAAAGTTAAATGGTGAAAAATTGCATTTTGTGCTTGACAAAAGCAACCTTCTGGGCATTGGAGATGGTATCCCGAGGCCAGGATCGATAGTGCTAACATTTCCCATTGAAGAATTCTTAACGTCATCATCGTAGCTGTGCTGACGCACGGGAACACGGGAAGCACGTCGAGAGTTGAGCTTCGAAGGAGGAATGTCGAACTGGGAATCCCTTCTGGGAGGACTCGATGAGCGACTTGGTGCAACACTCCGTCCACGTCTCCACTCGTTGTCCCTGTTTGGTGTCTTTGAACCCTTCAGCTGCCATTTTTTTCGCAAGGATTTTTGAAATATAAATTCTTAGCTTAACTATAAAATAAATTTTAATTCAAAGAACAAATTCTTCATCAAGCGTTTATTTTTTTTTGGAAAATTAAGACTTTTTTGAGCTTTTCACATTTCCTCCAAGAGTGCATAGCTTTGAATTAATAATTCATAAACAGCAGAGGAGGAGAAAATATTAATAAATCAAACAGAACCGAATAAATATCAATGATTTTGATGATGTTTCCATCACAAAATTGACTTTGGTATGTTGAGAATTATTTAATAAAGAAATACAAATTCAATTGCTCGCCGCTCATACCTTGGTGGATATAGGGCATCTACCAAAAAAGGTTACTACAAATTAAATTAATTGACAATATATCTACAATCCGTCTTTTAAAATATCCTACAATATATCTATTTCACGTAGCGATTACTTTGAGCTATAGAGCCCTTTTGTTGAAAAATCCAATTAACCTCCCTTAAGTTTTGGGAAGGGAGGCAGCGGCTTGAAGGAATAGTGTCCAAAACTGATGTTAATCTCTTTAGAGGTATGAGCTTCCTCCACTGACATACATATAAGAAAGAAAACGAAGCATGTACGCTCATGGAAAGCTGTCAGAAACAGATGCGGGATTATCTCACTCACAGGGATTTTTCATTTCCCAGCAAAGGAAAATGATATTATAGAGAATGAGTTTAGTTTTGGGGAGTTTTAGTACATTTGGTTTACCAATTTGCGGTTCCTAATGTCATTCTAAATGCTGGAATTTCCTCGTGAAGAATATGTGGAGGAATAATACCTACACGTTGATGTTGGATACCACTAAATCCCATTTTATACTAGCTATACACACATATGTATAGTTAGCAGCCCCTGTTGCTCTTTCTTGGTTTCCCAGAGAAATGCGGGAATTTTATGAGTTTACATGGTATTTTCATTACCTTTTCGAGCTCTTTGAGTGAGGCCGGTGACACGTCTGAGTGCCTCCTGAGTTCCGGACTACGTGGTGGCGCCAAACCCAACCCATTTTCAGGTCCCAGGGTTGTCGTTGAGCCCAATTTTGCATCACTATGCCGACGCACAAGCACTTCCAATATTGGCACTTCCAGCATTGAATCCGTCGAATCCTGCGGGATGCAAACCCTCGAGGACATCTTTCGGCGACAGACACTGCATCTCCATGTGCGCTAAAGTAAGTAAATACAAACATAGCAACAAAAAAGGACCCTTCGTCATTGGGGTGTAAGTAAATTGAGTCGAAAAGTGGATAACTCTCAGTGGGAGTGGGAGGAGAGCTTTTGGGAAAAGCCAAAAAACGGAGGAGAAAATATTTAGAAATTCCAGGAATTCACCCTCATCCCCCCGCTCAACAAAAAGTATGTTGTAACGTCCGAGAAATCCAATAAATTCCAATCCTCGGGCTCATGGAAAATCTTTCTCTTCACCCCCATCCCTGTGAGATGGAGAAAAGTTTATTTCCTGGGCAAATTATACGAATTTTGTGTGGAATGTAAAGTGATATCGATTTGAAAGTTTTATATCACAAAACTCACGCTTATATAAAATGTATACCGGAAAAATCTTTACCCTGAAACATCCTCATGTTTTTATATCCACATCCAACACTTTACAAAGTCACATTCTGCATGGAAAACACAAAAAGTCCCCACACGGATTTAATGGTTTTTCCAAAATTTTTGCTAATATTGCAAGAAATGAAAAATATTGCAAAAGGGGCTGGCAAATTCTCAATTTTTTTTTGTATAAGATTTCCTTTTCTATTATGTTCAAGTGCTTTAGTGAGCTTTTAAAGCTTTTTAAAAATCTAATATGTGATTATTTGGAATACGCATATAAGAAAAGAGCTTTAATTACAAAAAAAAATTCTTTCATGTTAAAAATATTTATAAAAAATCATAAGCCTAATTACATAACTATTCTGTTGTATTAACATAAAAATGATATAAAGAAAAAGCTAAAAAAAATCTTAAAACATCCATTTCAAATGAACTGAATGGAATTCAACGTAAAAAGATGAATTTCATAAAACTTTTTTTTTTAATTTTATTTAAAAAGTTTGTTATGGAAATGTTGTTTGTTGATGATGAAAAATTATTTCTACATTTCATTTGAATATTTTTTAAAAAACTTTTAAAATTATTTTAAACATAATTATATGCTGTGATATTTAATGGAATTTCTTCACTGAAACTTTTTAAATTCAAAAATAAATTGAAAAAAAAATAAGAATCAAAAACTTTTAATTATAATTCCTCGGCAAGGTTTTCAGACAACTTATCAGCCCTCTCCTCCGGTGTACCAATGGGGAACACAAGGCCACTTACTCATATTTCATGCAACGTTATGTTACATTCAGCCCATTTCTCATATTATACTTCTCTTTTTTTTTTCAACAATCTCGACAAAAATTCAAACCTTGGGTCTTTAGAAATTGAAAATAGTAAAATGAAAAGAAGAGGTTGAGACAGCAGATGAAGCTTTACGGTCACTGAGCATGAATTGAATGAATTTTCACGGAAGCACAAACTGACGTTGATGTTTGTGCTCATCCCCCATGCCCTTGTCCCAACCACCCTGGATAATTGTAAGTATGTTTATTTACTGAAAGGAGTGTGCAAGAGGTATTTCCCGCAGATCATTGCTGCGGAGGATTTCAAAACTTTTCGCCTATACCCATTTTGCTCTATATATAAATAAGTATTCACGAGAAAGACCAGAAAAGCTCTCTTGTTGACGAGAAAGCTCTCATTTTGTTAAGGAAAAATAAACACGATAGGGAAATTCCTCCCCAAAACTCATCGCGGAGTCATAGAGAGCTCCTTTTCTCTCCACTCAATTATGCTAATTTTGAAGGACTCAACGAAACATGGAAAGCAAAAAGTTTATGTGTGTGTATGATTGTAATTAATTCAGAAATTTCCCTATGTTGTCCACCATAAAACGCACCGTGCACATGGAATGCCTTCACATTAAAAATTAATACGTAAATGTATGAATAAATTTTTGATGCACTTTCTGCTCAACAGCTTGAAAACTCAACCATATCCACCATATTAGCTGTTGTGAGAGAGAGCATAAATTAAACTACATTACATCGTGCTGAGAGATAGATACCAAAGTGAATTTTGGATTTTTTTAACGTATCGCTTCCGAGATATCAAGTAATTAAATTGTATGAAATTTTAATGTTCTCTTTCGGTTTTCATGTTATACCACATAATACAACAATAGTGGTGAACGCTCACGTATATCCCCTGACGAGCTCTCCTACAGCTCCCATACACCAACATCATTATACAGAGTTAATTGTAAATTATTTAATTTTCAAAATGTAGGGCACATGAGCAGCATTTTATAGTGAGAAAAAAATAAAAATAAAAAATAGGTAAATGAACAAAAAATCATTACAACGACTTTGGAAGCTTTTGGAAAAACTTTTAATATGTAAATCAAAGTCACGCTTAGAAAGTCAATTATCCCTCTCCTCTATATACTGATTGACCTAATGATATGACTTTCAGAGCTTTTAGAGCTTTTAGGTGAATACAATGCATGTTCAATTACTACATAATTCATACTGATTCAATCGACAGATATTAGTTTTTCCGAATTAATCAATGAATTTTGTAAATAAAGTGAATCAAAAAAGATTTTTTTATCATGTCAAGAATATCAAGGGGTGTTTATCTAACGAATATTTTGAATATTATGGGGAATCATTCTAAATATTTACGAGGGTTTTGATAACAACATCCCCTGATAACAGCCGACTAATATGAAACCGAATAAAAATCGAAAAATAGCCTCTTTGGGCTTAAATTTACTGCTTTTTAGGTTTTGATTAAAATTTTTAAGCGTTTTGAGATTGAAGATTCTGATTTTTTAGGGTTGCAACACAAATAATACTTTTATGTTTGAATTTAGCACGTTTCAGGTTCAATTTGTAGATTGTAGTTGTCCCCCCAAGCAGTGCTAAAGATCACTGAGCCGCTAAGGCCCTTCGTATCCCTCAAGGTGGTACTACCTTGACACTTAACTTGTGGAAGGTTGAATTTACTACTTTTCAGCTTGAATTTTTTACATTTAGGATACAATTTTACTCCTTTTTTAGACTTAGAATAAAAGAAAATTTAAGTTTTTTTAGACTCTGCTTTTTTAGGCTTGAAATTACCACGTTTATGGTTGAATTTACTACTTTCCAACTTGAATTTACTATACTTTTTTACCTTTCTTTCTGGGCATAAATTTAATATTTTTTAAGATTTTTTTTTCTTCAATCTCTGACTTTTTTAGGATTGAAACAGAAATATTTTTATGCTTGAATTTAGTTTTTTATTAGGCTTGAATTTACCACGTTTCGGGTTAAATTTACTACTCAGCTAAGAATTTAGTCCTTTTGAAACTTGATTAAATATTTTTTAGGCTTCAGCTTCTCAATCTGAGCCATTTAGAGACTAAAAACGAATATTTCGAAATCTTTGGCAAATCATCCGAATATTTTATCAATTAATCGCGAATATTTCCAAAGATCCCAATAATTTCATACAGATAAACACACCTTGAAAAATATCGATTTTTTCTCGTAATTTTCCCACACGCTAGAGCTTTTTTATGGCTTCAAAATTGTTAAGTGAATAAAATAAATTTCTAAAACTTTTTTAAACAGCACAAAAGCACCACTAAATCGTTTTTTAAAACACAAATTTATCTCTAAAAAATATAATTTAAAATGATTTACCGAGAAAATATCAAAAAGTACAATTTCAGCCTGAGATAAGTGTGTAAAATGGTTGAGATTAATGCTTTCTTGTGGCAATGCCCCGTAACATGGTTTTCATACAATAAATCCAAGAAATAATCATAAAAAATGCAACATTAAATGCTCTTTGTAAGCAATTGACGCAAGAATAGGGATTCTGTGAGAATGATTATTGTCGCATTTAAATTATTCACATTTAATGCCTCGTAATACTCACTTAATCATTCATGAATTTTATCACCGCTTATGCACATGATTGATTCAACTGTAACCACTGTGACAGTGTGAGAGTGAAATTGATACTAAAATGTCCTTTTATTACCTTCTTTCATATACATAAGTATATGCGGGGAGAGTATGTAAGTGAAGCTTTTTTTTTTGGTAAGTAGCTTTTTGTCTCTCCTCAGAAAGTCAAAATATCTCCCACACACGCAAAAAAGTACTGTGTAAAGAACAGAATCTTATTAAAATCCTCAAGGCCGTGATTTAGGTAGTCACACAAAATTATGTTGGAGCTTTTGATTCTCAATTGAGTGAGTAATTAGGAAAGTTGCAGCAATCGTGAGTTAATTCGACTTGAATTGTTCTTCATGCTTCTCTTTTTTCTGGCAATTCAACTTGATGGGTTTTCCCGGTCGTTGCCAAAATCCCACAAGTTTGCAGTACACATGCTGCGTGATATATATTCACAATTTTATGTATACAATGGGGGCAAAGGAAAGTTCCTTTTATATGCCTCCGGTCGCTCCCTTTTCACCACACTTGTGTGCCATTCGCATGCCACCCACTTGTGTATACGGGGGGGAGGGGGGAGGGGGTGAGGATGGAAATGTGTCCACCCTTTTTTGAGAGCCTTTTCTTTCCGTGCCTCACGTGCCGGACGCGGGATGAGGATGAGTAGAGGGATTATCATCTTTTATATACCCCATACTCACAGAAGGGGCACCCACCCCTTCTGTGGATGGATAAACAGGAGAGAAATGACACTCACCACGTCCTTGTCCTCCTCCGTCTTACTGTAGCTGGCACAATCTTCGCAGACACGCTGCTGGCACTCACAGCACGTCTTACTGAATTCGTCTGGTTTGAAGGACTTTAGGCACACTCTACAGGCGCCCGACCGCTGGGGTGGTTTCGACGGGTCACCCTTTTCCGCACCCTGCGCATGTTGGGGCTCAGCAGGCGCAGGAGCAGGTTGGGGATCGGGTTCGGGTACGAGCGATGGTCTCGGTGACATTTTATGCACCTTATCCTGCGCCGTCAGCAGCGACGTCGAAAGGGTTTGCTTGAACTTACCAAACGTCCCTGTTGACTCCTGTGCTGACTGCGTCTGTGCCTCGTCTGCAGCCACCATCTGTAAAAAATTTTAAAAAAAGTTTTTTTCTTATTTTTGCTTTAAAAAATTTCAATGAGAATCATTTGAAAGATTCGGCATCGCTGATCTACGCCAGAGATTTTCAAGTAATCGTCAAGAGTGAAGAGCTTTAAGAAGAGGGAAAGAGTCCTTGAATGAAGCATGAGCTTGAATTTATATTTTATAAAAAATTATAATAAACTTTCTTTTATTAATTTCCAGGAAAATCATTACTAGCTTTTTTGAAGTTTATTTTTAAATAAATTATTAAATCAGACCATTTCTTTGAGAAAACTTAGCTTCAAAGAAAATTCCAACTAAAGAAAATTTTATAAAAGAATTAATTAAAATAATTCACAAAGATTTTCCGCAGCTTTTTCCTGGAAGCTTTCAAGCAAGTTTTTTATCAGAAGGCAAGGAAAATTTTTTAAATTAAAGAAATTAATACATTGAGCTACAATCTTGCATTTTTTTCCAGTATTGTGAGTTGATATGTCACCTAAAACACTTTCCGTTTTCGTACAAAGTTATGAGTGAATTAATTTAATTAGAAACTTTCCTCATGTATAAATTTTTGGTGTACTACCTTCATGTTTAGTTTGAAATTATATTAAAACAACATACTATTCATCTTGAATTTGCAGAGAAGTTCCAAACAGTGTACAACATATATGATTTTCTGACAAGCAGGTGAAATACAATATATCCCTGCAGTAAAACCTACTTCTTCTAAATTTAGATGAACATTTAATTGATTTTCCTTTCGTGGAAATAGTTTTTTTTGTTGTTGAAGAAGAAATTTCAATATAAAATTTTCAATCAAAACACCATCATTTTGTGAGTTGGAAACTTCCGCTGGTTAAAGCGTCAAAGAGAGCTCAAATGTTTCAAAACGTTTCACGAATTGTGTGAAAGAATTTTCGCGCAATGAAAAGAAGGAAATGAAAGCTAGCGGAGCAACTGAAATGTCGCACGATTGGGAGAAAAGTCAAAAAGGAGCGAAGAAAAAAAAAAGAGGAGAATTTTCCATTATATGGGGTGGGTGGTGAGAAAGATGGAGTGAAAAGCCACCAAACAATTCCTTCTGGCAATTGAAAATGGAATAGACACGAATACTCCTCGAAGCTTCTTTCGTTTCACTCCAAAAGAGAAAAATAAGTAATATTGTTGAAATGCACAAGATGGTTTGTGACCCCCTCTTGCTGCGCAACATCTCGATGGGTTCCCATCTCTTTAGAGCTGAAGCTGCCACCCCATCGACAGCATTTCTCCATTTCATTTCAATTTCATTCACCCATTAATTCGTGATTTGCTTCATTTCCTATGCGAGGTGCTCACACAATTTTCCCAGACTCCTTCCTCGTAAGCCCCCCTTTCTCGTCCCTTCTTTACCATCCCATCCGTCCCCACATATATTCATCCCATCGATCTGCAAACCATTTTAGAGGTGTTCATCGTTGATGCCTCGAGGGCACCGGGTGGAATATTGGGTGGGTGGCGGAAGACATTCGCACAGTGTGTTTGTTTCTGTGCAACCAACATGAAATTTCGTCTCACAGCTTCGGTGGCATAGAAGCTCTCCAAGAATTATTTGCCAGCAAGAAATTATTTCGTCTTTCGAGAACAAAAGGCAATAAGGGGAAGCCGCGATATCTCTGCGTTATATTTGATTCTTGTGTGAATCATCTGTAAAATTGGATATGCGAATGAAACTAGAACACCATTCATCGTGGGAAGTGGAAGAGATTCTAAAGCACATTTTCATTGGAAATATATTAGAATATGAATCAACCAGGTATTTACTAATCTCACATTCAAATATATTCAGTCTTTGTTTAAAAAAAAACTACAATAATGACGTCATTATTCGTATTTTAGGTAGATTTTGCTGATTTTTTTCTAACTGATCCAGAAGAAAATTGAAAGTTTCTTTTAGGAGATTTATTATGCTTGTTTGATTCTCTTCTAAGCATATTCCGATTGTTTTGAATGAAAGGGGTTTCCTTGACATAAATGAATAAACTCCTTTTATGAATTTCAAGAAGACAATGCCTAGATAAAAAAAAAACTGCCGGAAAAACTATTTTTTTTTATTCAAAAATTTTAGGAAAATGTTGAATCAATTATTAGGGTTCAGCCAAGTCTATCATAATATTATACTCCATACAGAGCGAATTTTCAGTCACATCCAATAGCTGTGAAGCATGGTTCGTAGTCACGTAGCCAAGCCACAAAGAATATTGAATGGTATTGAACTTCGTATTGAACGAAATGGGGGTGAAATGTCGCCTCATGAAATGTTGGTGTAATTTTATTATAGTTGTCGAGAGGGTAATTTAAAAATCTTTTGTTTTCAGTGTGTGATTTAGGAGGGACAAACTTTTCAATTTGAGGGTAGAGAGCTCTCGAATCCCCAATCATGGACATTTTACTCCAATTCTCTGTGTGCGGAAAATTCGTCCATAAAAAGACAACAAAGTACTTGACCGTCTTTAGAGCATTCCCTTTTTTTTTGATGGGGAGAAAATCAAACCTCCCAAAACAGAGGAAAAATTTTTAGTAAACCCTTTTTGTTTTTTTTTTTATTATTTTGAAAATGATAAAATGGGAAATACGGAAAATACAACCTGGGGCTTCTAAATAATTGCACGAGCATAATGAAAAATTCACCTTCTCTTCGAGGTTATTCCATGGCAGTGAATCGCAAGATTTCTCACATTACACTGAAAATCCCCCCAGAACCTAATCACACAGCTGAGCTCGCTTTTCACAAACACTCCTCCGGGGGCGCCTCCCCCATATATGCATAAGAAGGTATTTAAAATGACAACTTCCATTTACCTCCAAAACAAGCTCTTAATCCGATTTTAACAAGGCGAGGTAAAGCTGCAAAACGCTTAGTAAGACCTTGTTTATTCTTCTCTTTTTTTTGCACCGACACAGAATGGAAAACAAAAACCATTTCTTAGTATTAAAAGGTCAGTTAAATCATTGTAAAACATTCCAAAAAAAAAAACTTTGCAATTTAATATGACATTATTCAAAAAGTTACTTTAGCATTTATACAGCTCTGACCTCCCGAGAATTCAAATCCAATCACAAAGTTAGTGTTTTGGATCATTTTCCCATAGAGGAGCCATAAGGAAAAGTTTATCGAGTACTTTAGTCTTCTATCTCATTTCCATTTCAATGATATATATTAAAATTGCACCTGAGGGTAATATTTATGGAAGCTCCATAGATTTAGTAACTTTGGTGATTCAATTTTGAGATACAAAATCACTATGTGTGTGTATGACGTACACAGGGGGAATTTGTAATTTACGAGAAGAGAATTAGAAAAGAAAAAGATTAAGATTTAAAAAAAAAAGATTTTTTAATTAAATTTTACCTTTTGAATTCGAATGAAACTATTGTGATTTTTTAAAGAGTTAAATTAGTTTCAAATAAATAGCTTCTAAAGCAAAAGCTTTGAAAAAGCTTTTTTTTTCATTTTTATAAATACTTACTTTAAAATTTTAAAATATCCAAGAAACAATTTCTAGAGAAAATCACTTTTCAAAGGATTTATTTCTTTAAACTTTTATATTTTTTACTCAAAATTAGCGACTTTATATTTTTTAATTAAAAAATCGTTAAACTTTATATTTTTGCAGTTTTCTCCTAAATTAGGAAAAGAGAAAACTCGAGGAAGGAATAAAATTAAAGAATTTATAAAAAAAAAAGGAAAAAATCGTTTGCTTCTACCAACATTTGTACCAAATGTTGGTGAAAAATGTGAATAACGTGACTTGGAGTGAATGATTTTCTTCATAAATGATGTAGAAAACTTCCATGCCCCCACCACCCCACCCCGAAAAAGAGTTTGAATGAAAATTTAAGACTTTCCCATTGACTATAAAGCTTCCTCCATCAATGGCACCTTAAAGACGCAATCTTTTCGTTTTCTCCCGAGGGGGAGGAGGGGGGATTTCTGTGTGAATTTTTTGAAAATTTCCACCGCCAAAAAGATTCATAAAAAAGTCTTTAAGTGTCGTGCGAAGGAACAATAAATTGAATAATTAATAGAATTTGAATAATTTAGAAGACAGAGGGACTGAAGGTTAACAGACAGTGCAAAATCCCCTAATCAGAGGGGTTAAAGTCTCCCTGGCTGGCAATCAAGCAACTACCTGCTATTCCTGAGTACCACGGATGGGGCGAACTTACCTTCTTCATGAAGGACATCACATTCGTCGGCAGCATCTTTTTTGGGGGTGGTTTTTAAGCTGGTGGCTCTATGAGAAATTTATCCTGGGAATTCTGTGTGGGGGAGAAAGAGAAAAGAGGAAAATTGTTGTAAAGCTTTTTTTCTGCTATACTACACAGTATCCTCCCATACCGTCCTTCATGTATAGAGGGAAATTGTCTAGGAAAATGAGAAGGAGGTTTGGAGGCGTGGATATGGGGTGAAATTGTTGCTTCGAACGGGGTGGAGGAATGGTGTCAAGGGAACTCATGGGTTTGGGTGTGGGTGGGAAATTGCGAGGAAAAGTGCTGTCAATTCTCTCACCTCGGGTGTCTCCTCGGTGGGCTCTTCTGGTTGGTGTTGCGATTGGGTGTGCGGGAAAAAGCTCACGTTAAAAGCACATCATTTGATTAATTGTCTCTGTCGCACATCCAGGAGCACAAACTTTCCATACACCGAGTGCTTTGGAATATATATTTATCGACCATTTGATGTGTTGCCCGCTATACCTCCCGCGGTGGGTATGGGGCTTATGGGGATGTGTTAGAAAAGTGTCCGGGCTGTGGGTGGCCAGGTGGGCCAAACCCCACGGCCAGGGATGATTATTCACTTGATGACGGGTGTTAGCCAACAATTTGGCATATGTCCTGACACGGCTGTGTCCTTCCACTCACTAAACTCTCACCCTCGCGACCACTCTCTCGGGCTCTCAGGATGCATTGAATGCTGCCAACATGAAGGATCCCAAGGATATGCGCTCTTTATGTTCTCTCTTTTGTCAACCACCTCCCCTCCCTCCTAATTTCTCCGCCACAGTCGCGCTATGTGGATTCCCAAAAAGGGGAGGTATGGCGCGATGGGTGGTTGGGTGGAAAAAGAAGAAATGATTGTAACACACTGGTTGCGCACCACACAAACCTATATCCACTCGCAAGTATAGTCAGATCCTAGACAAGAGAGCGAGAGACCTTTTTTTTTACTTGATATACCATCGATGAGGTTGATAGTCCACCTCCCCCGCCCGACCAGTAATTTTTCTTCCACCCTTCAATATGTTTGAACTTGCTTTTCACCTCTGGGTGTCTCTTTTTGAGCTTCCACCTTCCACTCCAAATCACCCGATAAATGTTTTGATAAAAAGTAATAAAGTGAGCACCACTTTTTTTTTCCTCTTCTCCCTCAATAATTTCACTCTTTTTTTTTACACTTAAAACACTAAAAACATCCACTATACATTATCAACTAGACGTCCTCTATACAACTTTATTTTTTTCCTACCAATATTTGTAGATGATTGTGAGTTAGACTTTTTGTTGATTCGATTTTTCTTTAAACTTTCTTGAACATTGATAAAATTTTCTCCGTACGTCTGGATTTTCCGCCTGACGTTCTAGCTACTTGTGTCAGGTTTAGAAAAAAATCTCAGACAAAAAACTCCCTTATCAATATAGAGACGCTACGATAAAAATGATTGCATTGAAATGGGGTTGATCATCTTTGTTGCAAAAAAAAGGAGCTTTGCAACGAAACTTTTCTTTTTAAGCTTTCGCCAAGGTTTCCCCAGCACTTTACACGCTCATTGCGTCGCTTTTAAAACCACCCCCAAAAACTCCAAATTCCACGGAAAAAATCACACACATACACAGACACGAAATCTATTAATATCCGTGGGGTTGGGGGATTTTCATTCTTTGTTATTCTCCTTAGCTGGGCATTTTACTTTTTTATGTACATTCCCTTCTGGATGCGAAGCTTCTCACCAGCCGAACTTCCACAAGTGTGTAAGGGCTCAGCCCGGGACACTATTGGATCGTTTGTGTATTTCGCACTTTTCTATTTACGTGCGTGACCCGCGTGTGTGGGTGTTAGAACGAGGGCTAGAGCACACACAGGGCATCTTATTTATTTGTGTAAAAAGTTCTCTATGCAGTATTAATAAAAAATAAAAAGAAAAATGTTATATCCCTCTAATTTGCACCACACACACACGATGCCCTAAAGCTCTCGTCATCAACTGGGTACTCTTGGGTGCTTATACCCTGGGAAAAGTATGCTCTTTGGATGATGGGAGAGACGTTAAAGGGAGTGAGAGAAAGTCGTGAGCGAGAGAGCTTTTGCGCTTTTCCTACGTACGCGTGCGCACCCACTCAACCCCCCCGTCACAGCAGGGCAACAGGCGCTACCGACGTCCTCGGCCACCCACTTGTGGCCACCCCAAAAAAGCTCCGGCCCACCCCCGGGGACTGCGGACTGTGTGAGGTCGAGGCTCGAGGGGAGACCACCCCGGACGCTGAATTATGAATTGATCTCTGTCGCGCGGCAGAGATTTCTCGCGAGGAACACCAGAGGAGGGCTCTCCCGCACTTCTCCAGGTGATTCCCAGCAAGCTTCAAGGGCAATTTGGGGAAACCCTGGGATGGCTCCGACAGTGGAATGGGGCGCATACGGCACGAGCAACCACCACCGCTGAATTCGGCGAACAATGATAGGAAAAACGTGATGTGGGAGATTCGAAATCTCGCGATTACGGATACGGGAAAGATTTTCTTTTTGCAGGAAAACTCATGAAATGATTAATTTTAAATTATTTCTTTCGAACTTGTTTTCAATGTTCTGAAAATTCCCGAAGTCAATTTCTTTCCTGTTTATCCTTAGAACGAGACCATGCCAGGATTAAGGATATTCTTTTTACTATTTTATTTTTTATTTAAGTTCATACTATGTGTTGTTGTACAAGAATTAGAATACAAGCTCAAATCAGAAAATGAGTCCATTAAGCAAAAGAAAACATTTTTGAGAATTTTTAGGGATTTTCTTGCAAGAGAAATTGAAGATTTTTTTTTAAGAAAAACTTTGTTTTAAGCTTAGGAATAGGAAATGAAATCAATAAATTATCATACAAAGAAAGATTAAAAAGAAATTTTATTTAGCAAAACATTGCAATGGAGACGCCGGGTTTTACCAAATCCCTTATATTTTTTCAATTAATCATGATGGAGACGCCTGGTAGTTGTAAACTAATTACGTATTTTTAGTGCTTTTACGTAGGGGAAAGCGGGGCTAATTAAGTCACTTAAGGGTTTGGAAAAAGCTTAAAATATCATATTTCCTTGCTAGATAAAACAAAATGATCTGAGAAAGAGTTATAGGGCAGCTAATCTCATAAGAAATGAGCTATACATTTCGCTTTATTTATTTGGGAAATATGATATTTTGTGCTTTTTTTAAACCCTTAAGTGACTTTTTTAACCCCACTCTCCCGTATATATTTTATTTATTTTCTTATGCATGATATGCATACCAGTGGAGACGCCTGGTTAATCGTATATACCTTTTAGCTTTCAATTTCACCCCAAAAGTTTTGATTTCAAACAATTTTCACACACAAAAAAAATATTTCCAATAAACCCCTCCTATGTTATAAATTTTGCCTACAAATTGATATCGAATTTCACAGATTTACTGCGCAATAAAACTATCTGTCTACAAATTAAGAGGTTTATTTTTCGATAAGAAAACACAAATAGAGTGTGACAAAAATCTTAACATTTATGTGCAACACATTTACGCTTTTTCCTTTCCCTTTCGTGCAGTGTGCGCCTATATATTGGGGTGATTTCCGTGGGTTGAGCTTTGCTGTCGTGAGTTCACCCCTTGTCCACCCCCTCATCAACTCACACCCCCGCGCTGGTAAAAGCGATACACTTCCGGAACAAATAATCCGCGTGTTTGTCGACAGAAACGGGAGCTCAGATGATGAGCTTCGACGCGTGGGTGGGTGTTTGCAATGCAGGGCGAGTCTCATGGGGCTGCCAGCGAAAATCAGGGACTGTGCGGGTGGATAGGCGGCAGGGAAAGCACACACAGGGCACACACATACACACACATGTCAGGAAAATGGACAAGGTGGACTCCTATGTCGGATGACCTCGATGTGGATGGTGTGGTGGTGAAAAAAAAAGAAGCGAAACAAAGGGCGCAAATGGGGATAAACTTCCGTGTGTGGGTGGTAATTTGGGACCAGGTTGTTTTGGGGGTGAATTTTTTTTCCGGGTACTGCTTTTCTCAATGGAGCTGACCACCCCATATTTTGGGAGGTTGGAAAAAGTCGCTGAAGACGTGTGAGGCATATGGGGGTGAGTAGAAAAAAAAAACTCAGATTGAGATGAATAATTTAGCGAGTGAAATGACGGAGGGAGAAAATGCGACATAGGGCAGGGATCTTGAAGGAAACTTGATTAATAAAATACACGAGAGTGAGAAATAGGCAAGCAATCAAAAGCAAATAAAGTCAAGGGGCGGTTCAGTGGGGCAAAAAAATCGAAAGGGTCCCACCGCGATGGGAATTGAAGGGGCATAATGTATAAATATTGAGGGGGAGAAAGTTGGAGGGAAACAAAAAAACTATATTATACGTAGAGAAGCAATAGCATGAATTATTCACATTTTCACTTTGGTTACAATTTTAATGACTCTCCCATCGATCAGGGGGTGGGAAACTGGCACACTCGCAAACCTCTATATTTGAATAAATCTTCCGACATAAGGGGGAAATATTTTTAGAAAAAGAAATATATGTTTTGATTCTTTCAGCAATATCGGTGACACGAATGGTGTGGGGTTTATACGTTCATTAACTTTCTTCGGGTCCACCTCGAAATGTTGTATAAAAAAAAGTTATTTCCCATAAAATATGTCACGTATAATTCTAAAATTAAACACCGAGACGGAAAGGTGTTAGATTTTCTTGAAATAAAGTTTGACAAGTCAAAAGTTGAAAAAGGAAGAATGAGGTAAAACGACAAGTGCTTGAAAATAATTAACTTTCTTCATTGCGAAAGCTGTGTGCTGTACCTGCTACAATTTTTTGATAAATATTGCCACAAAAAATAATAAACCAATCACAAAAGATTTTCTTTAAAGTTTTTTTTTTAAACCCTAATAATTTTCCCTTGAAAGCTCGAGAAAGCCATCAGCCACACTAATCAATATTTTAAAATTTAAAGCCAACACTCCCTTTGGTCAATGGATTTAAATACATAAATCATAAATTAATCATATTTTCAATTAAACCATGTTATCGGCCCCAAATTTACATAAACCATCCCCAAATTGGAGATTTTTATGAATATTTCTCAATTTAATTAATATTTTATACATTCAGCCCCACATTTTAACCGTTTAAAAAAAATGCAAATTCAAATGCTGCATAATTTACAACGAAAAAAAATGCGTAAACCCAAGAAATTGAACCATAAGATCACCAATGGAGATAAGCAGTGGCTCTTAAAAATAATCTCATGGCATATGGAAATCAGTGGCAATTTCCTTTCTCTCCTAAATAACTTCGTCCCTCTTTTTTTTCATAAAATTCCTCAATTACGCCTTTCTGCCTCTTCTAATTATTTTTCACGGAACCTCATCGGGATTCTTCCGGAGAAGCTCACCACCCACCCCTCACTGCCACTTTTCTCCGCAAACCTGAAAGCCATTTACCTGACAACGAAATAACTTTTTCACTCACAAAAAGATTCCCATCCTCCCCCATTGTGGATTGTCAATTTTAGCGAAAAAATTTCCCCTAAACGTGGATTTAATTTCATGTTTAGGAATCAGACAAAAATTTCGGAGTTTCAATTAATTAGGAAGGAAGAAGAAATAATGGAGTTTTGCCCCAATGTTTTTTTTAGCACTTGGAATTTCTTTTTCCTTTGAATAATGTGAAAATTGATATTTTTCCTTTATGTTTTAAATTTTATACTTACTTAAATGAATTGTCTAATTAAAAATTAATTAAAGTTGCTATTAAAAAAAAATAGAGCAGAGAATTTTTCAGGGATCTAAATAATTATTAATTAGATACTGATCTGAAACGAAACTTTTCCTTATTCGATTTTTTAAAAGTTTTATTTAAAATTTATTTTAAATGATTTATGTTATCATGTAAGTGTGAAAGCATTCTTGGGCAGACACTACTCAGTTGAGCTTAAAAATTTAATTCGGTCTTAAGGTTTTTAAGTCAGATTAACAAATTGTATATTTTGTAATAAATACAAATTTTGATGTCCAAAAAAATTATTGAAAAATATGCAATCTGTAAATCTGACTTAAAAGTTTTAAGACCGACTTACAAATTTTAAGTGAGATCGAAAAAAAACTGACCTAAAACCTTAAGACCGATTTAAAAACCGACTTAAATTTTTAAGCCCGATTGAATAGTGAATTCTGCTCATTGTCTCACACATATGCGGAAAAAAGCTTACAAGAAATTCGTATAGAAAGGTTACTTTTCACATCAGAATCCACCCACTCATAGGCTAAAATGATTGGATTTTTCTTTAAAAAAAATATGTAAAATCTGATCAAATTGAAGGAATCGAACTGAATTTAAGGAATTAAATGACCCATTTTGACAGCTTTAATGACTCTCAGTTACCTAGAATACCTAGAATTTAAGCTTCTTTTCAAGAAGAAAATCTTCAACTCACACAGCATCACCAACACAGCTGGAACTCAAACACAAAGAGACGAAAGAAAAACAATTCTTTTGCTCAAAATGTTGCATTTTGTATATTTTGCAATTATATTCATTTTCTTTTTTTTTAAGTTTAATAGCTTTTTCTTAATTTAGTAACTTAAAATTAAAGAGACTAAAACGCTAAAATTGAAAATTTTCAATGAAAACCTTGGAACAGCACCTGACAAAACAATTCCTTCTCACTTCCTTTACATTTTTCACAAAAAAAATGGAGAATTTAATTTTATTGTTTAATTTTGAGAAACACGATTATTTAGAAAATATATTTTCATGCTCTCATCAATTCAATTTAATCAAATCATATTAATGTAAAAATGTTCCATAAAGGATACGTTGGAAAGAGAGAATGTAAAATGAAAATGAGAAAATTAAAAATCAATTTTCGTATCAGCATGTTATACAAAGAAAAGAAAAAAGAAATCATAATGTAATATCAATTACTAATCATTACACATTGTTATTCTCGCCGTAGTTCACCTGTAGTTTACTTTCAGTAAATTTATTATTATTATGTAACGTAATTCATTAGACTCTATATCGTATTTTTTTATATTTATCCTCGAAACTTTCTCTTTTTTTTATACACCACACAGTGCTTTCTTTTCTCATCCAAATCCCTGATTCAAGCTCTCTCTGTTTACTCACACACACAGACTCATACACACTGTGCCATCAACCCCCCTTGATTTTTTTTTCGGGGGACGGCTCAGCGTGGAAAGCACAACATTTTTTTCCCTCCACTTTGTCAACGAATAAGTTTTCTCTGTGCCTTTTTTTTCTTCTTCTAACCATCCCTCACCCTCTCGACCCCAACAGCACGCGGGGGGTGAAGAAAAAAGTATAAAATTACACGCACGGGCGACACACGCCAACGAGGGCAAGGAGGAAAATGTTTGCTATATATTTTTCCGTTTTGCATTAACTTTAATCATTTTTATTTATGGAAGCATTTTGTGCGACTTTGTTAGTTGTCTCTTTGCTTTCGAGTCTCAATACACGTGTTGCTCTCAAAGTTTTTAGAATCTTCGCTAGAATCTTCTGATAAAATGGACAGGATCGTTATGTATGTGTTATGATGTTCCGACGTAGTGTAAAATCTATTCAAGAATTTTTTCGTTGCATTCAAATTCAATTTTTTTTGACAATTCTTACGATTGACGTCTCTGATGTCTGACGTTTATTTTCTTGTGCTTGGCGTTTTTTTTTCTAACGTTTATTATTTCTTTTCAAACGTTTGATTATTATTCTTACGTTTGACGTTAAATTAAACGATTGACACTTCTTATTTGACACTTCTTTTTTAGTGTTTGACGTTTATTTAATCACTTGACATTTTTTAGACCGCAGAAAAAAATAATTTTTTAATTTCTTTTGTAATAATTTGGCTGGAATATTTTTATTTTAAACTCTAAAAAATAACCTAAACTGTCAGAGCTTTAGAGTGTTTAGGCCAATAGCGAAGAGGGTTGTTCTGTAGGTATTCTAAAGCTTTAGAAAATTTTCCAAAACTAGAATTAAAAATAAAACGGATAACTAATTTAAAAAAAAATTAAAGTGATTTAGAAAGTTTCAACTTTTAAACTTTAGGATTAAACTTTAAACGAAGCGCTTTCGCATCCATTTTACGCCCCATGAGAGTAAATGAAACATTTTTTAAGCAATTATTTTTTTCTGCATTCCATATCAATTAATTTATTTATTAATTGATGATATTGATTTTGAAACACTCGAGCTTAATTCAATAAATTAATTTTATTCATTCATTTTTTATGATTTATTTTATGAATATTTAATTGAGCAAAATTGGATTTAATAGACGATATTCAAATAATTTAAAATTATTGTTTTTTCTTTTATCGTGATTCTTGTTCTTTACTTTAATTTCCTGAAAAAGGGATATTTTTAAGAAGAGCTTTTCTTTATCTTTAAGCCAATTTTTCAATCGTTCTATTAGGCCTTAAAAAAAGCCTTTCCAAAGATTCTAAAAACCTCTTCTGAAACTTACTGAGCAACAGTCCTTTATAATACGGTGTGAACATTAACCCTTGGAATGCGGAGCGGGGTCGTTGAACGACCCCAGCGCTATATTTCGTGTTATATCTCCATAAATATAAAAGATACCATTCCCATCTTTTGGAAATAAGTTCTTTGGTTATCTGAGGAGGTTGTGTAAAAATTTCAGCTCAATCCGACCACCACAAGAAAAGTTATTAAGGAAAATGTAGAAGAAGGGAATTCAAAAATTGGTGTAACGGCCATGCTGCGGAAAATTTTTTAGAGCATAAGCAACATAAAACATAATTAGAAGCATGTAAATGTGCAAAACAATAAAGAATATTCGAGAAATATTGCCATTTATCACGTTGCGGGAAGTGAGGGGAATGTGGGGAAGAGTGAAAAAAAAATTGCAGTTTCTTGGCAAATTTCTCAAAAAGAAATTGTGAAAAATGAGTGAAAAATGTTTTTCCCAAATATCTTCTTCTACGTGTTTTGTGGTGGAAAATTTGTGGTGCAGGGTGCAAGAGGACTATATAAGGAATCTATAGGCACTAACCCGACAACTCCAGGTTGTATAGTTTGGGAGAAAATTGGCCTTCTTTTTGGGGTCGCTCAACGACCCCACCTTCGCATTCTACGTAACCTCCAAGGCCTCCGCATTCCAAAGGTTAACTGGTAAATCTCACACATATCATTCCCTATGACCTCAACCCTCCACGGAGATCCTGCGTGACAAATGTCCCTGTGCCATTTCTTTCCATTCTTTCGTCCTTCTCCCGTTCAAATATATAGCAAATTCACACCCAACGGGATTTGCTTTATTATTTTTATCACTTCCCATTCGTATTTTCTCATCTTAAATGCATAAATTATTTCCTTCATTTTCTCTCCCTCTATTGCTCTTCGTCCTTGTCGTCGCAAAATTTCCCGGAAGGAATTTAATCACTTTTGTCCTGTGATTTCTATAGACCCATTTACACATCATATCCATTAATTTTGGGAGAATTCTCAAGCAATAGACAACACCCCAAAATCCATCCCATACTTCCATAAATTTCTTCCTCTATGACTTATTATTTTTCAACCTTCCTCCCCACACACATTCTCACACACCTTCTCCGGCAAATATTGTCATTGTCATGGTTCTTTAAGGGCTGAAGAAAAGCTCACGGAGATCACAAAATGTGACGTAGAGACATTTAAAAAGTCTCACGATTCATTTTAAATTGAATTAGCTGTGTTTGCAATTATTGCAACAATTATTCTTGTAATTACACCCCCACCACTCTCTCTCTCTCTGGGTCCTCTCTGTGTGCTCGTGTGTCCCTTCTTTTGCGTTAGGGGAATTGTCTCTTCGTGCATGCAAAAGTCTTCTGGGAAGAATAATTCATACAATTTCTCGGTTCCTTCCTCAACTTTCATCATTTATCAAAATGAGAGAAAGAATACCACCCCATGTCTATGTGAGACTACATAATCATTTCTCATACAATTAAGAGGATATTTCGTTGTGCTTTTTGGCTTTATTCAAAAGTCCCGTGAGAAGAGCTTTAAATTGGAATTAAATGGCAGTAATTAGTGTTTTCTTTTTTTCCCTTCTTTGTAAGTTTTCGCCTTTTGTGCCTTCGCATAATTCACTCTATGGAAAAACTTATTGCGTCGTTTTGTTACTTTTGAGCTTTTGGAAAATATTCTCCGAAAGCTCTCTATTTGTTTTTATTTGGAAGCTTCAATTGAACGCAGACTTCTTCCTACGTCTGTGTTGTCTATTTTGCAAATTTTAGGTGTTAAAAGCAATAAAAAATTCATGAATGAGCTTAATTCATTGGCGGGGATTTAAATTTCTAGTCTGCCAAGAGCATAAAAAAAGCTCTGTATAAATAGCGCGCTTTCCCCCAATGAAAATGAATAGCCCAACGGGGTTTTTTTTCTGCCCCAACATCAAACCAGCAACATGGCACACAAATTAATTTCTCTGGTACGAATATAAATTTTCAAATTAAAGTCATAAATCTCCCCGAAAGGCTATATACACTCACAAACTACATAGCTAAAATGCAACAGTGTAATAGCAAAATATAATTTGTAAACATATGCACTTGTCTCGCACAGTTCAAGATACTCAAAATTGATGTCTTGTGTGATGGTTTAGAGATTCATAAACAACACGTTTGAAAATTTGCAATAAAAACCCCGTGGAGAACTCAAATATAATTTGCCCAGGAGAGAACATTTAGTGGCGATATTTTCTTCATCTGCAGTTACATCACTCTGTTTGAAATGTGCTGGCAAAATTTAAGAGTTATTTATTTGAAACACTTAAACCCCCAACACATTCTTATCGTCTTTCTCACGCTGTTTGTTTACATGAACAAATCTCTTTTTTTTTTCATCAATATTGCTCTCTCGATTCTCTCAATCATATTCATAAACGAGCTACATATTAGAGGTTGGAAGAGAGCGTGGGTGTCAATTTGTGTGATCTTTAAACATGATCAACACCTGAATGTTCTTCGGCATTCACCAGATGGGAATTGTGAGCTTTTCTTCTCTGAAAAATCAATTTAAAAAAATCCTGCATAGATTCAAAGTTATTTTGACTCGTCAAGTATAATTTTTTTCCTCCTCTCTCATTTCTCACCGCCATTCGTGATAGTAACTGGTTTTAAAATAAAATAATAAAATGAAAGTGAAACAATGTGCTGAACACAAAACATAAATTAATTAGATTTTCAGCTCTTCCTTTTTGACTGTGTGCCTTCACGTGAGAATGGAGGTAATACATTAATCTTAAACATGAAAATAAGAGGAGAGAATGGAGAACAAAAAGCAAAACGAAAATTCTTGCAACATTTTCGCATTTTGGATTTACATTTATCTCTCCTTGTTCACTGGATTCTTTTCTTCTCCTTTTTTTTAAACATTTTTCTTTTATCGTTAATGTGCTGCCCTGCGCTTCTTTCTCTGTTTCCAATTTTTCCTCCATGCTGGACATTTTATCCACGCATTTACTATCAATATTTTAATTTAAGTTGTTATTTCTTCTTAGAAAAAAAAAGTTTTCTTGTGTGTCTTCATTTTATTTTTTTTTTCAATGGAAAATTCTCAAAGTGAGAAAGGAGTTTATTCATATTTATTCGTGTTTGTAACTTTATTTTAAAATTTGCATAAGTTTTTTTAAATTAAATTTTGTAGAGTTTAGGACATTGAAGAAAAGTTTAGTAAAGATTGTTTAACTCTTTCGTGTTTTTTGGGTCATACGTAGATCCAAACGTGAAACATTAGATTTCTCTGAATTTCAATGAATTTGATTGTTTTTTTTTTTTCAACTTCGAAATCCGTTAAATTCACGAAAATGAGGGCAAAGAATACGTTCTAACTAAGAATTAGTTCTAAGAGCATCTGTAGAATAAAAATCAAGAATAAAAGACCGCATGTTTCAATGTTCCAATCCATGAAACATTTGCGCCAATGTTTCAATCAGAGTTTAAATTTTAATTGAAAATAACTTTTAAGTTATTTTTAATATTTTTAAGTTTTTTATTTCGAATTCAACCAGAAGATTTATAACATAAAATCCCCCTTTTCTCACTTGAAATTTCCATAAAAATTCACATTCTGATTTATAAATTAAATTTAAATTAATTTTTGTTTAATCTTTTTAATGAATTTCTTTTAAAATTGAGACACACATTTTAAGTAAAATTTTGTCTAATCTCATTGATTGATGCACAATGATCTCGCAGGCACTTATAATTTATTAATTTTTTCATTTTTATTCTTCCACATCTCGAATATTTTGTTATCCAATCGTCCTTCATCATCAATTCATCATAAAATTTAAGTTATTTTTATTATTATTTCAATAAAAAATCACTGGAATTAATTGTTAAAAATTTAACTAGAATATTATCATGCTTTTCTTTTCATCAAAATCTACATTTTTTTTTAGTATTATGTATATAGTTATTTCTCAAGGAGAAACATTCTCATTAATGTCTATTTTATGTAGGATTTCTGTTTATCCCGAATGATCTTTCTCTTGTCATCCAATTTTGTCCTTAAATATCGACTTTTAAAGGGGGGTCTCCTGGGAAAGCTGTTAGAATTTACACATTTCATTTTTCTTGGAGTTTTTCTTAAACTTGGTTTTCCGATGTTGGTTATATTTGTAGCCTAATTATTGAAATGTAAGAAAATCACTTTTCGCCATCTTAGGTGCGACACCATCTTGAGATTTTTAGACCTTTTCACAGAACTACCCTAAAACACAAATATAGGTTTTTCTCAGGATCTACTGGATGGATTTTGATGGAATAAAAAGCAAATGAAAGAGGAAGCATTAGCGGAGAATGAACCGGAACAGATTTTTGAATTTCGACTTAGAAGCTGAGAAAAGTCAATAAGAAGATATTACTATTTTTCTCAGCTTCTAATTCGAAATTCTAAAATCTATTCCGGTACATTGTCCACTGATGCTTCCTCTTTCATTTGCTTTTTACCCCATCAAAATCCATCCGGTAGATCCTGAGAAAAACCTACTTTTGTGTTTTGAGGAATATCACAAGATGGCAGAAAGTGACTTTCTTACACTTAAACAATTAGGCTACAAATGAAACCAACATTTGGAAACCAAGTTTAAGAAAAACCCCAAGAAAAATAAAAACATTAAAAATATGTCAATTCCAACAGTTTTCCCAAGAGACCTAAGCTGATTTTTTTTCAAAGTTTTTTTTTCTCATTAATTCTTTTTTTTTAGCAGTTAGTCCATACTAGTAGAGTTTGTGTCTTCTCGTGCGTTCCTTTCTCTCTCTCACAATCACTCCCTAAACAATATATTGGTCATGATGGATTAAGCTGAACTTACATAATCAATGTTAGTCTCATCCTATACAGATAATAAGAAGCTTTCCTTTCAGCTCATTTTGCACACTCAACCACATATGCGTGGGATTCTCTTCTGGGAGCAATCTTGGATGCATTATATACCCAGTTTTGACTTTGACGAAGGGAATATTTTTGAAACATTCCCAATCATTCATTTTTGTATTTTTTTTTTTATTCCTTAAATAGTGGATTAAATATTTTATTTTATATAGAAAATATTAGAAAATATGATTTTATTTTGTTGCTGTAGAAGTCCATTAATGGGATTGTGTCCTTTCGAGGGAAGATTCTCATCACTTTCGGCGTTCTCTCTGCGTATTAGATCTCGCAAATCTCTCTGCGCGCCTTATTTGCTTAAGGATTAATGCATAATATGCCCAACTATTGAGCCATGAAGCATGTTTGTAAGTTCTTAAATGTTTTAGGCCACTCTTCGGCACGCCATCCAACCTCAGACGGCAAAATCAACCTCACTCCATGGCATTGATTCCCCGGACATACGGAGATCATCGAAACTGAGCAAATCCAGCAGATTATCCTGCTGCATGGCAACATGTGCAGCATCGTAGAGATTCTGTTCAGCACCACAGTGGGATGTTGTGACGACATTCGTTGTTGGTACTGCATCGTCGGCAGTTGTGGCGGATATGCTAGTAAGGCTGCCCATTGTGCTGAAGGTGAACGGTGGCGTTGGGTTGTCCACATCGTGACTTAGGGTACCACCGAGAGCGGGAAAATCAAATGGTGGCAGCGAATTGGAAAATTCATCCATTTCCATTTGGATCTCACTCACGAGATTATTATTGCTCATAGAGGAGTGATTGTTGTTCCCCGTTGTGGACGATTGGGAACCATTGCTGAAGAAACCACCGCCAGATTGTTGTTGAATCAACTCCGACAGTGAGGGTTGAAGACTCGGATTCATTTCACGGCGCGTTCGACTGTAGGGCGGCGGTGGTGGTGGCTGCTCAGCTGGACTATCTTCCGTTATATCCATATCCATTTGATGGTTCATCAACTCCATAAATGCAAGATCATCGAAATGATTGAGATCCACATGATCGCATTCCTTGCCACCCGCATCGAGGTCCGTTGATGTCTGCTCCAGGAACATATTGAGCGTATCAACGGCATTTTCCGCATCAATTGACGGATCCGGATGAAGTGGCGACAACAAATCCATACTCTCAACATCACCCCCACTTGTACTCATCCCATTCTCCTGCCCACTAAACTGCTGGACCTCCCTTACCGCGGCAGTAGCGCTAGGTTTTGTAAAGACAATCCCCTCCATTAGCGGCGCTCCAGCAACTGTTCCCGGAGTTGTTGGTGTTGCGGGTATTTGTGCTGCTGACTCCGGAAGTTCCCCATTCCTGATTAGAATCTCAAGGACGTCCGTAATCATCTGAGAATTCCGATGCGGTATCTTCCCATTTGTCTTTGTAGCCGGTTGTGTACTTGTAGCCGTTGACGCAGCTTGAGCCGTTATGAATTTCAATGCCTCCGCTGGTGGCATCTCATCGAAACGAACCGCAACCTGTTGCTGTGGATCCTGCTTCACACCAACCACCTGAATCTCCTGCGGCTTTAGCATGGTCCCCGTTGACGTATCAACGTCATTCTTGGCAGCAATCGGTACGAGTATTCTTGGAATGGATGTCTGTTGACTCAGGTTCTCCTTCTTATCGCGCAACCCAACAAGCAGGAGTGTCGGTTCACCGTTCCACACAATCTCCACATTATTCTTACCCGCCGCAGCAGCGGCTTGAATTTGCTGCAATTGCGCATCGGTTATTTGCTGCATTGGCCCATCGCTAACTTGCAGCTGCTGCGGTTGTGGTTGCGGTTCAATCTTAATCTCCTGCTTCTGCTGCCGCTTCAGATTCTCCAGTTGCTGCAGCTTCTCCTTCTGTATCTTCGCCTCAAGTTGCTGCTTCACAATCATCTTCTGCGTAAGCGGTGGTGGTTCCGTTGATACCGCTACGGGTGGTTGACTCTGACGCATCTGCAGCAATTCATCTTGACTCTCCTTGAGTTTCCGCTGCAACTCATCAATCTTCCTCTGTTGCTCCTTCACCAGATCCTCATTCATTACAGCTGGTGACATTATTTCATCCATTGTCGCATCATACGGTTGCACCTCCATACCCTCCGGTTCATCCGATTCCGGTGACATTGAGCACACAACATCGAGATCTGCTACCTCACTTCCAGCCGTTGAATCCGGTCCCGGTGCCACGGCAACCGGTTCCAGCGGAAGGTAGGGCTTAAGGCGTTCAATTAGCTGGGGTTTAGGTCCGGAAACGGGAAGATTTCGCTTTTTAAGCTGCAACTTCAGGTCGTACACTTTCATCTTTTCCAATTTTGCAATTTCCGCCGCTGTGGTGGTTTCCACGGCAATACCTGAACAACTTTCCGTTGTTGAGGAAGCTACTGATTGTGCTGGCGACGGCATTGGCTGTGAGATCACACTACTTGCGGATGATTCGCACTTAATGGGTGTTTGTTGGATAAATTGACTCGATGTCTTGTTGAGCCCTTCGAGGTACTCAAGGAGGCAGTTTTGTTGCTTCAGCAGCAACTGATAGGATGTCTCCTCGGATTGCGCACTACTTGCCAATGAGCTGGTTTTCTGTGCATTTGGCGGACCTTTGTATTCGTGGAATTTAATTGGACGCGCCTTCACAACGGGTTTACTTTTACTCTTCTTCCGGTACTTATCCTTTCCGGGTGCATCGGATTTGGGTGTTGTGGAAACAATTGAAGCCGGCCGTACGGGCTGTTGCTGCTGCTGCTGCGGCGATGGAACAGACGAAATGGGACTTAAGCTCGAACTTGTTGATGCCAGCGATGAGGGACTCGGTGCTGGGGCAATTGGAATCAATGTGGAATTCGTGGTGACGTAGCCAACAACAGATTGGCAGAGTTCGGCAAATCTCTGCGGTGTTTCGGAGTTTATTTGGATTGTTTCACTCTTTATGGGCATTGGGGGCGGTGGTGGTGGTGCCGAAGTCACATATGGTGCGAGAATTGAGTGGAATTTGCTCTGAAGGACTGGTGTAGCAGATGTAACCATTACAGCACCACCCGTTGTGGGGATTGTCAGGGCAACTGTTACAATTCCCGCTGATGCTGCTGCTGTTTCAATTACATCGCTCCCCGTGGAGGAACCCCGGGCAGGACTTGATCGTTGATCCCCTTCGGAACTCTGGGAATCCTCCTCGAATGTGATGTAGCTATGTGGCTGCTGGGGGCGACTCAGGAGCCCTTCGCTTGTTGCCTTGAACGTCACCAAGCCCTCCTTGACAATCCTCTCAATGGGCTCCTCTGTGTGCAGGATGTTCTTCTTGATGAGCTCCAACGGTCCGGGACGGTGTGAAATTTGCGAATTCAACTGATCCGCCAGCCTTGCCTTCTTCAGCATTCGCTGCTTCTCCGCCAAACTCGGATCCACATGACTCTCATCATGCTCCAAAATGTGTCGCCTTTCCAACTCCTGCCGATCTGGTCGCTGTTGGATTTTTGCTTTTAGCAAATCCCCCGTTTTAGCTCTCTGCAGCTGCTTTCGCTGCTCATGAATTGCCGGCGATGTCTTTAGGGCTGCAACACACAAAAAGGATTTTTTTGTTGCTTTCAATCTCTCTCTCCCTCTCCCCAGCCCCATTACACCCATTTTGGAGATATTAATTTTTGATACTCACGTGGCAGAATCCCTTGCTCCACCAACTGAGTGATGGGCCTTCGCATCATTAGCTTCACTTTGAGAGCTGAAAAATACAGTGAGAGACGTTTTTACGAGGAATACTTAATAAGGGATTTTCGCAATGGATTTTCCAGCTTCTTTAGCGGAATTTTCCCTTTTATATTGTTAACGTATTGCGCACCCCTCCCATCCGCATGGTGATGAATTTTTTATACACAGCATAAGAGGAAAATTGTGAGGAAAATGACAGAATTTTACCACCAAATTATTTAATTTCGCATAAATACGATTATATTGAGACACGCTCAAAGTGCTGCGAGTGCTCCAATATTTAATACCTCATGTTTTTCATAAAGTAATTCCAAAAAATAAATTTCTTCATAAAAATCATTTTATTTATTGAAAAAATGCTTCATTTCCATTGAAATATCAACAAAAATCTTACAAACAAACAAAAAAAGAGTGAGAGAAATCAACTTTCAAGGAAACTTAATACTTCTTCTCGTTGATATTCTTCTAATCAATATTCAATGACCCAATAACATGCTAAAATTGTGAATATTTCACAAAGTTGTCACCTCTTTGTCTTTAACTTAAAATCTCCTTCCGCTGTGTGGCTCAACGTCAACACCCACAACCAAACACCAAGTGAGTGGCAAAGAAATTTGCATAATCCTAAAGCCAAAAGCCCAAAAGAACTCGTGAACTATAACATGGGATTTTCGTCTTGGTGTAGTTATATTCTTTGCATCAAAAAATATATATATAAACAACTATAGTACAATGTTAGGGAAAAGTTGTTGGCATTCCTTCGTCTCTCTTGAAACTTTTACCACTCTGTGGAGCTTTTTTGCTTCCTTCTTTCACCATCATCCCCACAAAATCCAACTGATAATCTTATAGTTATTTGCCATGAAGTCAATTTTCCAATCTCATATCAATGGATTTTCCTGTGTGTGTTTGAAGGAAGTTTGGGGCGCATAATATGGGGTATAAAGAAAGATCTTGTGCCATTTTGATTACATATCTCTGTGAGGAAGGAAGAGCTCCATAGCATTCCATGAAAATCAATAAGAACATTCATGTGACATCATCATCATTTCCCCTATAAACTATTACTTTCCTTCCCATAGGGCTGACTCTTAGGGATTTTTTACCCCCAATTTTTTTCTCTCTCTAATACATAAATTATTAATAAGAGGTCTTTTTATACGCCAAACAACGTTACATGTCTCAAAATCAAATTTCACGTGCTCATCTCTTTGAATTCTGAATCATTTAACTCGAGGAATTCAAGGTCAAAGAAATTCGTGTGGCGTTTTTTTTTTTCATTTGAGGAGAATCACAAAACCCAAATAAACTAACTAGTTACATCTGCTTCACCGTACGAATCATCTCTTAATCTTGAATTTACATTTTAATTTACAATGCTAAATAAACAATGTATATGTACGTGGCTCGTATGCACTTTTTGCAAAAGCACTAAATCTTTCTCGGGTGTATTTATATAATTTGTATCAACAGAGTGGTAGAACTATGCGGAAGATAAATATTGAGTGTTTCCCAATCCTCGGATTGCAGTAGAAAATTGAGAAGATTCTGATATTTTTTTTTTTTTTGAGAAGACTGAAACACTTGAGAATATTAGATGTGCTTCTTTTACAATATTGAAACAATTAAAATACAATTTTGTGCATGAAAATAGTTACTTTTAGATGGGAGAAAGTAAAAAAGTATCAAGATTGGTCGGAAAATTCAGAGGAAAATTAAGCTCAAATGCTGACTTTGGAGTAGATTCCGATATAAGTCTTTTTTTTTCATTACTTTCGTTCATTTGTAAGATTTTTGGTATTCTGGAAAAAATCTTATAGGAATATGATATTTTATTTCTTTCTTTAATCGGGTTTTTGTAGGAAAATTTAAAAATCTCGCAAAAACTTTCAAGTTGTTAGAAAAAAAAGAAAAGATTTTTATCAGAATCCACGCCATTTGTTTATTTTTTCAACAATTTATTCAATAAAAAATTCTTGAAAATATATGCTTTAAAAAATCCATAAAACAAACCCAAAAGAAAAAAATCCGCAAAGGAGTTTATTCATTTTTTATGGACTGCAGCCTCAATCAGAATAGTCAGGATAATCATAATCTTACAAAAAATTAAAAAAGAACCAATAAATCGCAACTCTCGCCTTTTTCAACTGGAGAAACAAGTAAAGATATGCCAAAAAATGCAAACATTGACGTCACTTTTGTGCTCTTTGTTTCAAAACATGAAACATTACTGCCTGATGTTTCATCGATGAGTTTTGACAAGTTAGGTATTTTTGAAAAGATCTTTTCAATTTTTTATTGACTTTTTCATGGTTTTCAATCCAATGTAAATCCAATTTAAATAGAAATGCATCCACTTAAAAATTCACCGAAGAAACATAATCGTGAATGTTTCATATGTTTAAAGACACAAAAGATATAATTGTGACGTCATTGTTTGCATTTTTTCTCAAATCTTTGCTAACTTCTTAGTCTTTTTTCTTCTTCTCTACAATATTTATTACGTAAATCAGTGTAAACTCCATTATAAATAAAAAGGTTTTCTTTATTGAAACAGAGAAAAAATCCTTCCCATGTCTGAAATAAAATGAATAAAATATTCAAACTCAGAATAAATCCTGCCAATTGTAATTAAACTTTAGACAGGAAATGAAGTTCAACTATGCAAAAATATCCTTTCATAAATACACTCAAGTCGCCACTATCAAAACTTTTTATTGAACTTTTGTCGTTTCCTGCAACTTTCCGAGCTTTTCTCACTTTTTTTTCTACCTCCCCCTTTGGAACTTTCTGCATTGCTGCGGAGGAGAAGTCACACAAGGTAAATGCGATATTATTTTCTCCATCATGACGTGACAATAAGATTTTTTTCCCAGCTGTATAATCCCTTTGGAGCAAAATTTAATCACTTAGCAATTTCTCAGTAGAAGAGAGAAAATCACCGAGAATTCCTTCCGAGTGTTATAAAAGGAACGACGAGGAATTCTAAATTAATTTCCTCTCACTCTGGCCTTCTTGTGGGTGTGTGTGTATGCTAGTCAAGTTTCCCAAGGCAAAAGAAGGTTTTCGCAGAAAACTTATTTTGCACACCACCCACCCTCCTATTGTCCTCGCATTTCTCTCTCTCTCTCCCTTAGAAAATTCACCCCCTTCCCTCATACTATCCCCTTCTTCATCGTCTACTTGCACCATAGCGGATGTGAATGATTGTCAGAAGCAGTGAGTGGGTGGATGAGATATACTCACATTCTTTGTTCTTATCCATCGCCGGCTGCAGCGGACTGGAATCGACAACAGCCTTAGGCGGTGAATGTCTTGTATTTAAACCACTTGTTAGTGATGAACTCGTATTGTCCGTTGATGCTGTATTTGCTGAACGCTCGCCTTCAAGATGGATGAGAAGGAGTAAAATTGAATAAAGAGGAATGATTTTATTACATTATATGGGGGAGGTTGTACTGAAAATTTCTCCCCCCCTTTTTTCCCCCCACTGGCTGGAATACAAACCTTCAGCCATTCTGTCAATGGATGTCAGCAATTGCCCAGAAAAGTGGTAATTGGTGGAAATATTCACGGATTCAGACTCACAAATGGCCGTGGAATTGAACCAATTTGGAAAACTTCGTTGGAGCGTGTCAATAAGATCCTGATCGAGCGTTAAACGCCACGATACAGGTCCATCCACGCTATCCGTAAACTCTGCAAATGGACCCAAAAATACATTTTCATTAACTCCTTTGCGTCACAAGTTGAGTCATAATCTCTAAGGCATGAGGCGTATAAAAAAAAAGGTATGTGTGTGTATATTTCCTTCTTCACCGCACATTTCCACCCAACCCCATCGTTTTTACTCCCGCCCCTCCCCCGCGTCGCACCTCCAGAAAAACTCCCATTGAGAATAGGCAATCCATCAGCAGGAATGGCAAAATACATCGCCCAGAGAGTTCAAGCAGAAACGAAATGTGCGTGAGCCGAAAATGTGTGTGCTGCACAGAACGGAGCAATTTCGTTCTTTTTTGGGGGCAAAACAAAATTCCTCACCATTGGTAAACAATATTTTTACCCACTAGCATAGGCATGAAAATAGGTTTCCACCAATTCAAATCTCTGCCAAGTTTCTCATGCTTTTGGTCTCTGTCTTTTGGGTTATACACATATTTTTTTTTACTCTTCATTCTCTTCAAATTCTCTTAATTCTCTTTCTAACAAGCAACCAGAAGGAGGAGGAGGAGGAATGGGAAAAAAAGAAGAAAATCCTCCTCCGCCTTTCACATCACTCCCGGGCGCCCAGACTTTCTGCATGTTTTCTTCTTTTTTACGCATTTTTCGCATTTGGAGTGCTATAGTGGCACGTCTTATGTTTTTTTCTTAAGAAAACTATTTCAAAAATGTCCTTAAATTAGTTTTTATTTTACTTGTAAAATCCTTACATACAAATCCTTCCTTTGCTTTAAAGCGAAGCAGGATAAAAGATAATATGAATTGTAAGAAAATACCTTAAATCAGAACAGGGTTAAACCTTAAAGATTATTGAAAAATTAAAGATAAACCTTTATTTTTTTTTTAAAAAATTATTTCAAAAGAGTCCTTAAATTTGTTTTTATTTTACTTCTAAGATCCTTAAGATGCGAGCATTAAAATAAATGATAAACTAGTTTTAAAGTGAAACAAGATAACCGATAACGTGAATTAAGAAAATACTTTAAATCAGAACATGGTTAAATCTTAAAGATTATTGAAAAATTAAGGATAAACCTTAAAGGTTTTTTTTTAAGAACTCGCTGTTTGATAAGACATTGATTTTTTCTTATATCACATAGTTTGTTTCCTTGTCTTCTAAACCGTTAAAAGCTTCTAAACCAAAATGTTGACCTGATTTAATCCGTTAAGGATTAAACGTTTTTCAAGGGCACGGCTGTTCGCATTAAGACACAATTTCTTTTTATCACGAATAATAAACTCTAATCCAATTTTACAACGATTTTACAAGATCTAAACACTCAAATATTGACCCTATTCCCCCTAAAATACAATAAAAAGTAGTTAAATATGATTCCTCAGCGTAGTTAGCAAAACTTCCATAAATTCCTTAGAGAATAAGAAAATTAGTCTGTGCCACAATTTTGTACAATGAGCGATAGAGAATAATATGTGAAAACTACATGACAACACAACATTGGATGAGGCATACAAAAAAAGCACAGCTTTTTGCTATCACCATCCAACTTCCACCTACAATTTACAGCGCACACACACAAGAGAATTTTCTTCGCTGCCTCACTTTCGGTGTCTCTTCCTAATATACTTTATTTTTTTTTTACACAACTTTTCTTCTCTTTTACCCTCGCTTTTCCACACTGCGCTGCTCCCAGGAATTCTTGACTATGTTCCCAGGAAAGAAAAATTTCTTCTCACAGTGGCAATGAGGCAATTTTTCGCGAAGGAAAAAAAAAGTTTAGTGTGTTGTATAAATTCCACCCCTGGGGCTTCTAAAAGAATCTCTTGTATGAGACCGTTTACATAGAGATATTTCCCAAGCAACAGGCTGGAAGAAAATGGATGTTCAATGTCTTTACGTGAAAATGAGTCCTAAAAGGCATGTTGACTTTTTCTTTTGAATATTGATTTTTTATCTTTTTTATTTTTATTTTATTATATTTACTTAAAAAATATAGATATTGACATTCTCTAAAATGTTTGTTTGACTCTTATTAGCTTAGTGCCTAGCATTGTGACTTTTGATGTATAGTATTGTAGGTTCAAGTCCAGTTAGAATCTTATTTTTGATTTTCGAAAAAAACTTAAGGATTTTTTTTTACTTTTTTTTCATTTTTTGTAATCTTATTGCGTATTCATAAGAAAATTTTCAAGAAAACTCCCACCATTCTTACAGAAAAGCTCAACCCTTTATGTCACATAATCAAAATGAACATATTTTGATCTTACAGAATGCCTGAAAACTTAATGTTTAGTATTCAAAGACAGTGCAGAGTTTTTTAATTCCTCGAGACTCATGAAAAATATTTTCTAAATTATTTTAAAAAAATTGTGCTTTTAAGCTAAGTCGATAAAAACTTATTAAAGTAGAAAAAATATCTAAAAATAGCGATTAAACTGAACAAATTCAGTTAAGTCTTCATCTGAAGGGTTAAAACAACAAATTCACATTGAAAAGACATTTTGTTAAATCTGGATCAATAGATAAGAATCCCAAATACATAATAGTCCTTAAATGAATCAAAATAACAGAAGAAATTCACAAAAAACACTTCAACTGTTTGGTGCCTTTTTAGTGTAAGAATGGAGCTCTTTAACAAAATGTGATTTACTCAATCAACAAATCTGCCAAAATCATAAAAATACTTGAGAATGCAGTGAAATGTCCGTCAAGAGAGTTTAAACTCAATATACGTGAGAACGAAATGAGTTGAAGCAAAAAAAAAAAAGTGAAAAATTCGACACAACAAATTTTTCAATGCGATAATACAAAAGCTATTTATCTTAAAGATGACGAATGAATCGGAGAGTTGTGCGTGTGGCATGTTGAAAAGAGAAAGAAGAAGATGTTTATAGAATCTAAAAATATCAAGAGAAATAGAGCAATCAGACTTAGGCGTTATACTTTCCGTTTTATGCAATACCACAACCAAATGAAATGAGTTAATGTGAAATATATTTGAGAGAAATTTTGTGTGTATTCAATACTCAAAAAACTTTTACATCAATGCAAACTTTTGCCACAATTTACCTACATACATATGTATTGAGGGAGGAAAACTTTTTGTGCACATATAGCATAGGAAAACCCACTGCCTGTGTGTACATAACTTAATACAAACACACAATTTTAATGCAATTTTGGCTTTGAAAATCCACCCAATATATATGAAAATACAGCCATGAGGAATTTCAATTAAAAATTTCCACCAACATATACGCTTGAATTGATGCACACTTTATATTAAACATGCAATTAATTGCCCTTTTTGAATCATTTCACTATATTTAGCTTTTCGTGTAGGTGACAACACAGCTAACGAAATCATTTGCATATTTATCATCATCGTTTAGCACCCAGTATCAAATACACACAGGAACTTTTCTTGTCTAACCATCACTTTCTACAGCCTCTGGGATGTTTGGAATTTTCCTCATTTCACCCACAACAAAATTGCACAACGAAACCCACAAAACTGGCAAAACTTTTTCTATCACAGAACTAGCACGTATCTATGTATACCTATATGTAGTACATGACAAAAATGCCAATGAAACAAACTTAGGTGTAACAGCGATTTTGGGACTTATCGTGCGAAAAAATGCGATATCAATTACTCACTTTTATCGCACTAATCTTTATATAATGTTTCCCCTTAAATGTGATAAAGCATATATACATATAACATGATTAAATGGATTGATAAGAAATCATTTAAAAAGAAATTTTGAGGAAAATTATCACTGTTTTTATTTTACTAATACTTGGATCATTCCAGAAGCTCAATTCTAAACAACATTGTACTAAAACTCCACCTATTCTATGAAATCTAGGTCAGTGATGAACGCAGGATTTTTTTTAAATAGGTGTTCTGGTTTCCTTTTCTTCGTTCTCTTCTTATTCAGATTTTACAGAAATTTTGATATTTTCAAAGTAAGGTTTATAAAATTAAAGCATTGTAAATTAACAGAGCCTGATGAAAGCAATAAAAATTTATGGAAACATCGCTAAATTCGCGACTTTCCATCTACATTAAAAAACAGGGGGGCAATAACTATTGCGTTCATGGTGCAGTTGCTTGCGTTCAATCTTGCGTTCTTGCGTTCACTTGCGTTTAGCCATACATTTCCTGCGTTCACACCTGCGCTCACTTGCGATCTTGCGTTCACTTGGGTTCATCTTAGGCCATAGTTATTGCCCCCTTGAGCAAATCTGAATGGATTTTTGGGTCATCCCGTATCCGCAGGTTCGTCGATGAGCCTGATCGATATGTACCAAAGGGAAGTTTCAAATGCAAAAAATAAGAATTTTCAATTTTTCCCTTAAAGTTTAGACATAATTTTGACTGAAATCAGTTTTTTGCATTTTCTGGCTCTCCTGTTGATTTTAGAGCAAATCTGAATGGATTTTTGGGTCATCCCGTACCCGCAGGTTCGTCGATGAGCCTGATCGATATGTACCAAAGGGAAGTTTCAAATGCAAAAAATAAGAATTTTCAATTTTTCCCTTAAAGTTTAGACATAATTTTGACTGAAATCAGTTTTTTGCATTTTCTGGCTCTCCTGTTGATTTTAGAGCAAATCTGAATGGATTTTTGGGTCATCCCGTACCCGCAGGTTCGTCGATGAGCCTGATCGATATGTACCAAAGGGAAGTTTCAAATGCAAAAAATAAGAATTTTCTATTGCGTTCATGGTGCAGTTGCTTACAACTATACATACAAAAAAATGAATTATGATATGTCACACGAATCTCTATGGAATATTTCAATCATTGTGTGGCAATCATGACCTATCATTGTACCTAACATTATGCACTTCAATCATTCAGTATCTTATCAAAGTGAGAAATATAATTTTTATGTGAATAGGTAATCTAAGGCTGAAGTGTTCTTGATTGAAAACAATTTAGAAAACAAGCTTCAGTTGTCCTCAACATTGTTTGATATAAATCGTTCTGTTGTTATTGTTTAGTTCAAAACATAACACTCTTATTTAACCTTCTCAATAAATCCTTTTTCTTTTAACTTATGGAGCACCTGCTGAGTTGTTAGTTTTTCTCCTCTAATTTAGTGAAAAGAAAATTATAATTGTCACCCCATTCTTAAATGCTTAAAAGTGAATCTCGCTTCTATCACCATTCAACATTGCATATTTTCAGCTTTAATTCTCAATTTATGCACATAATTGTTCTGTCATTTTGATAAGTGTTCTTTGCTAAAAGCATTGTCGCATAGTTATCGTGTTGAAAGCAATATGTGACTTCATTTCACCTGTTACTTCATTAATATGTGTCTAAATTTGTCAAATTTCACAGCTTTTGTGTGGCATTATATAGCACATTGAAAACTATATTGGGGATGGAGATTTGTGATTTAAAAAAAGTCTTTTAGGAAAAAATTGTAGATAGAGGAGAAGAAAATATAAGAAAAAAAAATTGGAAGAAGTGTTGATCGTCTTTTTATAAATCTTTCATGTGAGAAGACAACATGAGAGATCACACCCGTATTTTATGGTTTCTCTCTGTTACATCTACATCTTTCTATATATCAATGAATTTTTCTCAACGTTTTTCACATTTTTTTTTCACGAAGAAGAGAAATATAGGAAATATAGGAAAATCACAAGGGGTGCCCATCCAGGGACATTGATTTTTTTTCTCTCAATATTTTCCAATATAGAGAATATAATTCGTTTGATTTTTTATGAAGGATGCTTGCAAAAAAATCCACATCGATCATCATGTCCTTCTTTGAGGGATTACTCTCTGTATTTTGTGGGGCTGGGTGATTGTTTGGAGGTTAAAGAGCCAAAATGGTTCAATGGCAAGCTTTCGTATAGGTCACACACAGGGTACAATATGTATGCGCGAAAGAGATGGGGGCAGAGTATGTAATATCTAACACAACACGGTGAGGGGGTGGGCTGATGATGATGGAAAATGTGGCACAGAAAGGCACAAAATGTGCTGTACATAATAGCATAATTTCTAATAGGAGAGAAAACCGAAGGTGAACGTGAGAGAATACACTCGTATTTACTGTGCCGGGATGATGATGAAGAAAAGGCTGAATTATTAATTTTCCACTATCGATTAAATGGAAAGGTAAAATTCCCTCTACCACCACCCGCAAACTCCCCCCCCCCGTCTCCTATTTGACTTTGTCATGAGGACATTGGTGTGTGTTGTGTTATTTGTGGCACTTGCCATACGAAAATATGTTTTTTTTTGCTACGTCTATACGTGTGGCACGTGAAAAGCCAACAACCATAAATATTGTCACTTGAACTATATAAATTGTGCTACTATTTTACTTATAGAAACCAATACACGAGGTATTTTCGGGGGGGTGTAAATTACAGAAAAATTAGTCTATAAAGGAATTTTATGTACAAAAGGATCACTTTGGGAAAATCATTAGTGGGGAAGAAGAAAATTTTCTCAAGCTGCCACTTGTGTTGTATCACACAATCGTTTTGTAACTTTACGGGAAGTATTTTGTTGGGAAATTTAGGTGAAAGACTTTACTTGGAAATTTATGGTGTTTTTCAGCCTTAAACGTGACTCTTGCGTCAATTGGAACATTTTCCCAACATGGAAATTCATACATCGAGCATTTCCCGCTCATATATGATTTTCCCAATTAACTCAGGATTAAAATTAGGAGGGTTTTACCGTGTGGATTGTGTTCACACAAACTTGCGATTGAGTGTCGCAAGGAATTTTGAATTTTGAATAAATTAGGTAACATAGAGTAATTATGAATTGAAAGTATATGTTGGCAGTAGTTATAAATTTATGCTTCGAACATTCATTGGGAATAAACAGGAATTTATTTTTCTTTAAGGACAATCAATTAAAAATAAAACAAACGTTTCAACATTTACAGCGATGTTTCGATTTAGTTATAAAAACATCATTAGGCACTACAATGCAAAATCTGTTCGTATCTCTTTTTACTCAGCATACCAACATAAAATCTATCTCAGTTTTAAAGAAATCATTATTTTTTTTTTCATATTTTTCCAATATTATTTTTCAACGTAAATTAATTTATTTAATTTTAAATAATTTTGTAATTCTCACCCAAATATCTTGCCTTGAATCACAAATTAATAGACACGTGGTTCAAGGTAACAATTTGTGCACAAACTTTTAAAATCAATTAACCTTCGCAAACTTTAAATTAAAAGCTTTAAAAGTATTCAAAGCTTTTCATTGAAAATTTTCCCAAAAATGCTGTAAAAAAATTTTGTGAAAATGTGACACATTTAGAATTTGTCGGCCTACAGAAAATTTATGAGATACCGCATGTTGGACGTATTAAAATTAAGTGCTTAAATTTTATTGCCCGAAAAACATGATGTGTGGTGCATTTATATGAAAATGTTGTAATTCAAAACATGAGAATTGTTATGAATTTTATACGCGATTGAGGTGAATTTATTTCAATTACCCCTCGAGGTGCGTGGTGTAATTATTTTCAAAGAAAATTCAAAACGTTACAAAAATGCCGAGAATGTCTCGGAAGAAAATCATATAGAGACATTGTTGAAATTATGCTTCATTTGATTATTTTAATTTTAGACATTTTCATGCTTAATGATTCCCAACATATTGATTTTTAATGATCTTCGTAGGATGACTTGGTTGTTTTTTTGGTGGTGGACGTGCAATGTTAGGAAACATAGGAAATGCTAAACATAAAAATACACAGATTTCAGACTCAACTAACAAAGTCATTAGTGCGCAAATTTTGAAGGATATTTTTGACTTTTTTGTGAACTAGTTTTTTTTCTTGTTTATTCTGTTTGGGTGAAAAGGAAAAAAAAAGAGAGCGATGAAAATTCTTCAGGGACATTCTGTGTGAATAATAAACAAGAATTAGAAACTATCTTTTTTTGCAAAAGAATATTATCAAGGGTGGGCGGTTAAGTACAAATAAAAATGTTAATGTGAGCTTTAATTATTATATTTTAGTCAAAACGCGGGATCTGACCTTTAGAAAATACTCTTATTATTTCTGCGACGTTTCGGAGCTTTATTTCTCCTTCCTCAGGCCTGCAAATACATTATGGACAATTTCTTTATATAAATTTTTAATTTTCTTTAACACTTTGAACTAAAGAAAATTAAATTAAATTTGTGTTAAAGAAAATTAGAAATTTATATAAAGAAATTGTCCATAATGTATTTGCAGGCCTGAGGAAGGAGAAATAAAGCTCCGAAACGTCGCAGAAATAATAAAAGAGTATTTTCTAAAGGTCAGATCCCGCGTTTTGACTCCCACAACATTTGTAAATTGACCGAATCTACAACATTATTATATTTTATTTCTTCTTTAGAAATATTTTGTTTAGGAATTTTTCCTTTATGCAGCTTTTCAGGTCTTCTGCAGAGTATAAAATTGTTCAATATTAAATAGAAAAACAAGACAATTCATTGCACAGCTTTTCGTCATTCTTCTGCAATAATTGTTTGTTTCATTACAAATTTTATCAAGAGCTTATCCTCAAATGCAGGACGACATTGGATAGTTTGTGACCGTAGATAATAAAATTTAGCTTTTTATTCAAAACACTTTAGAATTACCTCAGCATTCAGTATCAATTTAGACTTTACAAGTGTACCACCACAATAATCAAAGAAAAAGCATTTCAACTCCGTTCAATATTGCCTGCATGTACTCCCAACATGACTATGTACATTTTATTGTTATGTAATAAAGATTTTCCACTGCTGAGGGAGCAACATCATCGTTTACATCGATACATAGCGAAATCTGCGAAGAAAATTTGGAATAAACACACATTAGACAGAAAATGTGTGTTGGAAACTACCGCCAGTTTATGCCCCGAAAAACTAATATGTATTATACGCGAAGCCTGAAGAAGGAGGCGTAAAAGAGAGAGCACGATAAGAAAAATAAAAAGGAAAAGCGCTGGTTATTCATTGAATCACTTCGCTATGTTCACTTTTTGTATTGCAGAATGAATGCCATTGAAATGTGGTGTGTTTTATGTGGCTTTTCCCCACACATGTACCCCCTTTCCCCGTCCCTTTGCGCCATCAATGTTATATGTGTGCTAAAATCGTATATATACAAATTTCATTTGGATGATGAACCCAGCCAAACACACACCCGGAGGGGTGGCATGGGAGGTAAAATTTCACTCTTGTCTATATCGTGAATAACAAGCCCACATTTTCACCGTCACAGCCATTGACAACACGACGTACCACCATTAGAATTAGATGATGCAAAAGCAAAAAGACGAGAAAGAAAAAAAAACGACGAGAGAAGAAAACCTTGTGCCGCCACACCAAAATGCACGAGACACATTTTTAAACGCAAATTTTACTCTTTAGAATTTTAATACTAAAATAAAACTTTTGGCTCTCTCTCTGAAAACTTTTTTTCGCCCATTTCTCCCTCTCACATGCGTCCAAGAATTTCTAATGCCATGAAGATCACACAACAAATAAATTCTTCTATACTCGCAGCAACACAATTGCTGATCATACGATCTTAAGTCCAACAGACATCTTGTGTGTGCCCAAGGAATTCTCTGATCATTTACGCACAGAGCATAATAGACCATTTAGTTTATCTAATTGAAATGACCGACGAAAATTTTTTTTACAATTTTTTTAGACATAATTTTAAGAAAGAATTTTTCCCGATTTTGTAATGGAAAACTCCTCATTCGAAGAAAACTATCGAGATACGCATAGTCTTGTAAAGAATCAAAAAATTATAATGATGACGTCATTATGTACATTTTTGGCAAATCCTTGCTGATTTTTTCAACTAATTGCAGTGGAAATGGGAAAAGTTATACAATTACTTTTTTTTTTAATTCATCTGTACAAGGCTAGAAAATCTTAATATTTTTGGCATAGAAGATTTTCCTATACAAATTGTGTAAAGTCCTTCAGCAATTTATTTTTATGAGTAAAAAGATCCAACTTAAATCAGGGAGTTTGTTAAATAATTATGGTTTTATTTTCTTTCAAAATTTCGCTTATAACTCCCTCCTTCATCAGGTACGCAATAAGAAAGAAAATTTCAATATTATAAATATTTTAAAGAAGGATAAAGAAATCCTTGAAACATTATAGAGAACCTATACGAGAGTAAATAAATTTATTATTAATTTTTCCTTAAATAAGGAAATAATCCTTAAATAATCCTCAACATAATTCTAAACCAATCATTAGTAAGAAAGGAATAAATGAAATTGCGGTCTTTCAACTAAATCAACCGATACATAATGTCAAAAGCACCGAGGAGAGAAAGTCTGTGAGAAAATCAAGTGAAAAACCCTGAAATCAAAAAAAAAACGAAGAAAAAAATCCACATACACCTAAGCAGCGGAAATTTACCATTTAGCAATGCCAAAGATAAAAAAAGAGAGAATTCAGCCAGGAAGATCAATTAAATTTTCTTTTTTTTACAAAAAGAAACTTTTCCTTGGTCCATTGTGGGTGGAAAATTAATTTGTCTCTCTATTATTTATTCACAGACACTTTTTCTTCACACTAATTCTCATTTTTTTTAAAGAAGAAAAAGCTTAAAGAAAAGTATATCTATACTTTTTCTTTTTCTTTCTCCTTCCCAGCAGTGCTAATTTTAAGGTGAAACGGGTTGAGAATGAAAGAAAAAAAATAATTTGCAGTCGAGAAAGTTTCTAAAATACTAGACAAGAATCTTAATAGCTTTTCCCTCTCAGTCTCTCCGTCTTATGATGTGTTTGGGAGCAAAACTCCTCGTGCGAAATTAACATTTTTGTATCACATTGTATGCAGGCGAATTTTCTGCAAGATTAGCAATCAGATTCGCACATCTCACTCGCACAACTGTCACACAGACCACATTTCCGGACGCTAAGAAATTCCTATAGAGCCTGAAACTCAATTAAAGATCACATCCCACCCCCATTTTTAAACCAAAACCCCACCCACGTGAAGCATCGCACATAAATTCAAATACCACGTAAATAGCGCCTCGCAAATTTTTCTCGGGATTTAGTGCTTGTTAAATGGGTGCGAGCACAAGTATTAAAAAAAAAGATCTTCATCGAGCGTGGAAGGAGTTTTGGTAGATCCAATCCAAAATTTTCATTCACACATCTGTTTGACCTTGAAATAATCTGCACGTTCAATTTTTTTTCAGGGTCAAAAAGTTTGTGGGATGATCTTTAATTTGATTGGAAGATAAACACAAATTTATGGTGTAATCCCCCACTATCAACATATTTTTTCTTCTTCTATGCCTGCCTGCCGCATAAAAAAATACATAAATTCATCCCGTGAAAAAAAAGGAGAAAAACTTTCAAATGAGAAACTTTTCCTCAATCAATGCCAAACATTACCCGCATGTAGTATGGGATAAATTGTGTATGACCACTTCCTCAATAAATAAAGCTAAAAGGGATCAATAAATCTGACAAATTTTGCATCTTTTTGGCATCAAAGAAACATCAATGAATTCATAGCAAATTACGAGCAAATATATATAATAGTTTCTTGGTAATATATGTAGATATTTGGAATTTTAGGATTTTCACAAATTTCCGTTTACGTCAATCATTTTTCACAGAAGTCATTTTCACTAGCTTACGTCATTGTTTTCTCCCACAAACAAGTGCAAAAATTTAACAAAATATATCCAGATTCTCTATTTCCAACATTTATTGCTTCTATAGCTACATATGTACATAATTTCTTCCCAAATCATTACGAAAGTAAAGAAGGAGAAAAGCTTCAACACAAAAAAAAGAAAGAAAATTCAATCCAAGAAAAGTCAAACACGCATAAAACAATAGATTTACAAGAAGATTTATATAAATCAATTGAAGTACATCGAATTTCATTTGTGATTTAGTGATTAAATTAGAAATTGAAGACACGAAAAATTCCAAAGATTTCTCTCTATCCAAGTATCTTTTCCAACACTTTTGTGTGCGAGGAAAATTTTTGCTCACTCACAGGCTACCCGAAGCAATTTTAAGTCAATAAAAATGGAAACGAAGCGAATGAACTCATTTTGGATTAAGCAAGAACTCCTCGAGAACTTCCAAAGAATTTACAATAAAAGCACCCATCACAAAGTGCCAAGAATGGTTTTGTTTACATAACCCGCAGAATCTTTCTGCATCACTTATAATGCATTACACGTACCAAAATATTCCTTTTTCAGCCAAACTCATATGAAAGATTTTGCAACTTTAATGTGATTTATGAACTGGAAGATTTATAAAATGCGTTACGATGATAATTTTTTTTACGTATGTTACAATGTAATAGATGTAAAAAAAAATTATTCTGGATGGTAATAATGATAAAGCAGATAAAACTATCAATGAATATTTTATTGAATGAAAATGGATTTTTTTACGCGACGTGTAAAAAATTCTGTCGTAAAAGTTAACCCGGCTGGACCACAAACCATTCAAATCGTTCAAAATCATATTTTACTTGTACGTTTTGTAAAAAAAATCTTTAAAGATCACAAAATAAAATCTTAGATGTAAAATATGCAAAAAATAATTGTTTTTATTTTAATTCCGTTAAAAGGAACGTTTCAATGCAAAATGGTTATAAAAATCATGTAAAGATCGAGATGTAAAAAATACTGTCGTAAAAGTTTACCCGGCTGGACCACAAACTATTTAATTCCTTCAAAATCTTATTTTACTTGTACGTGTTGTAAAAAAATCTTTAAAGATCACAAAATAAAAATCTTAGATTAAAATATGCAGAAAATAAGGGATGGTCACGTTATTTTGGAAACTCGGGGACTTTCAAGAGCGATTTTCAAGCCAATTTTGAAACCAAAAATTCAAAATTTGCTTGTACTCTCGTTAAATGGCCAAATAATGATAAGAATTCAGTAATTTCGATTTAGAAAATAAATTTTTGTGCTCAAAAAAATTATTTGAAATTCTCACATTTTGGCCATTTTGTTCCTGTAGAGTTTCCAAAATAACGTGACCATCCCTTAATTGTTTTTATTTAATTCAGTTAATAAAAGAAACGTTTCAATGCAAAATGGTTTTGAATATCATTCCGAGGTGTAAAAAAATACCGTCGAAAAAATTGACCCGGCTGGACTATCGATTGAAACCGTTAAAAATTGTATTTTGTTACATACACGCGTAGTGAAAAAACCTTTAAAATGAAAAAATTAAATCTTTTATTTAAAATTTTTAGAAAAAGATCGTTTTTATTTAATTCAGTTACCTAATAAAAGAAACATTACAATGCAAAGTGGTTGAGAACGAACTTTAAAAAACATTTCGTATAAAAACAATTACAGGTGTCGAAAAAGTTAACCCGGCTGGTCCATAAGCTAGAACTTTTTTTTATTTTTTTTATGTGTGTTGGGATAATGATCGTTTCTTTTTTTTCTAAATTCAGCCAATAGAAAGGACATTTCAATGTAAAATTGTTGGGGACTGAGTCGTAGAATGCTCTTTACCATCGCAATATTTGCAGCATTTTGTAGGTGGTTCGCCATAATCGGTGCTAACGGGCATAATTTCCTGGGGCCACCAGAAGTCGTCACACGGACCAATCTTGCATGCCGCCACGGAGACTTTCGCCACGTCCTGACACCACGATTAAATCGCATCTAAGCACTCACTTTGGCCCCTTTTGCTCATCCCGCGGCATCCTCCCCGGTTTCGGCTCACACCACCTCTTCCTGGTCACTGATGTTGTGTGTCGCACGAGGAGATCGCTTTTATCACACTTTTGTCACCTTTTTATTTTTTTTTTGCTCAACTCTACTCGCGCAACTTTTTTTTTCTATTTTTCTGGCCACCAAGTTGACACACAACACTGTCGTTAGGATTCCACTCTCTCGCGCAGCAGCACACACGGGAGGATACAATTTTAAATTAAATTTATGAGAATTTATTTTTATGAAAACGGAAATTTCTCCACTGACGGGAGAATGTGTGATGGAAAGATTATGATTTCTACACACTTTTCGTGCATTTAAATGTCATATATTTTCTCTATTTTAGCAAAATTATTTCACAAAATTCCCCTCTGGCGTGCACGAGGCCCATAGATGAGTTCGTTTCTCACCCGTCTTTGGGAGAATTTAGTAAATTTTTTCTTTTGATTTCTCTCTAATCAAAACTTTTGGAATATTCTCGATCACAAACTTATGCAATTCACCTCTCGCACTCACCTCTCGCAATCACTGCAATCACGATGAATCCTTCACGCACAATTACCGCGGAAGATCCGCGGGAATAGGAGAAAAGCGAGTGCCTTTTTCTTGTGTTTTCAACACCTTAAGGAGCACCCCAAAAAAAAAGAGAAAAGTTGAGGAAAACCCGCCGTGCTGAGTGAAAATTGTGAATGTTAAAAAGTTTTCGCAACACTGCCTTTCCCCTCGAACACCCAAGAAACGAATCCACCCAGAGAGGCACAATCTCTACATTTGATCGCAATTTTTGCACTTTGGGTGAGAATTTTCCTCGAGAGATGAGAAAATGCTGTGTGTGAGAGAATGTGGATCAGAGAAGTCGAATAGTGAATTTTGGGAGTCGTCGGACTCATCTTGTGTCCACACACACACACTCACTCACGCCGAGTACACGAGATTTTGTGCAAAAAGCCGTCGTGCTTCAGTGAATCAACACTAAGATACGTGATCACGAATGGTTCTATGTATAGATTGATTGAATCGGCTGTGTAATGAAACTTAAGGGATTCAATAGAACAACAATTCTGCTGAGAATCTATATCCTTCATTTTATCCTGTTAAGCTGTATCCTTGTCTCAATCAAAGAATCAAATAGAAGAGCCAGAGTTCTGCCAAATCTTATTAGATCTTATAGACCATAATATAGACTTAGATTTCGATCCCTGACTTTATTAGAAGTTAGACTATTCAATCATTCAAAAACATTTAATCCAACAAGCCAAGATTTTAGCATAAGGACACCATTCTCATCATAAAACTATAAACATTAAAAACCATGAAAATCTAAGGAATTTTCCTTAATTTTTAGATACAAAACCATAGAAAAGCCAAAAAGTACATCTGTATGAGTGAAAAATTGGAGTTTAGTGTCTTCTAGATCTCGCTTAGCCGTGTGTGAGTGGTCAATGGGTGCCTTTGCGATAGCACGGCGAGTTTCAGAGAGAAAGAGGGAATCACGCATCTCACGCAGACGCACAGGATGGCGCCCGAGAGCGAGAGATTGGGATTCTTCTAGGCTATTTTGGGACGGTGATTCGTCTTGCAAAACCACCGTGAGGATAGAAAACAGCTCGGGCTATGTCCACATCTTATCACTACACACAGAGACCGTGATTCACAGACATTTCAATTTTTCAGGCACCTTTTTGCAGCGTCTCGCGCGAAAATGGGGCAGCACTGCGCCGTGAGGACGACCTCTGGGGTGCCTTTAGGGAATTTCCACGCTTTGATGGACTTCCTGGCGAGTCTGGGTGCACTTTAGATGCAAATTTCCGGGACATTGCCCAGATACAATATTGGGCTGAAGCGATGGGCAAAAGGTGATTTTTCTACTGAGCAAAATCACCCTGAAAATCAACTTGTCAGCCAAATCCACCTTATCAATCAGATACCTGGAGAGTTACTCTATCGCACGACGCCTCATTTGGCCGCCTTATCAAGTGATAAGAGGTATTTTTTCGATAAAATTGCGGACGTTGCAAAGCATCGTGGTCATCAGCCTTGCTGTCACAAATAGTTCCGCAGCTACACCGGTGTGTGGCGCTGACATCGCCCCGGCCCAAATATTCCATCAAATCAAACAAAATGCGTAATTTTCATCTGCAAGTAAATATCACATTGAATTGCCTTTTCCCAACAATCTCGCCACAGACTCCTTCCGTAGCCCCCAAGGATACGCCGTCAAGGAACAACAACTCCATCCTAAAGGTAGAATTGGGTGAAATGTGCGATGGAATTTGCATGACTCGATGAGAGCCATCTTTGACACAGAAAACCACGAAAAAATCCAGATATTTTGCCATTCTCTGCCCAAATTCCCATCAGGAGCTCTTCTTTAGACACCCCCAAGAGGGAATCACCCCACATACGCATCCAATGTCCTCGCAAACCCGATGAGATGCCCCAAAATAAGAACATTTGGGGTGTGGTACAAAAGGAACTCACCTGGATTTTCGTCCTCCTGCCTCGATTTTTTCCTCAATTGCACTCAAAAATTAGCCAGAAAGGATTTTCATGCACTCTTTTCACCACTGAGATGACCTCCTGGGTGTTTTGGGGGATGTTCTCCAAGAAATTCACACGAAAATTGGCATCTTGCATTCACAACTCTTTGACGTTTTATTACGCAAAAAAACTGCCACTCGCATCAAGGTACGGAAAACTGCGTGAAATTTAAAATGTCACATTGAATTTTTCATTTCAAAATTTCCCCATATTTTTTCTGTTTTTAATGAAAAAAATTGTGTGTTAACTTAAACAAAAATAAAGATAAATTATTACTTGTTAACCGTAAAATGTTGTTCATTAATTTAAATTCTTAAGATTTAATATTTCCGAAAGATTTCTGGAGGAATTTCAGGAATTTGGTGGCCACTGTGGCCAATTCTTTTTTTTTTTTAAATTGGCCAAAAATAAAATTATTCAATCTATCGTGAAAAATTCTATGTAGAGAAGTTTAATTACTTCATTTTCGTAGAAAAGAAATTAAAAAAAAAAAAAGATTTCTTTAAAAAAAAATTAGATGATAGTTTGAGGTTAAAAATACTGGATTCCAAGGCTAAAAATCTAAATCTAAAACAATGTTTTATGTAGTTTTTGGTGCATACTTCATGTAAATTGAATTTAAGTCATTCAATATAACTTTCAAATCCTGCAAGAAAATTCTACATTAAACAATAGCGATATAAAAATTAATTTTACATAAAACTAACTCTGCATTAAAGCTGTACATACTTTATAATTTTGTGATAAGAGCCTTATGTAAACCCTTTGATGATTTTTAGCCCATTTAATCAAATAAAGAACCTTTTCTTTTAGAGATACAAATCCTCGTTTTATTCGTTTACATTTTATTTAACTCTTGGAAAATCGAGGTTTCTAACCTCAAAAGTTTTACCTTCATTGTTCATGTTTTCTTTCGGCGATCTTGAAGTAATGGAGCTTTCCTACAAACAGCTGTAGAAATTACTACAATATGTATTTTGAAGAGATTTTATTCTCTGACGATTTAAAAAAAAATGGCCACTTTGGCCAGCAAAATTCTCCAAGCAAGGGTTAAATGAAAAGAAATCTGCATTGTATTTTAATGAAAGGTGGAGCTTGAATGCAAAGTTTTTTTTAAATAAGAATAAATTTTCCAATAAGAAATATTTCTTATTGGAATTTCAACATCTGATTTCACCTATTGGAATTCATATCCAGAAATTTCTGTAAAAGACGTTAATTTGAATTAAAATTTCATCAAATTTTCAGTGAAATATATTTCATGAAGTTTTCACACATTATTCTGAAATTTTTCATTCTTCAATGGGAGTTTTATTATGAACTTGAGCAATTTTATGTCGAATTATAGATGGCGGCATATAGAGGAAAATTTAATTTCAAATTATGTGCCGTTGACAAACGTTTGTTTTTATTTTTATCTATTTACTAATAAAAAAAACAATTTAAAATAAATAAATATTGGGCCTTATTCAGCGACCAAGAAACCCTTGAAATCTTTGAATTTTGTACTGAACTTTCAAGATTTCAAGCGAATTTCAAGGGTTTCTTGATCGCTGAATAAGACCCATTGTTTGAATTATAAATTTTTACTTTAATTTTTTTTATTACCATCCTTATTATGTATACCCAGATAGCAAAGGAAAAAATCTTCGTGGCCTTTATCTAAAAAAAAATTCATTTAAGGAAAAGTGCAAAAGGTACAAAAGGTTAAAGATTCTAGGAAAATATAAAGTAGGTAGGTATATGTAGGTACATTTTATGTAAATGTAAAAAGAGAAGCTCCTTAAGGGAGTCTCTCTTTTAAAATAAACACGTGTATATCTTTTTTAATTTAACCCCACACTGAAAATTTTCTTCCCTCTGAGTCCCCAAATATTTCCCTTTGATCTTTCCTTTTGTCTTTGACTTCCACAGAAAATTCCTTGCAGCGCACCTGAAACACTCAAAAGTGGGCGGAAAACGAGTTGAGATGCTTTTTCTTGGAAATCTAGCCACTGACGGAGGAAATTGAGGGAACGATTTTCATTATTGTCATTTATTCTCTTTCTTTGCTTTTCCACCCCCATACCGCATGAAGGGAAAAGTTTATCGAGGTTTTTCCAGGAGTTGGGATGGGGAGTGGTTCATTGTGTAGGGTGGGGTTATCCTTTGTGGTGGGTGTATCTACTCTTCAGAGATGATGGTGAATTAAATCAAATTTACAAGAAGGTTCACTTGAATTTTACAGGTTCAGGGAAATAAACATCCTGGAAGAAATATTTTATCTAAAAATATCGCAAATTCGTATTTTCAGGAAAAATTATTTTTATTTTTATTCAAAAATAGATTTCTTTGCAAAAGAAAAAATCATTGATTTAAGCATAAATTTTAGAAAACTTCTCTGACTTGGGTCTTGCTCTGAGATCACGTGAGGAGCATAAGATGAATGACTCTGTTCCTGTCTCCCCCTTCCCCCCAATGATTACAACATGAACCCAGCCCATCGTACAGTGAGCGGTCACGTTAGCCGTCAAGAGATCGAGTTCTGCAATTAGAACGCTCATTGCGAGTAATCGCGAATTTACATTTGATTGATTTATGAATGGAAGCCCATGAAGCATTGAAGGCACCACCGCGAGGAAAATCTCATGTCTCTGCAATTCGCCGTTCCTCCTGAACATCCCTGAGAGCGTGAAAAAGCCGCGAAAAACTAATTGGATTATGGTTGACAGCATAAAAAAAGTACATTGCCTTCGAGTTGCGGATGAATCGTGCATTGAAATATGAATTATTGAGTACAGAAGACAATTCAACGACGAGAATGTTAATATTCTCTCCCTGAAGCAACTATATTGACTGGAAAAAATTCACAGAGAAAATTATGTTGGACTTTTAGCTGTGTTTCTTTCAGACACAGCTTTTGTGTACCGAGCAAAATCGAAAGTCGTCAGATCGGGCTCAAACTTGGGATGAGCACGAATTAGGGTCCCCACATTCCAAAAAACGTATGCGCCAAAAAATTTTTTTTCCGGCCGTCCGTCCGGCCGTCTGGCCGTCCGGCCGTCCGGCCGTCCGGCCGTCCGGCCGGAGTACAACGCTAAATTGCGAGAGAACGGTGATAGATAGAGACTTGCGGTAAACGGCAAAGTTTAAATATCGACTGGAAGACATCCGATTATGATGTCAAATTTTACCCCCCACCCCCCCGTCCGCCATTTTGAATAACCCTAAAATTTTGTTTTGCCTATATCTCAGCCCCTATTATAGCTAAAAATCTGAAATTTTTATATGTTGTAGGGACCATCAAGAGCTTTCCAACGATACCTCATTTTCGAAAATCGGTCAAGCCGTTTAGTCAATATGGCCGCCACAATTTTTCATCGAAAATCGACCATAACTCGAAAACGGCTTGACCGATTTCGATCAACCCAGGCTCAAATGAAAGCTCTCAACAAGCCCTACAACTCTTTAGAACATCCGAAGTTTCAAAAGTGACCGCTAGGGGGCCAAAAATCAAAAACAAAATTTTCGATGAGTTTTCGATGAATATCTCGAAAACGCCATTATCGATTTGCTTCATTTTTTGATATGTTATAGCTGACCATATTATCTAGCTCCATGCCAAAAATGAAGAAAATCTATGTCTCCGTTCTTGAGATATAGCCTTCCAAAGTTGGCATGTCTTATCTCGGGTGCTACAAGTCCGATTTTGATCAACTCAAGCGCAAATGAAAGGTTTCGTGAAGCCCTACAAATGTCTAGAACATTGCAAGTTCGAGAAATGACCGCGAGAGGCGCTAAAGTCAAAATCAAAATTTTTGAAAATTTCGAACTCGAATATTTCGAAAATGCCATTATCGATTTACTTCATATTTTAATATATTATAGTTGAGATTAAGACCTTTCTAACGATAGCTCAAACTCGAAAATCTATGGAGCCGTTCCCGAGATATGGCCTTCCAAACATTTCTTAGGGTATGACTTTTCAACTTTTACCGACTTTGCGCGTATTTAAATTAATTTACGTTCTAGTTTGCTCTCACAAAATTGGTACACTGAAAGAAACACAGCTCTCGTAAGCTTGGTCAGCTTACCCGTACATTTTTATTTGAAAATGTCATTGGATTATTTTTTTTTCATAATAAATAAATAAAAAATTGAATAAATAAAATCAATTAAACACGAAATTAAGAAGAAAAAAATCTTTTTTTTTTAAGTAGGATCATCAGAACAACATACATACATAATGACATGCTACCTATGCTACCTACAATGTTGTAAATCCATAAAGACAAAGAGACTATAAATGAATTTCCGTTTTTTTTTCCTTTCCAATTGTTTCCAATCAGGTAAATTTTTATCGGATACGCATTGAGAATAAAATCTAAAGGTAATTGTTATCAGTGGAAATTATGAATATTAATGCTTACAGAGAGCTCACAGAGAGGGAGGAATTCCATGGGGCAGTTAATCAATATATATATATATATATATATATAGAACGCAACCCTCCCTCTTCTCCAGCATTCGTGGAAGCATCTCGTTGGTTTGCAGCAATTGAGAGTCGCCTCACATTGCAGAATTGTCTCGAAGAAGACCACGGAGGCCCTTCAAGAAGCAGAAGGAGCGAGAACGTGGAAAAATGACTTGAATCACAGAAGAAACTTCCAGTCCTTCTCACATCTCACTCCCACCATCATTTGGGATTGGTAGCAAGAGCAGGAAAGGATGTGATGCACAATAAAATAAGTACAATGCAAAAGTATGTGCAGAGGAATGAAGATGGAAGCAAAAAGGCCACTTGCCACTCTTCTCTTTAAACTCTACCGCAAAATGGCGGGCTCGGATTGCAATTATCTTGCTCTTTTTGCTCACGACCACCGACATCCATCATCATTGTGGCCGAGGAGGTGCAAAACACTCACTGAGGGTATTCAGCAAAGTTCTTGCTTATTAATTCTTTTTTTTTTTTTTTTGCAGGACGATATAAATATCTCTGTAGTCATTGTTCTTAATTCTTTTGGTTCAATTAAAATGAAAGATGTTTTTTTTTCAACCCCTTTGTATCCCATTTTTTTTATTTTAATTTTTTTAGGATATTTTAGAATGTAGGTTTTGGAAGGATTGTAGGAAAAGTTAGGAGATGGAGTTATGTAAGAACATCTTCCTTCTTTCAGCCTCATTCCGAAATGGTTTTCTCAAGACGTTTTGTTTTTTTTTTATTTCTAATTTTGAGTGAAATTTTAAATAAATTTTTAACCCTGATACGCAAAACAAAAAAAATTGAGCATATCAGGGTTATTTATTTATTTATTTCATATTTTTATATTTTCATATTTTTATTTTTTTTTTGTTTTGCGAGATCTGACTTCAAACCAGATAAGAAATATTTATTCTCAAATTATTATCATTTTGGCGTATTAAATTCATAAAATTCTTTCCTTAACCGAAATAGACAAATCCGTGTTAAAATTTTAACCCTTTCGCAACCGTATGAAAATCCAATATTTTCATCAATATTTACTCTAATTACTAATCTCAAAGGATTTTCTCAAAGTTTTTTTTGTTTATTTTACGCATATTTAATGAGTTTTTTTTTACCCTTTAAAAAAATAAATTATTTTCAATACGGTAAAATATTATGTTTCACGTTGATTTCTATACTGACGGGAAAAGGTTTAGGAGTAAGGAAGTTGAAAAACCAAACGTGATAGCTTTTATTAAATTAAATTAAATTGAATTTAAAAATGTTTATTTTCTATATATTAATTCTGAATTATGTAATATAGAATAATTAATAATATTAGCATGTATTGGCGTTAAATGACCTAGATTTTGACCTGAGATCCTAGCCTAAAATTAAATAATTTCATTTACCTGAATTTGTAGAACAAATTATTCTTTTCTTAAAATCCCATTGATTCTTAAAGTAACAAATGTTCACCTAAAAAAGTTATCTTAACAGTGACTCCGCTTTAAATTTTACGAATTATGTATTTTTTTTTTAAATTACCGTGCGTCATAGAAGGATATCATAATTTTAAAACTCACAAAAAACGACAGAAGAAAAAAAACCCTTGATGGGGAATAATAAAAGAAAAGAATCCAAATTCAAAAGAGCCAGTAAACCATAGAAATTGCTTGGCTTCTTTTCCTTTAAAATGGGAGCTCACTCGTAACTTTAATTGTTCAGCTACGACATCTCCTGTGTGTGTGTGGGAGTACAAAATGGGACATTTTTATGTCGTCTTCCAGTGAATTATCAAAATTTTATGAAGCGTTAGCTGCCAGAAAAGGATTCTCGAATGTCGTCCATACAGTCCATGGTCCTCGTATATCGTTGAACTGGAAACTATAAACAGGAGTTCTTTGCTTCTTGTTCTGCGTTAAAAAAAAGGTGAAGAAGGGAGAAAGAGTCCTAATGCGCAGGACCATCGCAGGATGAGTTTGTATGCGTGGAGTCTCCATTATGTTGCCGAACACTTCGTTGGGTATTCGGGATTTTATTGAGTCTCCCCAGAAAGCCAGGAAGTGTATCTCATGCGAAGGTTGGGCATGCGGTGACTCCGCCCACAACAGCTTCATTATTGAGTTGCAAGCCACAATTTGAGGACCAGACTGAGGTGGAGTCAAGCCCCTACCATAGTTCGCATCGGGCAGCCACAGCAAGTCTCGCATTCTTTCACGAAGTCGTTGTGCTGTGTTGCTCAACGTTTTCGTGCGTATGAACGTGTTTTTGATCGCTTCCCGGACGAGAAATCGCGAACTTGATCTTTCGGGCGAATTTCACCTGAAAAATCCTACGTTTGTGTCAAAATTCCCACGGAAAAGTCCTGTGTTTGTGTCAAAAATCACACGGAAGAGTCCTTACAGTGTCCTGTGTTGAACTAAAATTGAGGATTTTAACGGAAAATTGTGTGAAAAATTGTATTCTTTGACTTGAAGAATAACAAATAAAAAAATATATATATAAACTAAATCTGTGGAATTCCAATCGTCTGCGTGAGAGACATTCTTTGCCGCCGAGGAGGATTTTACCGGAATAGCAAATCACACGTGAAAGACACGTCAAGTGGTCAAAATACCAACGAATTCTCGTGGTTTCGTGCGTGTGTAAGCAAAAACGAGTGATGCAGGCGGATTGTGACGGAAAATTTAATTTATGAGTGATAAAAGTCCATAAGTATTCGCTGTGAATGGGCTAATGTGGAGTGTGCCCCATGTTTTATCCTCAGCACAGGTGAAAACAATAGCAAATTCATCCAACTGACGTGTGTCTCATAAAAACTCTGCATTTTTTTTTTTAATACAAAAGTGTTATCACACATAAAAACACGAGTGATAGCACATAGAGAAAAAATGCCAAGGATTTTCCACCATCGTGTGAATCAATAAAGTCTGGATTGATTTTTGCTGTGACTGTCATTTGTGATTTTTTTTCGCAAGGCTCCTCCATTCATCCTTTATTAGCGGGTACAATTTTTTTGTGTGTATTTTGCAATTCAATTGCCCAACTGCCTTTTTCTTTGAGTGCACGCAAGAGTGAATTTTTCGTGAAGAAAAAAAAACTTTCTCATTCTTCGATTGAATATTATAATGGATTAACGCATCGATTTTCCGCACGCAAAATCCCACGTGAAGCATCCTAAGGAACTCAAAATGCAAAACTTTTGAAGAAGAAGAAAAAATGCTCATTTCTCTGCGAGTTTTGTGTGGAAAATGATTAATAGAGCTACAGGAGCTGAGAGAGCGCGCCAAAATTTAATTGAGTCGTGGGTGTAACACGACAATCATGTCGCACATTGTTCTGAATTAAAATTAAAAGACATAATTTATAGCATAGTGGGGCATCATTAAGATCTTCTATTCTATATCGCCACAAAATGTCTGTCTAGATCAAATTGCAAATTAACTCTTCTTGCCAATTTTCATCTTTGAAAACAATGTGAGAAAATTCAGCGACATCATTTTCATTGTTATTTTAATTTAGGGATGATAAATGATAATTATTGTTACAATTTTGAAAGAAAGATTTTTTTCTAAATCGAACACATGTCGTGTCATTAATATTTTTGAATATTTTTTTTCTTTTCAAAAAAACTGATATAAAAAATTACAAGAATTTATTGATGATAATAGATTTTTTATAATCATTAAAATCTATTTGAAAGATTTCCTAAAAAGCTTAAAGTATCAGAAAGTTTTTATTCCGCAGCCATAACAAAATTAACCCTCATGTAGCCATCTTAATTAAATGAAAGTATTATAAATTTTGTTTCAGATTTTGTTTAAAATTATATTTTATAGAATAAATATTAGATATTATTATTGAAAAAGTTTTAAACGTTTTAAATGAATTCTTTGAATGCAAAAATTATAATATTTTATTAGACTGCTCTCCAGTTTTTATATGATAAAAACAATTGGTAACAAAGGGTTAACATAAAAAGAATTAAAAAAATCATTCAATTATTTATGCAAAATTTGCTACCTTTTAAAATAGTATCCTGATTAATTTGTAAAAAAAAAACTTTAAAGAAATATTTTGATACAAAAATAATAGATTCGTTTAACCCTTTCATGACTGAAAGGTTTTTTCACTTATAAAAAAATTGTAATTTAATATTTGACCTGATTTGGATTCTATGAAGAAAGATTTAATTGCTTATAAAATATTTATTTATTTTACGTTATTTGTTTTATTTTTATTTAACATAATCGTATTATCACGAAAGTTAAAAAAATTTCTATTGCAAAATGTTATCTATAATTAAAATCAATTCTTGCTACACAAATATAATTTTTGGTGCGTAAATAATAATATTAGGAGAGATTCGAGTAAAAAGATTCAATGGAGATCTTTAATTAGCAATTTATTTAATCTTATTAATCGGATTCATCTGAAATACATACTGAAATTTATGATAAGAAAGCTCGAGCTTACCCTAAATAATTAGTTATAGTTTAGAGATTATCAGATCAGATTTTTAGGTCTCTAAAAATATCCCTCATTTATTTTTAAAAAAATCGTTTTTTTCTATACTTTTTAACACGTTAGGAACCAGCAAATTCTAGCCGCTTTTTCCTATAGAATTTTGCATGGCCGAACTGGAAGTTTGACTTCTTTAAGTGTCTGAGGCGTTCCAAAGGGTCAAACATAACTATTCCTATAAATCTAAATTATTTTTTGGACTTTATAAGAAGAAAAAGATCTATAAATGCTAAGAAATAATAGCAAGCAAATAGAACAAACCATTTTCCGTTTTTCCTTAATTTTTCCGCAACATTAAATCAATTTTTTTTTCATTCAGATTTCCAAGAAGTTCTTATATATAATTATGTTTCAAGAATAAAGAGGCCTTTCACACCTTATTTCACTCCATTGTACAACATAATGCGACAATTTTTTCTTCATCATAAAGAAAAATCGATTTAAAGTTACTCATACTGCGAATGAGCAAAAACCTGGGAAATGTGGAAAATTGAAAGTGTTGCCGTGCGATATTGAAGAAGAGTGAGTTGAGAAATTCATTTTTCTGTGCACAAAAAAAACCGCGCTGAAGAACAAAAGAGCGCGACAGCAAAAAAAACTATTACATATCTTTATTGTAAAAATGAAATTGTAGGTGCATGAAAAGCGGCGTCGGCATGAGTCAGTGAGGTTTACATTTATGCAGAAAAGGCAGCAATCAGCATACACGACGGCGGTTGAGTAAGAAAATTCAAGAAGGAGCATGAAAGAAAAAAATTGATACATAATTTATTAGAATTCTCAATATAAGTGCGAAGAGAACAGCTAAAAGTATAGGAGAGCAAGATATCTAATGGACTTGGGCTATATATGTACATAGTGAAGTCGCACGAGGGAACTCAATTGCATTGGCGGAGGCATAGCTGTCTTGTGGTTATTATAAAGTACATATATATTGGAGCTATATAGGTACATACATATATAGTGGAGTGTTTGTGCATTTGAATCGACAATCATTGTGCAAATCGAGCGATCCCCAATGCGCACGCCGCTCGCAATAAGTCACTTGGGCATGGGCATTGTGCGCCAGGAGCGCGATGCTGAAGACGCGGTGCGCACGTAAGAACGAAACTCCCGTTTTAGTAACCTTGACGTTTATAATTGCAAATCTCTGAGTGTAATTGCGGTTGTTGCTGTCATTGATCTACAAAGACACAATAAATATTTTCTCGAGTGTCGCGAGAGAAAAGAGTTTAATTTTGTTTTAAATCATTTGATTGATCGTCAGCTAAACATCGGAGTTGGTGAGTGATCGATTTGGATCTCAAGGTGCATTTTTCATCGCAAAACCAAAAGGCACAAAGTGCCCGTGTGGTGTGAGATTTGCAAAGAGAATTTCTTGAGGTGATACTGCACTGTAGCTGACCAAATGGGAGTCACTCCGTGAGTGCAAGAAAGACAGGGAGAACGAAGAGACAGTGGAATTTCGCAATGGCCGTGTCTTGTCCGGAAATGATGTACGGAGCTTATTATCCATACTTGTACGGACGCGCTGGACCAAGCAGATCCTTCTACCAGTACGACAGGGTAAGTTATACATACCTATACTACATATCTCGTATGATTCTATATAAACTTTATTTACCAACAAAAAAATCCATTTGTGGGTAGTAGACGAAATAATTGCCAGAGAAGTGGTTAAACAATTACCCCAATGACCTCAATTGGGAAAGTTAAGATTATACTGAAAACGACTTTGTAACAGCAGAACCATAGAAGTTACTATATGTATAATAAATTGCCGATGCTCTAAAAAATATTGAACAAGTTCGCTGACACCTCTTTATGTTAAAGTATGTTACAAAGTATTTTATTGAACAAAAAAAAAAACACGAAAATTGAACTTAACCCTTTCTACTACGACAACACATTCAAGAAACACTAAAATCCATGGAAGGAAGTTTCAAAGCGCACCCTAAAAGCTCATTAAAGCTTTTCATTCTAAAACTTCTAAAAATAAATTAAAAAATTATCAGAAAGGCAATGTTATTCATAAATTATATATTAAACGTTAGAAAAAAATGACAAACATTTAAAAGAAACGTCAAACGTTAGAAGAGCAACATCAAACTTTATAAGAAACAAACATTAAAAAAAGACTTCGTTATACGTCAAGTGTTCGTTAAACGTTAGAAAAGAAATAAAAATAATTAAACGTTAGAAGAGAAATGTCAACCGCTACAAAAGTAACGTCAGGTGTTAAAGCGAACGTTTTATGCTACAAAATATATGTCAAATGTCAGAAAATGATTACAAAACTTTAAAATTAACATCTAGAACTGTCAAACGTTGGCAATTCTCAATTCGTTTTCAATTAATTTTCAACGTCTTTGAATAAGAAAAAATCTAAAAACTCCTTTTTGGTTATATTTTTGATTACGCATTAAAGCTCTGAAAAGCTCCCCTTTTGTCATAAGAAGTTGCTTGATAAAGTCGATAAAACTACCAAGTTCTAAGTTATTTTCTTATTCTAAATTTCTTTCAAAAAAATATAATAATTTTCTCATCATGTCCCCCTAAAATACCCCTTAAAAATGTGTTTGAAAGCCACAAATTGATTAATAAACATTTTTTATAAAGTTCAATTCTTTCTAAGTTTCTCTAGGCTTTACTTTAATTTTTTGCATGACTAACTTTACCCCAGTACCTCCAAAAGTTTATATTTTAAGAAAAATTCTCCCTAAAAAATTGAACAAACCTCATCTTATCGCCCATTTAATTGGACTGACATGACGAGATTAAATATTCAACTTGCTATTTCTACAATGCTGTCCATCAAAATAATTTGTCCAAATATTTGGAGCATGTGAATCACGCACTTGCTTTGTATATAATTCCTCGACATTTTAATTACATTTTTATTGGTCTCATAAAAGTAAAAGCTTTTAACTTTTGCTCGCACTAAAATATCTATTAAAAAAGTCAAAACACTCATTTGGCTTAAACAATAATTCTAATGAAATTTATACATTTGTGAATAAGTTTAAAATCGCACTTTAGAGACGGTGTGGCAATAAATTTCAAATTAGGGTTGCAAATTTTATTATGGTTGTACATTTTTAAGTGCCCCAGGCGTGTGGTGCTCACTTAATTACTCTTCCTTCCTACGCGGGGTCCTTTTAGAGAGAACATTTTCTGCTTTTGAGAGCAATGTGGTGGAGATTGGGGAAGTAGCACTGTGGGAGGCAATTCAGGCGGAAACTATGGCAATAATTCACCCAAAAAGTTTGCAATAACCATCCCCAAGTTATCCCCAATATAGGGGGGGAGGCATCAAAACCCACGCATCCCTTTTGGCAAATGTGGGAACGTATGTACGCCCTGAATTTGCCATTGTGTGCTTCACTTCATAATCCCCAAACATGGAGAGATGAATTGTAGATCATCTTCGACGGTGTATTACACATATTCAATTAGTGAGATATTTCAATGGGGGAATTCGTGGCATTTAATTAGAGATTTTGAAATGCATTTAATTGCCCATATAAATTTCCCTATAACTAAAATTGTATCAATTGAATATATTTCTGCAATTTCACTGCATTTTCTCTCGTATTGACCCACAGGGGGGGGGGGGAGGGAGGGGCTGAATTTTTCGGCTTCTTTTACGATGAAAGTTCTCTCGAAGTCAATTGTGTGGCAATTAATTAATGACTTTTAATCGCATTGTAATTTAAACAATTGGTAGAATTTTTTACAAAAGCATTTTAAAAGATAATTTTAAAATAGAAATTGTGGAGGATAATTTTCAATAAGGCGGGTTTTTCTCACTGGAAAATCATTAGTAGATGATTAAGGGATGAAAATGAGGAATTTTCCTTTTATTCTTTTTTTATTTTCCTTCCTTGAAAATGAATTTTTTTTCTTACCCAATTCTAATTCTCCTGAAAATTTTTTCCAAAGTAAAAATATTTCGCTTTCCCAACCCAAATACCTAGAATTTTCGTACAAAATAGGTCACAAATTCAAAGGCAAAACGTTAGTGACTTTAACACACATACATATGTACAGTGGGACCCCAGTACAACGACCACTCGGATGTACTCTTCACTCTCATTATTTTCAATGCGCGAGAGTAGCTCAACCAAGTGGTCGTTGTACTGGGGTCCCACTGTATATAAATTGAAAAGCTGCAGGTGCGTAAATTGTAAATTCTTTTGAATAAATTATTGCATTTTTTTCGCAAACATATCCATACATTTCCACGCACTTAGCGGGGGAGAAAAAAAGCTCAGGGATAAATGAACTGGGAATCATGCAATTTTGTTGCACACTCTCATTGGACAATTATCATAAATATTGATAAAATAGGTAGGTAGGTAGAATTTCCTTCCCGTGTGTGTGGTGCAGTTTCAATTGCAAAAGTACCTCTCCACATGTGATTTAATGATTAATCAATGAGGTGATTGATGGGCAACCAAAAGAGGAAAATTTATTAATTTATTCCATCACAATCATCATCATCATGCCAATTAATACACTCTCAGTACCGATACTCACTCGTCTTGGACATCTCATCGCTTTCGTCGATGCTTCCATCCCATGTTGCATTTTTCAAAACACACTGCCCGAGCACAACTTGCATCGTGATCTCATTTTATGGATTATTGATATAAATTAATTACATAATGTGACAGTTTTCATGGTGCACTAGGAGGCATGACTTATTAAGCCATTTTAGGGGAAAATTATATAATTGCATTTCATAAAAATTTAATTGATTAATTCATAGCAATTTCTCGTTTATGATGGCGTCCTTGATGGAATTTTCTCTATTCGCCCATTCAATTAAAAATGCAATGATGGAAGGAAAAATAAATAAATTAAAAATGTCTCACAGGAAAGAAAAAAATCTCGATGAGCTGCTAAAATTGATGGATTTTTAGAATTTCTCACGGCGAGTGTTTTGAATTCCATCGCAAAATTGCGAATGCAATCAATTTTTATCACTGTAATTGATATTATGCGGAAATATCTTACGTATTTCTTTCAACTTTTAAATTGCATAAAGTAAAGAAGAAAAACATTTTTGGAGGTGACTAAAATGATTTTTTAAATGATCTTTAAAATTTTCTTTTTAGATATTATGACAGTTTTCACTATATTTAGCACGCTGGGAAAATTTTATTCGTTGACCTTTAAGTGCATGAAAGTGGCAAAAAAAATTTACAAAATTCAAACAAATTTGATTAACCCTTTCTCATCCAACATTGAAACATGTGCTCTTTTTATCGCGATATTTATTGCCTAGATGTTTTCAAAGGACTTTTCTCAGTCAGAACGTCTTCTTTGGCTTATTTTGCGTGAATTTGATACATTTGTAACTTGGAAAAACAATTTAATTAATTAATAATTGGAAAATTTAAATGTTTCACGTTTGGGTCAGCGTATGAGCCAAGAAACGCGAAAGGGTTAAAAGGAAAAATTTTAAGTACTTCGGTTAAAAATTGACATCTTCAGATAATTTTGTAGTCCGACTTTGCAAATATTTCATTAACTAACAAAAAATCCGAAGTATAATCTGGGTTAATTTTAATATATTATTGTACCTCAATGCTATATGTTGCTGCTCCTGCGCAAAAAAAGCTCATAGCAAAATGTTCCTCTATATAATAAGTTTCACGCAGACAATGCTCGAGGGAAAATACCTGGGATGTTGTACAGAAGAACTCCCCTGTGATGCCTCCACCAACGCAAAGTGAGAGAAAGTGCAGATAGGAGAACAAACAATTCCGAGGAGAATGCCACAATCGACTGCGAAGCTTTTGAGCATCTTCGGGGGAGAAGGTGCACAATTCACAATGAAAATGTTCATTGCTAAAGTGGAGACACAATGCGAAGTCTTCCGCAACGTGAATTCTGCCGTGAGTGCGTCTGAGAAATGTTCACGGCTCTAATTAGTTTAATTGATCCTCGGGCGGAGCGGCAGAGAGCAGGAGGGGCCTCACGGCGGGGAGAACATTATATACAATGTTTGGTGACTTTTGTCGGCGTTTCCCTTTTTCTTCCACTTATCTCTCTTTTCCCCATGGCCGCGCATCTGTGAGTCCTCGTGAGGACACCGCAAGATGCGCGAGTTTCTTACGCATCGCCTGAGAAGCCATGGGTTGTGTGTGAGTGTAGTAATTGGGCGTTAAGACAATTGGAATGCTTTTGATTGAGGCCGCTCCGTAAGATAAGCCATCATCGCGAGCGAATCTCCATGGCAGTACGATCGCTTTTCTTTCCTCCATACGAGCCCCTCATTGGACGTTTACATACTATGTATGTAAGTAATGTGGTGCTTGGTGTACTGTGCAGAGAGAAAATTGGCGGTGATTTCAACAAGTCATACGCGGCTATCTAAGAAAAAAATTCTATTGCATACCTTCTTAAGAGTCATTATCATGTCTTTATCATTCTATGTATCAAACAATACTAAAATAAAGAGAGAGAGGGAAAAACATAAATAAACCGCTATATCTCGGCTTCTGAAAGAAATAGCCAATCTTATTTCTTAATCTACCTTTTCTTGGAAAGAAAATCATTAAATTTTGCTTTTGAATAAACTGATGGACGAAAGCTTTTAAAATAAATAATTTAATATAATCCAATAGCCGGCTAAAAATAATTTGGAGGAGTACCCTGTGGGTGAGTATCAGCATGAGAAAGGTATTCCCTGGGACTCCCCTGCGTCTCACGAGGTTCGGCGTCCTCGGAGGCAGCCGGGTGCTTTCATCTTTCGCGCCAAGTCGAAAGTCATTTCATTTTGGACACGGATTCGCTGTTCTGATCGATTGTTTCGTTACCAATCGATGATGTTGCTCAATCAGCATCCATCTCCTCTTGCGACTCTTCGAACATTAGAAAAGAAATCTTCTCCGATCTTTTGCTGCCTCCTTCCGTGCCTCCTTTCAACCCATCCGCCGTTCGCGTTTACCTTTACGGACATGAGGTCTGCCGTTTGGACACGGGAGGCACAGCGCGGTGGTATTGAGCACGATGGTAAAAATGTCTGTTCAAGCAAATGATGGGAGGCAATAAAAAAAGCTTATCTGAATTTGTGTGTTAAAAACAAAATCATGTGAAGCAAGTACTTTTATTTTGGATACTAAATACAGAAGCCAATCGTTTTAATCTTTATGGCTAAGACGCACGGGGATGGGTCGGTGGTTATAACACACGGAGGCACTTTAGGTGATTTTTTGGCTACATAACGTCCTTTTAAAGGTAAAGCCTCTTGCATTTCATGTTTTGCTTCTGTTTTGGCGATGTTTTAAAATACCTTCGATATTTACTTTGTTGAAGCAAAGATTGGAGTGCAAATCTTTTACAGGGAGTACAAAGGATTTTATTGTGAAAGCCACCGTTTTTTAACTGACAATTATTTGAATTTTTATATTTGACAAATAAAATTTAGTTCTGTCATACATATTTACTTATGTCAATTTAAATCTAAGAGATCAATTTGAGGAATCAAAACATGTCGAATACTTTTCGAAAATTAACGAATAAGAAATAAATGTCAATTTTGACATCTGTATCTGTCAAAAAGAGTACTTTGACACAATTTTAAACCATTGTAACGTATAAAATGACCATACAGCAATTAAATTAAGTGCAAATTGCTTGTAAAACACGCACAATATTAATTCTAGCATTGACTTAACACATTATTTAGCCTCCAACATTCATCATATTCAACCCAAAAGTGACTCCCCGGCTGACATGAGGTTTTGGCCTCATTCACTCAATTTGATGTCTTTTCGCTGTCAATAAATCTATTAAATCGCAGCTCATTTTCATTTTTATGATTTTTTTCTCAGACAGTCTCACGATCACACTCAATCACCACATATGATCATTAAAGACCATCATTAAACACACCGAATTCGCATGTTGAATTTCCATTTGGACAGAATCATGGTGTGTGGCTCGAAATCAATCTCCTCATATAAATTTTCTTCGTTTTCTTCCACACACGATACAAAAGATTTAAGAAAAAGAAAGAAACAAAAAAAACTAACAAGCAAAAAATTCAAAGTTTTGGATGAAGAATTGCAATCTCGTGTTTGATGGACAAGACAGGAAGGTTTGTGAGTTTTTGATTTAATAATAAAAAAAATCCTCTTTAAATGCGCAACAATGCACAAAATGAGTGCTAAAAACGTGAAATCAATTACTCAATTTTTCCCCAACAATGAAGTACTCGATGGAAATTTTGTATGTTGTATTTACATCAAAGGGGGACTCCATGTTGTATACATTTCAAATGCATTCGCGCCAAGTTTATATGCAAAATGCAATTTGTGGAGAAAACACGAATGAGCTGCCGCGTAAACAAAAAGGGGGTTTTAGAAGAAAAAAAAAAACTTGATGAACTGTGTGCAGTTACAAGCATTAATGTCAGTTTATGCCAACAAAAATACTTTATAGCTCTATCATTGCAAATTTTTCATTAACTTCTTTCGATGCTTCACTACTATATGGTCTCTGGGTTGTTATGGCAATTGAACAAGAAATGTTTTTTTTTTTAATGTTCTTGTTTTATTTTATAAATGATGTTTTCAAGTTTTTATTTTTAATAAAATTAATTATCAGAAATAAAATCTTCTGTTTTTTGAGGTATTAACTCATTTTATTTGAAGCAAAAGATTAGTATCAAATTTGATTAAAATCGGTTTTTTAGATTAATCATAAGCATGAATTTTCCGACATTTTCTTTATGAACAAAATCTCTTCTGGAGAAATCCTAGAGTGATTTTTTAAGCTCTGTTGAGTAAGATTTTATCTGATGATCAAAAAAGCTAAAATCGATATTTATTTGTTTCATAAACATTTTTTTTAAAAGATTTTAATTCAAAAATTTAAAAAAACAAAACTTTAAGTTCTATCAAAGATTAAAGAAGCTTCTGCAGTAGAAGACTTTCAAAGCTCTGCCGTCGGCAAATCATTCAATATGGTTTCTGCAACTATATACAAGTACCCATCAGTACATCAATAACCAATCTCTGGCGATAGAATGTTCTTCTCCGGAGATGAAGATGGTGTTGAAGATGTTTGAGATAAACTCCTTGAGTGGAGTGAAGTACGTCACCCTGGTACAAAGACGAACGAATTTCAGCGCCACTTTATAGTATTTCATTAGAAGCACACACAATCTCAAGACGTTGTACATACGCACTTCCAAGGATCCCCATCTCAAAGTACATTGAGTCGCTCCAACTTCATTAACCCATTCAATTTATAATCCACTCGTGATATTGTCGATGACACACAAATAAATGGATACGCACTTGTCGCTGAGATAACAACTTGTTTGCTTTGGCTGCACACGAATCCAATAAATTATTTATTAGGCCACAGAGTATAAAATCATCTGCTGGATATTACACATCGTTCTTCATTGCGTTCCATTCGCATTGGAGATGGTGTGTGCGCGGTAGGCAAAAAAAGACGCGCCTGGGAGGGAGTCTCATGTGGGAACAGCATGTGGCTCTAGCCCAGGGGATCCAGGAGGAGGGTAAGCTTTTGGACACGAGTACACCAAAAGACCAGCCAAAGCAAAGAAATGACAAAGAAATCCATCAAGACACGTCTCTTGGAGTGATTATGCAGCTAATGAGGGGGAAAACTTTTGCTCTCAAGTGCAATCGCAGAGGAAATCGATACAGATGTGATTAAAAGTGACTGACAATGAATTTCATTAAAGCACGTAGTGGAGGCAAGAAAAAAGAACTATATGGGAAAATATTGTGGTATACCGCACATTGGGAGAATAATTGAAAAATATTTATTGAATTGGATTTTTTTTTAAATTTCACTGCGGAAAGCTTCCGTACCTATAAAACAGGTGTGTCAGACATACTGACAGCACTTTTATTGACATCGAGAAAATATTTTATGTTGAGGAAGCCCGGGAGGAAGCATTGGAAGTTAAATTAAATCATTTTCAAGTTGGGATTTAAATAATTAATTTATATAATTTTATTTATTGCTTTTATGTAGAAAAGACTATTTGTGACTCAAATATCTTATCATGACTCAGCCTTTGTCTTTGTTGACTCAATTTTTAACTTACATATTTGTACTACAAAATACATAATGTAGCTGCGAGTTTTAATTTAAGAACATCTCTAATTAAAATTTCATATTTTAATTTTTTAAACGATTTGTCCTTGTGAATTTTCAAGAGCTAACAAGAGAGCCAAAAAAGTAGTAAATGTAAAATTGCATAGATTGAGGAACAAAACATGAAAAAATATATATTTTAAAGTCTCAAAAGAGACTAAATTCAAACCAAAAAGCAGTAAATTAATGCTGAAAAATAGTGAATTCAACCCAAAAAAAAATAGAATAAAAAACCAAAAAGTCCTTAATACGTTTTTGGTTTCTTTTCGGTTTTCAGTTGTTCAATTTTTTGCAAAAGATATTCATGTGAAGTCAAACATTCAGATCTTCAGAAATATTCGGATGAGTCGCCTAAAAACCAAAATATTCGCCAGATAAACACCCCTTGCTGAAGAAGATCAAATTTAAGGATCAAACTGTGTATGAGTTTCCGAATACAAATCTGTTAGATATAATGACACCTTTTTTAAAATTAAATTAAAACCGTTGAAAATATAAAGATAAAGACATGAAAAAAAATCTTAAAATTATTGTCCTTTCAATTAAAACTTCCAAGCAATTTTATTAAAAAAAAAAGTTAAGAAAAATCTATTAAAGCTTACAAGTCCCAGCATTTTTTAATATTCTCAATGATACTCGATACGCGGAACATTTTGCACATAATCTTCAATCGATAATTAAAATGATAAACACGAAAGCGTCTATACCGATAAGTATCTCCGCGAGACAGAGCGCGGGAAGATGTGTAGAATCATAAGAGGATGATGGTGAGAATGAGGAGTTTTATCTTTGCAAAAGAAGGTGCGATCGACGGGGAATAAATCGATGAATCTCTGCAATTTAAAACGTGTAAATTTTTATTGTGCATCTCCGCGCAGTATAATTGGAACTGAACAAAGTCGATATAAATCTCCTTGTGCACAGGATTTCCCTCCGCTTGTGTCTTCAAGAAGTCTTACTGTGGCCTCGTAAAATTAAAGCGTCTCTCTCCACTCCTGTCTAAAATTAGATTCGACATTTTGGTGTAAATGTGCGCGCTTTCGAGAAAAACGAATTGCTACCCACTTTAATTTATTGACATTATTTTTGTTTTCACATCCTCCACCATGGCTCTTGCCCTTCCCTACACCCAGAAGACAATCTGGGGGGATGGTGTGGCTGGGAAAATCAATAAATTTCACACTGAAATTCCTTTTTTTTTCTCTTCTCTTTTGTTGCTTATAGTTCAACCAGGATCTATACTCATCATCGGGCGTTCCTCTTGCACCATCGAGCGCATCAGGGAGCTCACATTCACCATGCAGCCCCATCCTGCCACCCTCAATTGCCGCCCCAGCGGCTGCGGCATCGTCAGCCCAGTCCGTTGCATCCACGGCCGTATTGAGTCATCGGAGTCATCCAATTGAAAATGAGAGTCTTTTCCTGACAAATGTGAATGAAAATTCGTATCATTGAGTTTGATGTGATTTGTTGTTGTGATTCTTGGCATGTATATAGGGGGATGACCAAGAGATTGGTGAGAAATTAGGCAGGCATCCACGTGAGACAGAACGAGATTCTTGCCTCCCTCACTTGCCTCATTCTGTATTCATTCTAAATGGATTTTTTATGGCTTTTACGAGCCACTAAAGACGAATAATTGATTGACTCTCACCACACTCACTAATAACGTCGTACAAATTTATGTTAATTGTTTTGTGTGTTTCGTGTGACTTTTGGGTGCGCGGATGCTGGGGGCCATTGTATAGTGGACGGCATCCCCCTCCCCCTTTGTGCGGAGAGATATCTTCCTCCCCGCGGCAGGGTGACACTTGATAAATTCCCAAATGAACCGGGGCCATACCTCCCTGGTCTGTGCCGGCATGTTGCGTGCTCCCGAGCGAGATGGTGGGTTTTCGCGTAATCGCACGTCAATTAATAAAGGCAAATATTTGTGTTATTTCTGAGATTTTTCGGGGAGATTTCGCATCGTGAGAGGTAGGAATCGTTTTAATTTACAAATGAACACATCACATGAATGTGTTTAAGACACCCGAAAGGAATATGAAGTGCTCGTGTCACAAATAACGACATGCAAAAATGTAGACATTGTGCCTTAATTGCCTTCTCGCGCTGTAATTTACGATTCGCGAGATGGACAGTTTTTCGTGTATATATATAGAAAACGCGCCACAGCAAATGAGACCGTATGCACCTTGTGGGCTTTAAAATTCTATATAAACCGAAGAAAATTAATAATTTCGTATCAAGCACTGACACCGCGGTGACATGAGAAAACCACCTGTCCACCTTTTCAGGTGGTGCATTAGCAAAATCAGCGCGCAACGCCTTGTCCATCAAACAAACGTCGCAACCATATAGATGGGCTTCTTTTAGCAGCCAATGACGCAAAATATCCCACGACTTCACTGTCCAATTAAGGAATCAATGCAAGGTGAAATTATTCAAAAGCCATACAGCGACTTTTTCATACCTTTTGCGCTCGATTTGCCAAGAGGTATAGGTGTTAAACCTTTTGTATCCTTCTATGTTGCGAAGACTACCTATTCTATATATGCGTTTTCTCCTTCCTTTTTTTGTATAAAAAAAGGAAGAACTTTGAATTTAGAATTCTTCTATCTAAAGTGTCTTGGAATTAATTTTAAATGTTTTTTAAACCTTTTTTTTAAGTAAATATATTAATCCAGATTTCCCAGAAATATTTGCTTTTTTATTTATTTTGTGTCCTCATTAGGGTCTTAGATACTTCTCTTCTTCTAAAGGGAACATTCGCGTCTTGTTAAGAGGTTTAAATTGCTTCTGTTTTAAATATTTTATCGCCAAACCTTAGATAAAAATCAGGGTAAAAATTAAGTCTAAATAAGATGAAATGCTTCTTACACGTAAGATAAATTATGAGTTTAAATTAGTTATTTAAGTGCCATTAAGAAATTTTTGAGTCAACATTAGCCTTATTCAGTTAGCCAATGATTTGACTACAAAAAATCCCTAAAAATCACAATTTAATCAGATTTATCATTAATTAAAATTCAACCTTAACCTTTTTCGATCTCATAGGTCCCCTACCGAGTGCTCACAATGACAGTTCCTGCTCATCTGGTCCCGAATCACCCCATGCGGCTGCAGCGGACCCCACGAGCGACGGACAACCCGCCAGAGCACAATACGTATCCGCGACGTGCGTCGTTTTCACGCACTACAGCGGAGATGCCGCCACCGTAGTTGACGAGCACTTCTCCCGCGCACTCAACTTTAGCAATAAGGAAAGCAAAGGTGAGTTTCTCCATAAATCCTCCCTGTTTTATATATATTTTACTGCCCTGGCGACATTATAAATTTCCCCCAGAACGTTTATAAATCAAATGGGCGTCCAAAAACTTTCAATTGTGTGCTTCCTTGCGTACATATGACTTCTTTCACCGCGTGTCTTGGGCGTTTTCTTCGATATTTTGACATCTTTATTGCCTTTTGGCCGTACACGGCGTAGCCTGGAAAGTTGTTGTTAAAATGCATTTTGAGTGCGTCAACGACCCCTAATCAAGATTTATGACTCACCCGATTTTTCTGATTTCATCCATGGTGTCTGTCGAAAGGGTACCCTCTTCGATCGATGCGATAAGGACGAAACATCTTCTTCAGGTGGTCGAGGAATTAGACCACAGAGGACTATAATTAATTTTAATGGTTGGCTGTTTTGTCTATGAGTTGGCTTTTCATCGAATAGGGATGTGCCTGCCTATATAATCAATTAGACAGAATGGGGTTGTCGTTTGGTGGTCTTACCTTTCAACCCATACAAAAGGATATTTTTAAATTTATAATATTGACGATATTTACCCCTTTTGTTAAAAAATAATATTGTTTTTAAAATATGAGGGATTTTCACTCTGCTATTTTAATTTTGTTTTTTATGGCATAGTTTATGTATTTTAAATTCTTTAATAGGATTTTCTGGGCTATTAAAGTAACGATTAAAAGTTCTTCAATACTTTTTGTAAAATATGAAGCAAAAGATAAAAAAAGAGATTTCTTTTTAAATTTGTAACGAACTTCTGGTATCAGGAATTAAAGCTCTAATTTGTGAGATCGAAAAAGCTTCTAAATTCACTTTAATCGCATTTATTTCGATACCAAAATCTGATATAGCACACCATAAAGCTTGAACAACATTCGGGAATTAAATCTCGATCTTTTCTGCATTATGTAGGTATGGGCAAAATCCTCAAAGAGTGTTGTTTAGCACTATTAATTAATTACCATTTGGCGAAGTGGAGACACCAAGAAAGGTCGCGTCGGAACCAATAACGGTAGACAATTTCTTGAAAATGATACAACCTTGTTAACTGTTTCCATTCGGTGATTTACTATATGCACGGCAGAGAGAGAACCCGCAGCATATATACAAGAAGTCGCCGACAAAAGCCAAACAAATACATTAGCTCGATGCTTTTTTTTTCCTACCTCTCTGTGCACCGTTTTTATATCCCCCTCGTTCTGTGTCATTCTTCCCTGATAAAAAGGCCCAAAGAAGCATCGGGGAAGACAATAAAAATTCAAGAAGAGGAAAAATAAAGGCAATGTTCAAAAAAAAAAAAAGAAGCCACAGAATCCCAAACATAATGGAACAAAACGATACATGGGAAGGTGTGTGAGAAAAAAGCTGGGAAATTCGCATGGAACGAAGAACGCAAGCATCGTATTGTCTTATTTGTCTGGATCCCATCCAAGTAAATGAATTTCTTCGAAGGTGTCTCATCGGCAGGACACAATTTGACGATCAAATCTTGCGCTCTCTTTGGCTTTTTAGCTATATACACACCCAGCTTCATTGTCCATGAATCGCGCGCGCAAAAAAAATTGTGCCTTTCCGCGCGAATTTGCTCCTCGATGAGATTTTAGCGCGATTACGCGAAGTCAATGTGAGAATAAAGAGTGTGTAAAAATCCACCTTATCATTGCTATCGGATCGGACTTTCAGTGGAGCGTTGCGGATGTTAGGGACAGAGAACATGGGATCGACATAAGCAAATTTCGCTACTTCGTGCCTTTCAACCAGTCGTCTCCCAGAAGACGTTCGTTCCATGTGACCATCTGCGACTCTCTCAGGTGCATCATAAATTGTGAAACAATAAAAAGACTTTTTTTACGCAGTCTTTCTAAACCATTTGATGACTACATTTAGCCCTTTATACGTTCTACCTTTGCCCTCAATGTGGGAAAAGGGAATTTAAAGATTAAAATTCACGATTTTATCTGTTCTTGATCACAAAAAAAGAAAAGTTTTTTCTTTAGGTGCCTAGTCATTAAGAAGATTCAATTATCTTATTTTTCTTCTCTCTCTTGAGCCAACATCCAAATTATTTGCAAATCTTGTGAAGTTTTCCAAAATGTTGTATGTTCTCTAAAAATATACATACTTCCCACTATCATCCTCCTTTTATGTTTACGAAATGTTGTTCCTTTTAGTCCATGATTTAGGAGCCAACAAAAGTCTTTCAATGAAATTTTCATACACGATTTGTGGCATTTTCGTGTGTCGTCCCAGAACGCTGAATATGCTTTTCTATATGTTTCCACATAGTTTTGACACATTTCGCCTCTCTTTGGGGTCTCCTTCCATCTCCTGTGTGATTTCCTCTCTCTCTCTCTGTCTTTGTATGTATCGCGTAGTTTGGAAAATACCCAAAATAGGTGGTGAAACTTCCTCCTGATGAGAAGCTGTTTTATATGGTATTGAAATTCAATCTCACCCCATAAATCTTCTAAACCATATATAGGCAGGAGGTGAGGGGCACCCCTAAAGCTCCCGTGAAGAAACAATAAAATCAGCAAGTAAATGATTTTATCATATGTAGGCACTAACAATTCACGAGTGACTCGAATGTGTTCGCTAATTGCTCCTCTTGTGACATCCATCATCCTCTTTAAGAGTTTTGTCACACTCGCCCTTTCGTCCTCGAGCCTCACTCTTGCCACTATTATTTGCCACACACTGGTGAGCAGCGAATCAACTTGTCTCCTCACAATCCCACTTCCCGCACGACTCATGTGCAAATTATAAAGTCATATCTTTAATTAAAATACTAATTTCATAATAAATCATCGGGTGTGATGTTAATTTATGGGAAGGGAGTGCGTCTGCACAACTTTTCTCATTCGCCCCAAATGGGGGGCCTTCCCGCGAAACCAACGCGCTCTCTATATCTCTTAATCTTTTACGCGACAGATACACATAGCATCACACATAAGGAAAATAATATTCAAATTTCATCGTTAATGTCACACACTTCTTGGGATTTTCCACACAAAAATGAACACTTGAAGTTTTAATCTCATTTTAGGAAATGAAAACTGAGCTGAAAAGTTTTTGAAATGTTTCATTAAGCAGCATTAGCATTAAGAATTTCATTGATGGCGAATTTATTTGCTATTTTTTCGCTCAATTCTTAAAAGAACTAAAAATCACAATAGTGACGTCATTATTTATATTTTTTGACAAATCTTTGCGGGTCTTTTTCGCAATTTTATATGATTTTTTTGATTCTTTACAAGACTACATGTATCTTGATTATTTTCTCGAATGAGGAGTTAGCCCATATAGAAGTGAATAAACTCCTTTACTATATTACTTGTAGCTTGTTCCAGCAGCATAAATTTTCCTCAACTTTGGAGTTTAATTTGAGAGCATAAAATAAAATAGAAAAAAAAAACTGACGCACAACAATGTAAAGGAAATATATAAGCAAAACACCCATTTCACAGCAATATGCCTAAAGATGCTAATTAACCTGACTTATATCTCACTGCAAAATCTATTCTTTATGGCCACAAGAAAAAAATAATGAACATTGGAGCATTAAATTGATGCTTCGCATAAGACTGCACTGAAAAATTTGCTCTGTTTTTCGTCTATTATATAGTGTTCTGTTCATCATTACAATTTACAATGAAAAATTTCATAAATTCCACGAATATTTCCATGATCATACGGCAAACAAATAGCAAGTTGATTTTCATATGGGTATTGTATACACAAACATAAACGAGTGAAAATAGATAATTATTGAGCATGAACGCGGCACTTTTATCATGCACCACATTAGCTGTCTGTTTCGCATGACACAACAAATCAGCTTGGAAAATTTGTAAAGTGATGTTAATTTATGAATGAAGTTTAGAGGTGCTTTTTTGGGTGTCTTTTAGCATACATATAAACAAGCATAAACACTTATCGAGACATGTGTCCTGTCCAATTAGACGATAATAAGTAAAGAGGGGATTTCATTGCTCTTAGCAGCTGTAATGCTGTGCTGAAGGAGAAGTGTTTTCATGCAAAAATGATTGGAGCTGCAATAGTGAATTTTCGTGAGATTTTCTCAAGAATATTTCCCTCAAATTACTTCAAGTTAAATTATTCTTCATTCCGCACGTTTCTTTTGCCAACGAAAATTTATAACTTCCTGACCAATGAAATGTGAAAGCTTTCAGTGCAATGTGGAGGCGCCTGGTGATGCCGTGACACCTGCGCGAATGGTTGGGCGAGTATGAAATAAATTAGTATGGAATCTTAAGATTTCCCATAAAAATTCAATCGATGTGCATGAGATTGAGTCGAGATTGTCACGCCCGGATCGTTACCGTCATCCACGGCATCAAATCACGTTTTTAACCCGGCAAAAGCACATGGCACAGCGAGGCGGAGAAGTCTTGCAATTGAGTTATGTTTTTTGTTGTTGTTGCCCACTGTATCCCTCCTTGGTTCAAGCCAGCATGCTATTCGCGCCAAAGTGCAATCAAAAACGCACGAAATGCTAAATATTCGTCAACTGTGAGGCATTGCTGAAATCACTCCTGTTGGCCAACTCATTTTATGAATGAGCTAGCACTATTTTAATAATGCGTGCAAAATATTTTAAATGTTTGCAAAATCTTTTTGCCATTTATTTTTCGGTGAAAATCACGTAAATTTTTGCATGCTTTTGCATCAAAAGATTTCACCCAACTATGCTTTAGTATAGCGCAAATCAAATTGCAAGACACTTTTCACATCATTTATCACCGGGCTAAAGAACACATTTTCATCGATTAAGTAACTTTTGATAAAACGTTCACTGCCACCAGAGAATGAGACATTTTGAATCAACACGAGGCTTGGGTGATGAGACAAAGGCATGCATTCCACATTAGAAGTTTCTTTTTTCAGCAACACTGTCGCATTAACTTGAAGCTTTTCTTTTGTTATGTTCACTGCTGACAATTTATTCAAATGCATGCCTCTTTTGCAGTCAACATTAAAACATCCTAATCGTCAAATTAGATAGGCATTTGTATAGAGAAGATCAGAGTTGTTAAAAAAAGTAAAGAAGAATTTGCTAATTTAATTTAGGAAGAATGTTCCAGGAAAGGTAAAGCAAATGCTTTATTCCACTGCAGCTTTAAACGCTTGATGCATGCAACATTTGATATTGATAAGAACAAGAGAAAACAATGTGTTGTGTCTCTTACAATCAAGAAAAGTTTAGAAAGATTTAATCTTTTAGAGCTGATAATTATAAAATTTAAACATACGAAGTATTCGCGTATGAAGCATAAATACATGCAGCATACGCCTCTTTTTGAATTTGATATACTTTGTCATAAGAAAAACTATAAAATTGATGATTTACTACTTAAATGATAGAGATAAATCCTTTTAATAAAATTAAAAAAAATCCTTAAAATCCTTTAAATTAATAAATTATCTTTATCTATAAAATCATCATGCATCACAACTCTGATCTGCAGAACAACTCATCCCTTGAAGAGCTTTTCACTCAACTATTTGATAACTCTCTTAAGTTTCTTTGCAATTTTCTTCAATAAATCGTTCATTTCATCAGCATGAAACTTAAGGTTTTCTCTATTTTCGCACTCTAGCCAATTAACTTTTTTTACACAATAATTTTCTTAAAGATTCCTCGTTGAATGTTTGAAAATCGCAAATAAAATAGAACTCGACAATAGAAGAGAGGTCCTATTCCTGAAGTATGTATAGTAACGATATTTTTCAAAAAAAAATCTCTCCATGGAGCGACTCCGAAGCAGACAAAGCAGAGAGAGAGAAAGAAAAGAAAGGAATTCAGAAATTCCATTCCTCACAGTATTCACTTCGGGGAGTCCCTGTGGGCAATGTGGAGCAAAACAGCTCCTCTCATGTGTTGATGATGTTCAAGAGAGTTGGCCCCAGGTCAAGAATTTCGCTACCGCTGCAGCTTTTCCGATGCACCATACAAAACTGCAGCGCAATCCGTTTTATAATTCAATTTCACAGGCGATATTTTAGTAACCCAATGCGCTTTAGTAGGTCTTTATTAAAGCAAGTGAAAGAAAATTACTTTGCAAAAGAAAAATTATTCTTTTGTGAAAAGAATGCATTTTGAATCATTTATTTAAATTGACACAAATCCTATTATTCTTCGTTTATTGTTTATACAATTCAAACGAGAAGAAGTTAAATTTTGACAGCTGTCACACCTGGTGCTGTCAATTTAGTTGTGTCATAAAATAAAATTTTAATGCACATTGAAGTTTTTTTTCAGCCCATCATTGCAACCATGTTGCGACCAACCTCCTTGAGATGCTAAGAAATGTCTTTGATTTCTTAAAATTTCCCAGAAATTCCCTTAATTTCCCTGAAATTCGCAATTTAATTATTTCGGTGAGAACTCTAATGAGCAGTGGAGTTCATTAAGTGCCTGAGTGACAGAGTGGTGATGCATTGGCGGGAAAAAAGAGAGACTGACAGGGGTGGAAGGAGAAAATGAAATACATTTTGCATATCGTTGCGATTTGTGGTACTCACGAGAATAATTAATGATGACTTTAATGATTACTTATACCTTCAGTTAAATCACTAAAAGTACCATAAATTTATTCTCATCCTTTGCTTATTTATGCGACATTTCTATTAAATTTGATTTTCTGATTTAATGCACTTTTCGCTGATTTTTTTTTGTATGCAAATTGTCTTGTACTAAAGCTTTTAAATTAGATATCATTGAGAGCTTTCATGAAGCTTATTGATTGAAGTTTACTATTAGTCATTTCTTTTTAATTCCACTTGGAATTCACTTGATGATTTTCTCAATTGAAAAAGCCTATGAGCAAAATTTGTAAATAAACCTTGCTGTGTTGGTATATGTGATGGAACAATTTCAAGAATGGAATTCAATGTCTCTTTTCTCTTTTGTAGCTTCTGAAATCCATAAATTAATTTTTTTGTCTCAAACTTCTTCTTTCTCGTATCTTCCGATGAATTCCTCCGCTTCTATCTCTTCCCCCTGCGACTCCTCTTCTCGCAAACACCCGTCATCTTACCGCATGTACCACCAAACCTAACACGTTCAGTGCACATCTTTATGATTGATGGCGACAGTTATGATCGCAAAACACTTAACGAATCGTTAGTTGGGCTCAATGGAAATTAACGTTGAATTAAAAATCACTTTCCGGTTGGGTTTGAATTAATGGGGTTGAGGTGAAAAGGGGCGCGCGCTTCATCACTGCACTGTGTGTAGGGAAAAAATGCCCCAAAATTAACTTACAAACACGAAAAAAAAGACCGAAATGCAACCAATTAAATGGAAATTAACTCTTCAGGATTTTCTTTTGGTCTCTTATTTTCACCGGCATGACTTTGTGCTTTTTCCCAAGAAAAATTCCTCACGCAGACGAGTTAATTTTGGACACAATTTTCCTACGCAGCCCTTCTTTTTTTGCCCACACATTCTTTGGGGAAAATCACCGCAAGACATTTAATTTACTATCATGGGCGCGCACTCAAAAGGAAAAGAACACGGCGCAAGAGAAATTTTCTTCTCGTTGAAAAGTTTTTTAATTAAGCAATTCTTGCTCGTTTAGAAACACCGCGCAATGCACAGAAGCACTCCTGCCTGAGGTTATCTACTCAATGGTGCAGAATTTATGGCAGTTGATTGTCAATATAAATGCAAATTCATTCAACGAGCATTATCGGAACAATTAGTGCGTCAACCCAGAGAAATCCATTCACAAATTCTCACCATTTTTCACCCCAAGTTGGCATAAAAAAGTGAATTTGTATTCAAAAGAAGAACGTTGCGCTGAAAAGCTCAAAAAGAGACGTGGAATTGTCGCAATGGGGAGTCACAACCCCACAAAATGACTCTTTTCACTTGAGCAAACTCTTCTCACGGAACAATTACAGAAATCAATGGGCTCTTTGATGACAAATATAAGAGGGTGCTTAACTTTTTGTGCACGCAGAGCTTTTATGGTGGGGTGATTTCATTGTTGAAGAACAATTTATTGCTTCGCTTCTTGGAGGAAAATCACAAAGATAAAAGCTCAAATGAAGAGGAGTTTAATCATGATGAAGAATGGTTGAGAATATGGGAAGGAAGAAAATTTTAAAACGTAAAGAAAATTCAATAAAGCTCTGTGTGGGTATATTAAAGTTTAGATTAAGCTTCGCGGTAGTCATCGTATTTTCTTTTTCATTTCAAAAGGTTTAAAGTTTCTAATTTATAGATAACAAAATAGATAACACGATGGAGACGCCTGGTAGTTTTCTGGGTTGATCTACTTATCAAGAAAAATGAGCTCATTTAATAAAACTTTCATAAACTGAAATAAAATTAAAATAATTAAAAGAAAATTCTCTTGATAGACACTAAAAAAATCAAAGAAAGTAATGCAAAATTGTGCAAAATAAATTAGTTGTTCCTTCTCGTAATTTCCCTGACAAAATATACAATTTTTCACAAGTCTTTTCCCTCTTCGTGCGAAAGAATACAACTCCCCGAATTTGGCATATTAAGAGACAATTGAGCGAAAGACGAGGAATTCTCTTGTGATGTGCTTTTGATCTCCCATTGCGAAAACATGTGCTCCGCCACCATGAATTATAAAATTTATAGTGTGTCTCATTTTTGTGGATGGTACGGCGAATAAGAGGAATTATTCAGTGTGTGACAATTTTTTTCATTCAAGCACTCTTTTTCCTTCCTTGCGACTAAGAGTGTTTTGAGACGACGGTTATTTATTGCTCAGTTGATGTTAATTGTTTCTTATATGTTTGAAGGCACTTTGGGAGGTTTTTTTTTCTCGCAGTTACACTTTCTTGGGCTTTTTCTTTTCTTTCTTTCTTTGCACACTCTGAGAAAAATGCGTAAACCCACAGCGAGGATGAAATTAATGAAGCAAAACGTGATTTTTTGGTGATTTATCTTCAATGGTTTTTTCTCTCTTCCGAGGACACCAGGCGCCTCCACGGAGTTGAAGATGAATTTTGCATATTTATCGATAAATTAATCTCACATGAACACATTGATACAAAATATTTCAATTTGAATCTTCTTCTGGTACCCAAAGTTGAGGGAAAAAGAGTGGATGTGGAAGAGTTTATGAGGGAGAACAAGAAAAAGTTACAAAATAAAAAAAACGATAAGGTTTTGCTTCTTTTTTTTTGGTAATGGTAAAAGGAAACGGGGCGACCCAAAGAAGAAATATTGGTGGAAAAAGAGGACGTATTATGGGAAAATATGCGAGAACAAGAATTGTTTGATGTTCTCTCCGGAGTGAGTTCCAAAGAGCGATCTAATCGATTTTTTATCGGAATGGGTTGAATTATAAATTCGTCTTACGACACATTCGCAGAACACTACCGAATCCCAATGGCAAAAACACACATTCCATGCTGACCATTGGTGATCGCGGGAAAAAGAAGTTGCATGGATGGAGAGAGAGAGATCGCGTCGCGGATGCCATGGAGAATTGTGGCGAAAATATCGATGAAGAGAGAAGTTTACAAAGTGCCCCATGGACCACTCTCCAATATCAAAAGGGCCGAACAAGTCACACAGGCAATTTGGGGGGGTAAGTGAAAAAAAGTATGGGATTCCTTCTTCATCTGGTTCATATACCTCCCTCTCTGCGCGTGGAATATTTCTCTAAATTCCCGCCTTTTGCTACTTCTTTTATCAACGGCAATTTATGACGTTTGCAAACGGCAACATTGTCTTTGTGAATTTGCCAGTGTGTAACAGATGGGAAAATTATGCTTAATTGTTGCACTAATAGGTGGATAATTTTTGTTGTAATTTCCAGACGGATCCAGTCCGATGTCGGCGAGAAATTTTCCAGCATCGTTTTGGAATAGCAACTACGTACCTCCGACTCCGGCGCCCACACATCCTCAAGTAAGTAATCGCATTTCCTTTCTCTATGTAACATTTTATTTAAAAAAAATTATTCAACTGAAAATTAACCCTCAGAATAACCTCTAATAACCCTCTATTATCCCCCATCTAATGTTGTCGAAGATTTGAACAAAAAAATCAATTAATATACACTGATTGACCTAAAACACAAATTCCTTTCATCTCGCGTGGTAATTTATTGATTTTAATTAGTGTTTTTGTGATTGATTTCAAATCACATCAATTATGATTTCTTACCTTGTATCGTGATGAATTTGAGGTGAAAGATAAAGTTAATGAAATAATTTTGCACAATATTTTATTTACCATTCAAGTTTCTAGTCAACAGGTTTGTTAGTGATAATTTTAAAATGTTCGTACATGGGCAGAAAAAATGTTTTTTTTTATATAATATTGGGCCTTATTCAGCGACCAAGAAACCCTTGAAATTCGCTTGAAATCTTGAAATTTCAGTACAAAATTCAAAGATTTCAAGGGTTTCTTGGTCGCTGAATTGGGCCCATTGATTTAGAAAAAATAGGTGTAGTTTTGAAAAAATAAAGAATATTAAAAAAGGATAAATCAAGATTTTCTATTAAGAAAATCAGAGCGAGTAATTAATATATTATTAAGTTAATATAATATTTTTTTAAATATTTCAAAGTAAGTAAAGAATAATTTTGTAAAATATTTCAGAAAAATAAAACAATGATGGTTTAAATTTTTCTGTCTGGCAAATAGGATTCCAGGAAAACCCGGAAAACCATAAGCTTAATCAAAACGAACAGCTTTCTTACAATGAAATAAGATTTCTTTTATTTAGTTAGATCATTACATTCTCAATTTCGAGAGAACAATAAGAAAGAAAATTTACCAAACCAACACAATTTTATTCCAACATACAGCGTGGTCAAACATCAAATAAATTATGCAGAAATTGTGATATTAAAAATATTCATAGCACATGCATTTTCCAGCATGTTCTCCATGAGTAATGCATCCTCCATTCTCGTAATCATGTTGTTCACAAACTTGTTGACAGACTTCATCGATGCATTTTTCATTCCCTTTGCCATTTCCCTTGCCCTTCCCTGGAAAAGGAAATTCAATTTAGTAAATCTCTGAGGAAAAATTATTATATTTATTCAACTTACCTTGTACTGCAGCCATTGTGGTAGTTAAAGCAAGAAAGAAGAAAATGGTGAAGATTAAGAACTTGAAGAGCTTCATATTGTTGAAGATTTTTAATATTTGTCAACACTTCTGAAGACAACTGCGAAGCTTGTATGAAAAATGAGCGTTAAAGCTACTCTTTTATACTAATTTCTTATCAATTTCATTGTTGAATAGTTTCTTATCAAATTCCTTAATATTCTTTAAATGAATGAAATAACTTTAAGTTTCATTTTTTTAATAGTTTCACTTGATATCCCACACGTGTGGCAAAACTTCTAGAATGTACAAAGCAGCAAAGAAAATATTTTATGGTAAAAAAAGAATTTTTAATTCTAAAACGTGCCATTGTTGAATTGATAATGAAAATTTTAGCCCGGGAAATGACGATATGCAATGAAATTGAGAAAAATAGAAATGTCTTTTTCTGACTTTTTAAAGATCTCAGAAACATCAATTTTTTTCATTATTTAACTTTTGACAAAATAAAATAATTTGAATAAAATAATCCTCAATTCTTCACTTAAAAAGGCCTAAAAAATCTATCTAATCTAACATATGCAATTATTTAATTCTGAATCAAAACTGATATTCTTTGAAATCAAGAAACTTACTTTAAAATAATAAAAATAATTCCCAATTTTAGGTTCCGGACCTGTATTCGGCGGACGGAAGTTACTCAACGGATCCCTGGGTTCCTCATCATTACGGTTCCTACGCGGCTCACGCGCACGCCCATGCGGCTCACGCTTACCACCATCACCACAACATGGCTCAATATGGGAGTCTACTGAGGCTGCCTCAGCAATATGGACATGGGTCGAGGTAAGAAGTTTTGGCGAGGCTAGAGCCTGGCCTTTGAGTTCTCTTACCAATGTACTCTACAATATGCGCCCGTAGTAAATGGTCTCAAATGCTCGATTACAGATTGCATCACGACCAACAGACGGCACATGCCCTCGAGAGTGCCGCCGCGTACTCTAGCTACCCCTCAATGGCCGGTAAGTTTATTACATACATACATATATCCTACATTTTTATCCTACATAAATGATTTAAGGAATATAGGCTTGGATTGAAATAAATTAAATTTCACTATTCACGATAAAACTCTCGATTCAATTACGTATTTAGGTAAATTATTTTAATGGTTTTAGTTTTAAATTCTTTTTGCAAAGAACAATCTAATGGTTCTCTAGTTGTCCAATTTTAATCATTTCAATCACAAATTAAAATCATTTGCTACGAATTTACTAAAAGGAAAAATCTCATTACTCCGTACCAAAAGAAATCGAATCTCTAAATCTGAGTACTGATAGACCTCATCAATACCTTATCAAGATCATGAGGAAAGACTCACTGATCTTTTCGAAGATTAACCGAAAAGATGCTCACAGAGAAATCGATTGATGGCACAAAAAGTAAGTTTGAGTAAAAAGTATCGTGTCTGTGAGAGGGCACAAATTGCCGAGAATCTACATTCCTGGCATTTTCGTGGCGATTTAGTGTCTTTGTTGACCGCCAAATTGCGGCACGGTCCCGCAAAGAAGGGATTGGATGAGAAATCTCGTTTGGGGCACCACTCAAGAAGTGGATCCATCATCTCGCACGCAGTCGAGCTCATTCTTCTAAATGCATTTCGCACATATATTGGCAAAAAGCCGTCGGATTTATCTCCATCTCACTCATCGCGAATATACCTGGCGGTTGTCCCCCCATATGAGAAGACACCTTGTCACAACCCTCGAATCTCTCTCATCAGAGACAACCACAGAAGCCAACCGGCACATCACCATCCGCATTACAAATGGCCAATGATTATGACAGATAGTCATCTTTGTCAAAATGAGCCGCTCGGAATGTTAATATAACAAATGCATGCGCTTTTAATTGCGCTCCTCTTCCTCCGCGCATATGCGCAAGTGGCTCAAAACCCGATGACATTCCTTTGCTGCCATTCAAGAAGTCCACCATACATTCCTCCCGTTTGCCTCTTCGCATCAGCACTGCCGCAAGAATACTCAATGGCTAAATGGTGTGTGTGGAAAAAATATCAATGAAACTCCACCCCCCAATTATGGTGGCTTTTCCTAAAGTGGTGGCAAAACTAAACTAACTAACAAAAAAAAACCAACTCCTAGCTATATATGCGCCTATGCGTATGGTTGCGGAGCAAAAGAGAGTTTGTGAGGTACAAATTCTCGATGAGACTATAATTAGGTCGACAAAACGTGAAATGATAATTAATTTTATGAAACCCAACCATTATTCTGCGTCAAAAGGACGATTAAAGTGGAAGAAGAGGGAAAAACCGAGAAGTCAAATAAAAAAAAATCAATTGCTCTAAACGGGGGAAAGACACACAGTGCGGAGTTTTCCTTTTGGACGCACTTTTCTATAGCGTCTCCATGGACACTGAAAAAGTGAATGGACTCCAAGGGGGATTAAGTCATGTAATGCGGTGTACAGCGTAAACGAAGACACCAGAGAAGACTAACTGAAAGCGAAAATCGGGATTAATTTAACTTTTCCTCGTCAAATTTGGATGAATTTTTTAAAAAGGATTTTATTCGTTGTTGTTGGACATCGATGGAGATTAAAAAATTACCGAGAATACTTTGCATTTTCTGCTAGAAACTTCTAAGCTGATAAAAATTTGCCTCAAAATCTAGACAATGACGTCATTATTGTGTTTTTCACCTCTTTCGATATATAAAATATTTCATTTATCTATATAATAAAGAAAGGCCTGTTTGTTGGTAATCGTCGTTCCGACTTTTCTATACAAATCCACACCGTTTGATCGATCGCGATGAAATTTGGTACAGAGGCCCCTTATAACAGGCGGTTTCAGATGGCCGTATTCATTTTCCCCCCAAAGTCCCCCTTCAGGTAGCCCCCATAGAGATTTCATGCAGTTTTTGCAAATTTTTGAATTTGGCGCCTAAATTGTTGTATGAAAATGATTTCTTCTCTTTGCAATTTTTTTTCTTTTTCCTTCGATGAGAGCTTCCCATCTATATAATAAAGAAAGGCCTGTTTGTTGGTAATCGTCGTTCCGACTTTTCTATACAAATCCACACCGTTTGACCGATCGCGATGAAATTTGGTACAGAGGCTCCTTATAACAGGCGGTTTCAGATGGCCGCATTCATTTCCCCCCCAAAGCCCCCCTTCAGGTAGCCTCCATAGAGATTTCATGCAGTTTTTGCAAATTTTTGAATTTGGCGCCTAAATTGTTGTATGAAAATGATTTCTTCTCTTTGCAAGTTTTTTCTTTTGGGTTTGATAAGTGGCCCAAATCTGCCTTTAAACCATCACAATTTATTTTCTCTCTAAAATTTGCGCGAAGCGCAACAAATCCCCGCGAAGCGGGGCGAGGTAAATTGGAGCGAAGCGACAATTTACCTCGTTGTTGAAATAAAAATGAATAAGGTTGTTCACTAAATTTCCTCAATTATACGCGATAAATTACACTTTGCCTTCCAAATCCGATCTATCATTTTTGCTGCCAAGTCATTCCTTTTTCCCCACATTCTCTATTTTCACCACTCGAATTCACCATTTAGAGCGCGCGCCAAATTCAAATATTGGGCCTTATTCAGCAACCAAGAAACCTTTGAAATTCGTTTAAAATCTTGAAATTTCAGTAAAAAAATTCAAAGATTTCAAGGGTTCCTTGGTCGCTGAATTAGGCCCATTATTTTAATTTCATAAGTTTTCCGAACAAAGGTCCTTTTCTTCAAAAATTATCAAATTCATGAAACTTAAAAAAAATTTAACGATTCATTGAATTTAGTGGATTACTAAGAACAAACATTTTATGATTCAAAATTCAAAAAAGTATTCAAAATTTTTTCTGATTTTTAACGCATATTTTTGGCATACATAATAATTAATTTCAAGAAATTCGGTGTACATTTTAACACGAAGCTGTACAACGCTTTCTCGCATATACATATGCTCTCACACCCAAATCAGCTAAAGGATTGCGCGGAAAAATGATCCATCTCCAAAGGAAAGGAACAGAGACTCATATTAAATGCTTCTATAACAACTTTTTTGTGCAACTCTATAAATTGCATTCCAGCATTCCTTTCTATGGCATTTTTCTTTTTATATTCCACTCAATGTGTCTGCATTCGCATAAACTTTGCAACTTTTTTTGCCATAGCACCTCGTGGATGTGTTTGTGTTTGTTTTCCATTTTTAATTTCATACCAATTTTCTTGCCTTCCACCAAAGCAAACTACAATCAGAGCCGCGATGTGCTGTACCACGGTGGTTGTGGATGGGTGTGCAAAATGATCTGCAGGCAGTTCTGCAATTCATCCAGAAAGTTTTCATTTATTCAAATGGAAAAAATACAAGAAGGGGATTTTCTTTTATTTAATTTAATTAAGAATTTTCCACAAAAACATGGAAATAGGCTTCTGATTTTTATTCTAAAAAACCTTCTTATGGATCCGTTTGGTGTGCTCTATTTCTTTCTTTCTTTTTTTAATTCGTCCACAGACGTTTGGAATTGAGGGAGAGTCGATGAAATGGAAAATATTTCGGGTATTTCTCTAATTTTCAGCACAATAAACATTGAAGAATTCTCATGAGATTTGATATTTTTGAGTTAAAATTTTAATTAAATTTTCAAACACCATAAACGCGTTTTCCAGATGTGACTGGCTTTCTATTCGCCTTTCAAAAGCATCTAGAGCAAAGAAAAATCCATTTGAGGGGGAATTTTCATTCATTATTCAAAATTCTTGGCCACACAGGAGAACCGCAGCGTATAAAATATAATTAAACATTTTCACAATTTTAGAAATAAATCCTTCCACATGGTCTTTTGGGGGTTTACAAAAGAAATAATTTTATTATTGCGGAAAATATCTCTGTACTACACAACTGTAAATTGGGCTGCTATTAAGGTTTTATCAAAATTAATTTTGGATTTAATTTTATTTTTACTTCAAGGTGAAGGTATTTAATTTGTTACACAAAGATACCGGGATGAATCCTTGAAAATATAGACAAAAAGTTCCAAGCCCCAGCTTCCCCTAAATATAAAATAAATTCTAAATATTCTTTCAATATGTATTAAACCCCATATGCACCGGAATATTTAAGCACAAACAAAGCATATAGAAACGTTTGTAATATTCCTCAATTTTGCCCCTTGCGTAGACCTCAAAATCCACCCTCATTTAATTCACTGACTCCATCCGAGAAATTCCCACCCCCCAACTCTTTCAAATTGAATCTCCTCCTGCAAGTCCATCACCGAGAGTTTCCTCTTTCTTCCGCCATCAAAATTCATCGACCCTTCCTCCTGCCCCATCTCTCGCTCCATATTATCCAGGAAAAATATCCCTGGTGGAGTTTCTTCGTTTTGCACCCCAGGAATGATTAAATGTGCAAAATGTTTGATATTATTTTAAAATTACACCGGGGCTTTTAATTAAATTTCTGGTGAGAAATTCGCAGTGGAAATTGGTTCCCCTTGGCATTGTTGTTCTGGTCAAAATGAAGTGTTTTGTTGAATTTTGGGTTGAAATCCTTCATATGGACTGTAGAAATTCCTCATCGATCCAACATACACACAACAGTGTGGTGGAATTGTGTTTTTTTTTAACTCAGACTGAATGGAAACCATTGAGGAATTTTTTTAGTTGGGACTCCGTCTCAAGAATTTGCCAATATAAGTGCTATCGATTGAAAATAGTAGGTAAGGGTTTGATTGACCTTAAATTAGAACATCTCACTGAGGCGGATTTATTGGTTCAATTCAGTTTAATTAAATTGCAAAAGTCAATGTGACATTTACAACTGTCACTTAAAGTTCTGTCAAAGTTATTCATGTCAATGGTTTAATTTTTATTATTTTTTCGTGTAGATATCTTGAATCGATCCTAATTTTAGACAACTTCTTCTTAAATTCATGTAAATTAAATAAATAATATTAAAATTTAATTTTACAGAATGCTGTCATTGATTAATAACTGTCATGTAATGACAGCTGTCAATGTAGCTATACTTCTGTCAAAATTCCTGCCAATAACTTAATTTAAATTTTTAAATTAGAACTTAAACGTTAACTTTCCAATTTATTAGGTACTTATTGGTTTTATTGGAAAGCCTCATAAATGTATTTTCTTATTAATAAAAAAACATTCCCATGCTCCTTCAGAAGCTCTTCGGTTAATTTAAGTGCTTTTCGAGAGTATTATATAGGTTCCTCCCATGTTATGTATTTTTAGTGTGAAAATGTGAAGAGATTGAATCAGTTTGTGAACGAAATGGAGAAATTGAGGTGCGAGTATGGGACCATTAAATTGTAAATTGCCCATAAAATGTGAGAGAACAATTAATTAGGAGTCACCTTAAATGTCTATCGGCATCGCCATCGACTTCGGCGCAGCTTAATTTTTTATTTTTTTTCCCTTCTCCCAAATGGCCATTTGCATGCGCGGGAATCTGAGACATTTGCACATGGTTTCTCTCGCAAGTTGATCGCGTCCACAAGAGCCACTCAATTGCACCATTGCGAGATTACAATCAACGCGGGGAACCTTTGGGGGCCTCTGTGTTGATATACATTGAGCGCGCGATGCCCCAAAGAGGCGGTCCTTAGCTCACCGACGGCATCTTGCATTGGTTGCCTCAACGAGATATTCATGCTTCTTTCCTTATTACTTTTTCTTCGCACAGCTTCCACTTTAATATCATTTTCGCGCAATTTTTCACCTCTCTTTTGCACCAACTTTATGCCCTAAGTTTTTCTCTGTTCCACCCATTCTGCAGTATTGCCATTCATCTGCGCATCCGCTGGCATTCTCCCCAAAAGACATCAATTTTCCAGGATACGGAAGGAGCAAAAAAAAATGTACTTTCCCTGCGGAGTTTTGTGGCTCGTAGGAGTTTCAAATCTCTGACATCTCTTTAAGATTTTTGACCTTTGATTGAAAATTTTTTGGGGACTTGTATAAAAAAGAATATTCTAACGAGGCATTGCTATCCAAGTTTTTATCCTTAAACTTTTACTGTAAATTCCTAAGGGAAAGGTAGAAAATTGTTAAATATGGAAGATTTTTATTCCTTGAAACAGAGGTTTAAGCTGTACCCATAGCTTTTGCTAAAAAGACGTTGTTCGTTGTTTTTTCTCACTAAAGAGCAAGCTTTTGCTCTTTAGATTTTTCTTAAGGGTTGTCTTGTGAAAAACGGCGGAAAACTCATAAGGTTTACTTGGTGGTTTTTTTCTTGACGTGATTTTTGCGGGCTTTTTTGGTGGGAGCTGAGATGCTCTCTCCGGAGGCGTCAAGGTCCCCGGAGAGAGCATCTCAGCTCCCACCAAAAAAGCCCTCATAAGGTTTAAGCACTAAAATATTAGAAGCTTTACAGAAACTTTAAAAACTAACATATCAAAAATTCACCATCATGGGAACTTTAAAGGATAAAACTTTTCTTTGTTAAATGAATTTGTGCTTAATTAAAACTTTAATTCCTAAGGGTTGTTTTATACCTTTAATTTCTTCAAATTTCAAGGGTTAAACTTGTTTGCTTCAAAAGTTCAGTGAACATTTTGAATTTTATTCCCAACTAAACCCTTTGCCCCATTACTCTTTCAACCTCATCAACAAACCCGATGTAGAGCCGTGTAGAGAGGAAAAATTGTGAGTGGCAGAAGCAACCCTTCATAAAATGTTCTCTAATATTGAACCCCACATCCAAACTCAGTTGAACCCTAACTTTCCCTCCGATTTTCCGGGTTGGACGGTTGATGTGTGGGCTTGTTGGAAAAAAGGGAGGCGAAATTCGGGGGAGCGAGTGAAGCATGTTTGCAGACCTCATAAATACACCTTGTGATGTCGCACAAGGGCTGAACCCGATGGGGAGAGATTTCACAAACACGCGTTCGTAGTCTCGAAGGCACAAACGGATGTGGGTATTGTCACCACGACCGCATATTACATCAAACAAACACACATGGAGGGTGGAAATTTGCATTGAGCACCCCGAGACGCGCATCGGTGGAGGACGCAGAATTCATTTCAGCCACCACCCCACCACCGCGCAGACATTTTCATGTAGTCACCCCTTGTGTGCGAGTGGAGTCATAAATTTTCCACGAGGGGGAAGCGTACTGGACGGGAGCAGAGACATTTTCGCCGCCCTCCAGGAGAAGCCATCCCGTCGTGCATTTCGGCAGACATTTCATTCATCACCACCCCAAAGCGACACAATGGCGTAAAACACCCTCGCCCGGGGTTTGGAGTACACACTGGACCGCCGAGAGCTTCTGTACTGTATCTGCCTCTGCCTTGTCCCCTGTTTCCCTTTTGACCAGATAAAATGGACATACAGGAGTGAACTTGGGGAGGTTCTGACTACATATACATTTAACATTGCTGCAATCGATTAAATTAAATTTGTACATGAAAATCTCTAAAAGGACGTAACAGAGAACCAATACAACCGATCATTGTAGAATTAAAGTAGATACTTATTTAAGGAAGAATATATACATAGAATAGGTTAAATATGGAATCTTGGTTTAAATAAAAGAGAAAATTAAATAATATTTGCTTGAAAATGCAAACAATGACGTCACTATTGTGTTTTCATCTCACCCAATGTATGAAACATAAAAATACATTGCAAAGCTCATTGATGAAACATCAACGTACATGTTTCATTCGTTAAAAGAGCCACATTGCTGACGTCATTGTTAATATTTTTTAGACAAAGATTTCCCACCTCATTCTTATTGATATCAATGTAAAAAAGAAAAGATTCTTTAGCAAATTCTGAAACTTGTATTTCAAATGAAGAGTTTTCCGTATAAGAATGAATAAACTCCTTTTAAATTTTTGAATTTAAAATTTAAAATTTATGAACTATTTTTTTTTGTATCTTTTCAGGTCTCGAAGCCCAAGTCCAGGAATCATCGAAAGACCTCTACTGGTTCTAAAAGGCTGTAGAATTTAGCAAAGATAAATTGGTGCCGCAGTATTAGTTTAAAAGAACCATTAAGAGAGATGTGTCGAGAATAAAACACGCAGAGTTTATTCTAGTGAAAACTAATTTAAAAAATAAAGTGTAGCATATAAACGAATTGTGGTACAAAAACTCAATAAAATAAAGAAGAAATTTAAAGAAAAAAAATCGTGATAGTAAGTTTAAAGAAAAAAAATAATCACCCGAGAGCGTGTAGCATGATTTTTTGTGGTGAGAACGAGTCAGTGTTCGTTGTAGATTTTCTTTTCAAATTTTCCGTGAAAATGTTGTGTCTTTCGTCTTAGCGTGGTTAAAAACAAAAAAAAAAATCATAAAAAACATATAAATTGCGTCTAAAAGTGAGGGACTTTTGGCACCCTGTTGAAGGTTTCATCGACAACGAAAGGTTTCAGATGAGAACATCCATTTGGAGAGTTTAATTCGTCTCATGTGGAAAAAGAATTTTCTACACCGGAAAAGGACTTCTTTTGGTCTCTTAACAGTATCTCTGAGAAAATTTCCATCTCTATATTCGCCACGAGCTGTGAGTGACTTTGTAAGGAAATTTGCATTACAAAATATGTATGTATAACATCAAAAGAACCGAGAAGTGGCGGAAAGTTTATTTAAATGTTTTCTTACTTCTATTATGAGATTCAAACAGATAAAAAGTATTAATTACATAAACGTTACATTAATTGTGTAAATTTTTATATAGAAAATCACGAACACAGCAAAACATGTATTGTGGGTGCATTCCAGTCTGTTTGAGAAATAGGTGTGGCATTAAATCGATATTAGATTATACTTATTTACAACAAAAATTGGATTTGTTTATTGTTCTACAGAGGGCGCTAATTTTACATTAATTTTCATTATTTTCATCATATTAACGGAATAATTTAATTTTTTTAAAACATTTCGCATGCGCATGAAACATAAAAACATTGAAACATTCGTTATTTGTATCAGGATTTTTATTTTGTATATTGTATCAGTGGATATTTCTCAGTGAAAACGTCCTCTTTATCTTCTTTTACTATCTAAAAACACATTTCTCACTTGGCAAAACAATTAAAATTTGATAACTCAAATTAGGGAAAATTTAATGTTTCATGTTTCAGTTAATGTTTCACGCGAATGGGTTAATAGAAACACTTTATTATCAAACAGACTGTATTGAGGAATTGAAAAATCAAACAAACGCGCCACTTTGCCAATTGGAAAAACGTGCTCTTGCGCGTTTATAGGAAAATGGAATCATGCAATAAAAAGATGCGTTGAATAAAAAAAGAGATTGATGCCAAAACAAGAAAAATAGAGAGCCCGAGAGGAAAAAAAAGAGCGAAGCTATCAGACAGTAATTGGTGTTTGAAGTCGAAGAAAAAACAAGCCTATGCACACGAATTATTTAAGAAAAGTTTTTCTTCCCATCGAGCGGCACCAACCGCTATAAATTGCAAGTTGCCATGTTTAATTAACTTAATTACACGCGACTATTATTGTTGAATTTAATAATCGCTCCTTTTTTTTCATCATAGTTCGGCACATTTTCTTCCCAATATTATATGTTATTATATTTTTTTTCGTATAATAATTTATTGTTATTAAACACTCGCTTTCCTTTGCGCGCATATGCAAACAACTCACGCCATTTCTTGCAATTTAGTCCCCCAACATGAGGGAAACTCGAGAGGCCTCTTCCATGAATTAACTTCTTTCTCCTTGGCGGAAAATTGGAGGCACTTATTAAATATTATTAAATTAATTAGTCCACTTTTAGGAGTTTTATTTTGCATGGACTCTTTATTTTTCCGCCAATTAAATGCACCCAGGAATTAATCTCGTGATACGGCAAAGAACAAAGAAATGCTGGAAATGCCCTCCAACTCGTTTTTCCACAATATTATTATTGACGTAATTTTTTTTTAACTTAAAAAATTAAAAATTTGGTAAATGACACAAAATTCGAGCAAAATTGCAACATTTTCCTTCTCTTTTTCCGACTTAATTGCCAAGCGATGTGGAAAATTATGGAAAACGAGAACCGAATGGTTAAATAATAAATCCTAAATTTTTCCGCATGACTGAATGTCGAGTGGTGGACAAATTCAATTGAGAGGCCCTCGTGGGTTAATGATAATGGAAAATCAGTAATTGTTGTGATGAAAAGAGCCACAGAGGAGTCAAAGAGAGAAATATGAAAACAGCACGGTGTAGTCCAGTGAATTTCATCTATGTGACCAAAATTCACGCAGTAACAGAGTCCATTAGAACAAGAATTTTCCATAGTATTAATTGCACTCATTGGGCGGATGTTTTTCATTGAAAATTTTCCGAATTAATTAACTTGTTGGCTAACCATGAATAATTCAAATGCAAAAATTTTCCCCGAACAGGATGCAGCAAAAACTAAATTAAATATGTAAACTTTTTTTTTGTTTGAATAAAATTAAATTTTCATTGTTTCCATTAAAAGAAAAAAAATTATAGATATTCTTTTCATCATTTTAAATGATTTTATTGAGCGAAAAACATGGCAAGAAAATCTACCAATAATGTGTAATAAAAAAAAGAGATACAAGAACTTCACAAATAGTAAGAAAAATAAATAAGTTTAGCAAATAATTTCTGTAAATAGAAAAACTAAAATATTTGAGAAACTTACAGAGTTTTTTTTTTTGTTAGATTCTTTGTAACTGAGCTGATTATAAGGAATTTTTGTGTAAATATAGAAAAAATGTCTGAGTGACTATGAAACAAGGTAAAAAATCCATCGAAGAATTTTGTTCTTGCATGAAAAATTGTAAAAATGAAATTATTAGACCGTAAACATGATCGAAATTGTGCAATTTTTCATTGTAAAAACCAATAAGAAAAATATTAAACATGGGGTGGTTGAGTATGAAATGTCATAGTTTGAACGAAAAAATCATAATGTTTAATAAAATAAGAAAATGTAATGTATACCTACACTGTAAGGAAAAAATTAGAGATCTTTCAGAAGCCACAAAAGGAAGAAATAAAATATGGATTTGGTAAAAAAAAATCCGTTGCGTTATTTTTCAGTCAAAATTGTGACATTACCTACTTGACAGCTCTTTACCAGGATGACATTATGTCAAACAATCACTACAATTCTTAGATTTAAAGAGAAAAAAGTTTGCTGGATTATAGAAAAAAAAATCTGTTCACACCACACATTTCTTGTAGAAAAATAAAGAAAGAAGAAAACCCCTTTTTGGAGAAAGAAAATCATCACTCAAGTGGCAAAAAAAGAGAATAAATTTCTGTAAATAAATTAAAATTAATCCAAATATACAATAGAATTACTGAAAGACAGATGAATAAAGAAAGTGGAGACAAAATGTTGCTCTAAAAATCACTTAAAAAGCCTCTTTTTCTTCACACACACACCCCCTGAAAATCCACTGATTTATCGTTGCGGATGGTCTGTACCATATGCGTGTTGTTTTGGGCAATTCGTCATTTTTGTCCCACATTGGATGATTTATTTCACCAAAAATCATTTCCTGGTCTTAATAAGGACACTCACAGTGTCTTTTTCGCCATGTTATGAGACAATTTTTCTAATTAGACCCAAATGGAATTCCCAGACTCCACCAGACGCAACTCAACGGTTCAGGATCACTTGCAGTGATTGATTTCGCTCTTTTACTTCATCTGGCTGCGTTTGGATTCAACCAGGGACAATTCTGGGATAATTGGGATGCGGCCATTAAGTAGGTACCATGCGAGATTAATGTGGGAATGTTTCGAGGAACATTGAAAAAAAAAAAATGTGAAAATTGAAAATTTAATTGCAGCTTTTCGCAGAAGAAATAATAAAATTTAATGAATTTTTGAAAAAATTATCCTTTAGATGGATTTCATTTAAAGATTTAAAAAAAAAAACATTTTTTTTAATGGCGTTGGCTAACAAGTTTGGTTTCTATCAAAAAAATAAGTTATTTCCAGGCTAAAAATTACATGAAAAATGTTTTAAATAAGATTGTCATATTTTCTAAAAATCGTCATACTTAAAAATTAATGCCAAATTAAAAAATAAAATGTCAAACGTTAGAAAAGAAGTGTCAAATTATAGAAAAGAAATGACAATAATAAAAAATAAACTTGAAACTTTAAGAAAAACATCTATAGATAAAAAGGAAATGTCAAACAAAAACGAAAAATGACAGTAAAAGTACGTCAAACGTTAGAATTGCACAAACTGTCAAATAGTCCTAATTTTAAACAGTTTTTTTTTTAATTTAGCCCATTTAAAGCTGTTTTTTAGGTATATTTTTCACATTTTAAAACTAAAAAAAAAAAACTATTTTAGCATTTTTCCACGAGCTTTTAGAAAATTAAATTTCTTTTGAGTTGAAAATTTTTCTGAGGTGAAAATGAGCATGCAAATTGCATTTTCGCAACATACATAATATTCCAAGTTACTGCATTGGGAGTTTCCCTCCGTTCTACATTGATGTCACAGTAAGATATCTATCCACAAGGTGCAAGAAATGTAGCGATTGTCCTGAAATTTCCGCCCAAGTGCATTTTGCGTGTGCAAATTCGCGACAGAAAATTCCATTCGCGGCTCTGCACCAGAAGTTCCTGCAGCAAAATTGATTTATAGTCTCGCCATTTCGAGTGTTATTTTATTATCTGTCGAGTGGTTTGTTGGGGAAAAAAAGTGTCTGCTGTTTTTGCTATATAGAAAGTTATTGGGGTGAAAAATATGATACAAAATCGTCTGCAGGGTGAATATGTATTTTTTCCTTCTTTCCCGGGTGCTTCTAAAGTGAAGAAAAAAGGGCGGGATGTTTGTCCATTTATCATTTTTCTGCTCTTTCTGTGATTTATTTAAATTTCCTCGAGACACCGAGTGATCTCTTGGTGTGGGAATTTCTTTCTCTATATGGCCAACAGGTTGCACGGTATGGATTTACATTTTTGGGCTATGAATTTATGCGCATGGAAGCCTCTGCAATTGCGGAAATTTTTTAACCCAAATGTGGGAGAAACAGAGCCGCGAAAAAATGCGTAAATGAATGTTGCTAATTGACTTCATAGACGACAATGTCGTTACAATGCTGATGGCTGCGGGCGAGCACATAAAATCCGCCGAAATATGCTAAAAACTCGGTGTTTAATTACGAAAATATTTTTGAAATTTCAACTGGAATTTTATTTCCCACCCATCGTTGGCACGAACAGATGAAATGTATTTAAAAAAAATCCACTCTGATGCGCGAATCTGGAACTGAGAAATCCCGAATGTTGCAAATTGTAGAGTGATTAATAAACTTCCAGGTACTTGAGCAATTTCCATTCGCAATACTTCAAATGCTTCATCCGCAATAGGTAGGTAACTGCGTGAGTGTTGTATCCACCGCTCTAGCTTTGGGAGCAAAACCTATTTGTAGAGCAGAAGAATTGTGTTTGGAGATTTCGGAAGGTTATTGATCATGTCGTGTATCGTTGTATTTTTTTTTCTAGTTCTACATTAGTTTTTGCTCAGTGATTTGTGTTGGATTACATAGTGGTAGCTTCTTTATTTGAATAACCGAATTTAAAAAAAAATATATTATTTATCAAAAATTCAGGTGAAATGTATTATTTTCTTTAAATATGTAGATAAAAATGTTAAAAGCTTTTCATATTTTCAAAAGAAAAATATTTTTTTTTATTAATATTGTAGCTAAGTAACTCTTTAAAAGTCTACTGTCAATAGCTATAAAATTCTTAGGTTGTAGAACTTAACACGTAAAACGTTTACGGTGGACGAGGGCGCTGTTGGCCAATTTTATATAGTTAATTAGAGGGAAAATTTTAAACATTTTCCTCTTTTCTCAAAAAGAAATACGTTGTTCTTATTAAAACTCTTGGAAGGCAAGTCCAAAGATGATGAAGAACCGGAAAATACTTCTTAATCATTTTCTTGTTAACCCTTTTGCGTTTTTTGGGTCTTGCATAGACCCAAATATAAAACATTTTATTTTTCCAATTTTTTATGAATTCAATATGATTTTTTTCTATTTAGAAATACATCTAAATTCACGCAGAAGAAGTTGAAGAAGATGTTTTGCTTTGCCACATTGGATGCAAAAGGGTTAAATTAATATGACATTTCGGAGGGTTACGCATTCTTCATCAGGTCTCAAACATTTTTCTTTCAATTTTTAAAAATCAACACATTATACAAAATTTTACAGATTTTTTTAGCTCATGAATAATTGTTTTTGATTTTTACAATTTTTTTTAAAATGACTGTTTCCATATAAAAAATCTTTCTTCGATCCCAAAAGCAATTTCGTCTCACTTACGGTCATATCTTCCATGTAAACCAATCCATTGCAGACAAAGCAGTGGGATCATCCAGAGAGACATGAGTAAACACAGTGTAGATGACACGATGGAAGAGAAATATTAATAGATCACTGAGCGAGACATGATGGTTTGTGGCCAGGGCCTTATCGGTGGGCAGCAATCGGAGTTTTGTGGAATCGCCGATGGATCCGAGATCTGGCTCATTTTTCACAGAACACCTCAAATTAATATTTCCCTCTCAAACACTCGCACTCACCAGTCATAAATCATTGGTGTGATCGATTTATTGACTCTATTTTCGGTGGGATGGCGCTTAAATATTTGCCTCTCTCCTATGGGTACATACACACTAAAAATAATTTTAGTTAATTTGCTGGTAAATTCACCGTAAATGTACATTTACGGGAAAATTTGTGTTTTTTAAACGGAAAACCAGAAAATTTTCAAAAGTTTTAGTTAAATTAAATAATTCATTCGGTTTTTTTTACGAAATCAATATAGTTAATTTTTTTTTTAGTAAAAAAACCTAAATTTCTTAGTCTTTTAATCATTACGTAGAAATTTAGTAAAATAAAACTAAATTTTAGTCTTTTTCGATGAAAACTCACTAAAATTTTAGTAAAATTACCTAAAATATTCGTTGAAAAAAACGGTTTTTGAATTTGTTCCTGAAGAAACGCCGCGAAGAAAAACTTTGTCAGTTGATGTCAAGCAGTGAAGTTGTGAGCAGTCTTGGGGAAGTTTTCATCAGAATTTTCAGGGAATTTCCCACGTCATCTCGTCGTCCCAAGTCATCTTATACGCAACGAGGAGTTCTTGCTCATTCAGAATTTCCGGCAAAGAAGGTAATGCCATATTTAATTATTTTCTTTATAAATTCTATCTAAATGACAACATTACTCACCGACAGGGAATTGCGTGAGCGCTAAAGCACCGAGATTTCCCACATCATTCATCAGGGAACCAATTCGTACGCACCGAGGAGTTCTTGTGCCTTTCTTTGTGGAAGTTTTCGCCCTGTCCGGGAGCCAATTTGTACGCACCGAGGAGTTGTGCCTTCTTTGTGGAAGTTTTCGCCCCGTCCGGGAGCCAATTCGTACGCGCAGAGGAGTTCTTGTGCCTTTGTGGAAGTTTTCGTCCCATCCGGGAGCCAATTTGTACGCACCGAGGAGTTCTTGTGCCTTTGTGGAAGTTTTCGTCCCATCCGGGAGCCAATTTGTACGCACCGAGGAGTTCTTGTGCCTTTGTGGAAGTTTTCGTCCCATCCGGGAGCCAATTTGTACGCACCGAGAAGTTGTGCCTTCTTTGTGGAAGTTTTCGTCCCATCCGGGAGCCAATTTGTACGCGCAGAGGAGTTCTTGTGTCTTGTTTGTGGAAGTTTTCACTCCATCAGGGAGTCAACTTGTGAGCCCCCTGAGTTTAATACTTTTTTTTTTATTTATAATTTTAATAAAAAAACAAAAACAAAAAAAACCGTTTAAATTGTTTTATTTTAGTTAAAAATACTAAAAAAAATTAGTTTAAATTACTAAAAAATTTTAGTTAAAATTACTAAAAAAAATCCCTAAAATTTTTGTCGTTACCGTAAAAATTACTAAGATTTTTGTTAAAATATACGGAGACATCATAGAGAAATTAACTAAGATTTCGTTAAAAAAACTAAAATATTTCGGTTTTCTCGTATTTCTCTGTTAAATTCATTTAACTAAAATTTTAGTTAAAGAATTTTAACTAAGATGCGTGCAGAAATACCGTAGAATGCCCATTCCGTAAAATTTACGGTGAAAATTTTAAGTGTGTATGTATACGTTGTAGTTTTGCTGGGGCTAGAAGACGCGGGCACCGCAAGGAGTCTGTGCCAGGGAATGCGATGTCATTGACAGGACCACGGGAATGGAACTCCCAAGCCCACCGTTCACCATCATTTCCAATCACGACATGGAGTCCCTGCGTGTCCACATTCTATCGATTCCCAATAAATTATCCATGGCGATAGCATCAATCCACCGTGATCTCCCATCGGGAATCACCCAGCCTCCGCTTTTTTGAAGAGGATCCCCAAAACATCTCAGCTCGGAGAGGGACGAGCACTAGACGTGAGTAAGCTTGCATTAATTACAAAGTAATCTCTCTCTCGTGAAATGGGAGCTTATTGGAGTAATTTGAGATCTTATTTATGCAGCTCAAAAGGAAATTTAGCTTAAAAGATGTGATAATTTGTGAGGTCAATTTTCATTTTGGGCCTCTTCTTGGGTTTTGCTGGATCTTCTTTCACTTTGAGAGTTATTTTAAAGAAAATCCTCGAAATAAATGTTTTGAAAAGCAAAAAAGTTCAGAAAAGCTTTCAGATTTGTTCCTTTTATATATGTTAACTCTATTTTAAAAAAATTAGTAAAAATTGATTAGATAATATACATTTTAATAAATTAGGCAGAGAGATATAAATAATATTCTTCTAATTCCTATCTTCAATTTTTTTTTCGTCTCTCTTTTATTATATCAGTTTGAGCATGATTTTTGTCAATTTCTATTCTAGAAACGCATTAAAAGATTTTATTACAGGACACGTTGCATGCTTTTTAAACTTTAAAAATTCAAAATTGTCCTATTTTTCTTTCACAGGTAAATAGGTGAATCAGTACCGTCACATAGAGTTACTTTGTGCATTTTTATTTGAGAGCCTTCATGGTTTTTAATGAAAAATATAAGACTTCATTTCTTCAACAAAAATAATTTTTTTTTATCATTTTCACTTATTTTTCCCCAATCTAATGTAAAAATAATTTATTCAATTGACATATTTTTCAGTACCTAATCTAGATTTTTATAGATCTAGAATAGGTTATTAAAGACGTATTTCCAGGCACAAATGAAATTCTGGCTCAAGATTAAAACTGAAATGATACAATAAAAAGAAAAATTTCAAGCTGCCCCACACGACGGTACGATCTGAATTTCTTGTGATTTGCAAGGAAAAAGTTCTTTAACTCCAAGAGCCATTACTCTAGCCAATACACTTTATTTGATTTCAATAAAAACATTCAATGTCTCGTAAAAATTGTGCACTGAAGCACGATTTTTCATTTCATAGTTATGTATTAGCAATGAATCAAAAAAATTGATGGATCTTTTGGCTGCACCTCCACATGCAATTCCAATCGCGTTTCTCAGGGGCATTTCGGGTGTATAATAGGTAGCTACTTTGAATCCCAATATCGAGAAGAGGTTCACCCCGAAGTCATAAATTTCATGACAACGAATCTCTGGAATTTCATGTTTGAATTTAAGGAATTTGACAACACTGAAATGTGTGCCAATTTCCGGAGTTTATCTTCCTGCTTGCGGTTTTGACGCCGTCGCGCCAAGAATTGCGATTCCCCGCATCGAATTACTCACACTTTTCATCGTGCGGACATTCTATTCTATACATAATAACAAACTGCTTGACGTGGATCTATTTCTGCAGGGAAAATCTGCAATATTTTCCTTCATTTTTTTTTTTTTTTTTTTTTTTTGAGGAAAAATTGTTTTGGGGGATTTGTTTGGCGCCCCGCGTGAACAAATTTTGAGATGGTGAAGCCTTCTCGCCATAATTCATCAACTAATGGGCCCCCGAGGAATTTATGGTGAGTGTGGTTTTATTAATTCACCACATTTTTATTCAATTCCATCGGGGACACAACAAATTTATTTAGTCGCTTCGCTCCTCATGCGAGATTTTTCTCCTTGGGCGATAATTAAGAAAATCCCACCAGCCACAACGCACAGATACAAGTGAGAGATTAGGAGACATTACCCAAAATATTGGGCTTCGATTTTCGATTTCTTCCCCTTCATGCGGCACCCATTCCCATGGGCTGCGGGGCTCCCGAGTATTGGGGACTTCATGGGAAACAGGTGGTGACACATTTGAAGATTGATAGCGCTTACCTCAGCTCAGACTGCCTGCTGCTTAATGGATTTCTCCACTCTTGTAATGATCCCAAAATGCAGGTAGGAGGAAGTGTTCATGTTGCACTCTCTTCGGTCGCTACACCGCAGCATAACTCACTGACACTCTTTGTCTTCTGATTGATCTTTAAGCATCTTTTGATCCAGTAAAGTGGAACAAGACAAAAAAACTGAGCAAATTCTAACCCTTGCTGAGTCCTTTTCCTTAAAAAATTAAAACAAAAAAAATCAAAAATTCTCAAGAAAGATTTGGATAAGCGATGGTGGCAGGAAGGCAAATTTATCATGATTCGGATGGGTTCAGTATAGAATTCTGAGAAGAGAAGAATGCCCCGCGAGAGATTGAAAGATTATAGAAAATGATTAGAAGATTAAACAGAAATATATAGCCAATCAAATGCTAATAGCGTGACATATAAATTGATTTTTAATCGAATTAATATCCCATGGAGTCAGTTTGTTTGTTTTCCGCATAAACTATCCAAAGTTTTAGTATATTAGAGACAATTTTGATCTCATACCTTACCTTTTGATTTTTTAAAACTTTTGAGAGCGTTTTTGAGAGAATCGGAAAGAATTTAATTGATTAATCACAGGATTGTAAACTTTTAACTTCCATTACTTTAATGATATCCTTATGCAGGACTGATGAGTTCATCACATCAACCTTTTAGATTCTAGCCATTGATCTCTGTATTACAAGATGTGAAGAGCAATGTTTGAATGTGTTTGATGATGAAAACGGGACGCACGGCCGAGAGTGCCGAGAGCACCGAAAGCGATACGAGAGCAATACGCGCGAGATTTGTTTGGATTTTTTTTGTCCCAAAGGAGTTCTTAAGTGTTTTTAATGTCTAAAAGTAGTTTAAAATAGTGCAAAAAGTGGACAAATAAATAGTTGAGGACATTTATTTCGCAATAGTGAAGAAATAAAATGCCTTAAACAGGCGGTATTTGTGAATTTTATTGCAAATAGTGTGTGGTTCGTGAATATTATTTCAAAGAGGAATGCTTTTTGGTGGAAAATAGCCGGAAAATGTGTACGCGAAGTGGAAAATTGTGTCCTTCAGAGTGCCTCCAAGAGCCCCAAGAGGGTTCCTGCTGGATATTATCTGTTCACCTTCCCGGAGGAGTAAAAAATTAGTAATTTGTCAATCAAAGGTAAGAAAAGTAGAGAAAAAATCGCACAATTCCAAAATCTGGGATAAAATTTTATATTTTCCAATTTTCTCAATTTTTCCGATTTTTCCTCCCCCCATGTCATTCACGATTGTGAGCACTGTGAAGTTAATTTCTTTGAAGGCTTGTACAGTGGGACCCCAGTACAACGACCACTCGGATGTACTCTTCACACTCATTATTTTCAATGCGCGAGAGTAGTAAAACCAAGCGGTCGTTGTACTGGGGTCCCACTGTACAATTTGATGTAGAATTTCTTTTGTCATAGGCTGATCGAAGTCATAACAGATTGGTTGCTTCCAATTACCTATGAGCCCACGGGCCATGACTACTTGTGCATAGCCTTTTGGGGGTAGTTAGAGACATCATAACAGCCCTGTGACTCAACCTTCCTCATCAAACGACAATAAGGAGTATTGTAGTCATGGCAGCATTGTAATCTGAGACTACAGTTTCTCTGAGGACTTCAAATTCTCGCCTTTAAGACAAATGATATTGTGCGTAATAGGACGGTGCCAATTTGAGATGATACGGGCCAGCTACGCGAGTAAAATCCTGCAGCTGAAGCCGTGGTAGTTCCTCATTAAAATTTTCGAGCCTTGTAAATGAACCTTGTCTCTTTAAAATCAGCTGACTTACTAGTGGCTGGAGCAAGTTTCTTCGATCCAGCAGGAGTAGAGCTCGTTCAGCAACAGATATGTTGTCATTGTACGCGTAGAAGCGTTTACCGAATGCATTTTCTAATGCACACACAAATTGAATGTCTTTATAAATGTTAGGTTGATCATAGGAAGATCTCCTATCAGCATTATACTTAAATCGTTTCATATGACCATTCACGGCTTCCACAACCCACCTCATCATTGTGCATAATCTTGAATGGTTCGCCCAAATATCTGTAAGTTGATGTGCTCCTTTTTGGATGACAAAGAGACTTTAGGAGCAAAGAACTATCTTAACTTGTTTTAATTCAGCTGGATTAAGACGCGATTCCCCTGCCGACGCTTCCGGAAGGAATTCTGTGCTCCTAAAGTCTCTTTGTTTTCACCTTTCGTCGGAAAAACTTGTCTCCAACTTTCTTGGATGGTTGGCGGCATATACACATGAAAACCGGCGTTTTCCAAACACCTCCTAACATCTCTGAAGCCTCGGTCCAAGACGAAATTATCCCATAGTTGAAAAAAGTTTTGAAACCATTGGGTCCTCATTATCTGCTCTATGGCCGAGGCATCATTCGTGCTAGGAGGAAAAAAGTTGAAAACCTGAACAAAATTAAAAATCAACATTTCTTGGCTGTTGAGAAACACTTGTAGTCAACAGTCCAACTCTAAAGATAAAATAAAAGAGATTAGTTCTAATTGCCCTCTAATTCCTTCTCTAATTTTAGTTGCATTTTGCGATAAAATGTTCATTGTTTGCTCTTTCTTTGAGTCTCCCGCGAGACTATAATTTAAGAAAAAAAATATAAATAATTTTCACAATTGTATAATTTTCCTAAATGTTGGAAAAATAAGCTCTTGGCTGCCTGAAGTGCCACAAGAGGAGTTCAAATGCGGTTTATAATGCGCCTGAGGATTTATGAGTGGAATTGTGGAATCATTTGTGGAATGTTGAGCAGAAATTTATAATGAGCTCCTGGCGGTACATTCACATGTAAAACCCCACGGCAATGCACTGATTTATTGTGATCTCCTCATTTTGGGCTACACATCAACCCTCCATGGTGCGCGCAATCTCTCGCCCTTCGATGTCTTATTGCCACAAGGAGGCATTTTATGGGCTCATTTTGGGGAAATCTCTTCAATGCATTTAGCCGGCATCTCCTCCCTGGAAATGTCTTCACGAATTGCCCGAGGAATGTAATGTGCATATATGCGTGCAAGATGCGATGTCACTTTGCCATATATACTTCTGCACAGCAAGGGATGCTTTCTCCACAGTCATCGTGTACCCACATAGCAAGAGGATGGAAGCAAAGAGGCGAGAGTGCAATCCTTCTGTACAGTCAAATACCACAGAATTGCAGCAAAATACCCACATTTATGGTTCCACGAATGTGAACCACGGAAATCGTTAAACACCCATAAATTTCGCCTAAAATGCATCTCGGAAGCACCTCCATGAGAATGGGTTTTAATGATCCCTCAAGTGTGTGATGCGCTTAACACGCCTTAACCCATTGATCTTGTCAGCTCATGTTTTTCCAATCCCTCCACAATGTGTCTCCAATTACACCTTAACACCTCCGACTGTATATATGCGAGGCCATATAGGAGGAGAAATGCCGCAGCACTTTTACTTTTGCCCTGACACTCAAACAAATCACCAATAAATAGTGTCTTGGCGATGGATTTGTTTTGGAGGAGTTATGAGTGGGATTTCGGGGAATTTCCACGCTCTCGCGCAGCTGTTCACGACCTTTTCACCCAAAAATGCCACTTTGGGCAATTCCCCAGGAAATCACGTTGAAAAAACAGCAAGGAAAGTGTCTCATTCTACTTCTTTTCAATTTTTGTGATCAGACCTATTTAGAAGATCCAAGACAGGCGTGAATAATGTATTCTTTCTTATTTAAATCGGTTTTCCATTTTAAATTTTGAGATATCTATATAATAAAGAAAGGATTTCGTTCCTGTACAGCTATGCATTTCTACACCGTTGGTTCGATCGTGATGAAATTTGGTACAGAGACTACTGATACCAGGCGGTTTTTACCAACGGCATTCATTTTCCCCCCAAAGCCCCCCTTCACATAGCCCTCATATAAAATTCATGCTTTTTTGACTACTTTTTGAATTTGGCGCCTTTAATGTTGTGTGAAATTCACTTTTTCTCTTTGAAATATCTGTTGGAGATTTTGCATGGCCCATCTATATAATAAAGAAAGGATTTCGTTCCTGTACAGCTATGCATTTCTACACCGTTGGTCCGATCGTGATGAAATTTGGTACAGAGACTCCTGATACCAGGCGGTTTTTACTAACGAATAATTTTTCTATTGGACCTTTTTCATCTCAATTATTTTCTCCATCTAAAATTTGCGCGAAGCGCAACAAATCCCCGCGAAGCGGGGCGAGGTAAATTGGAGCGAAGCGACAATTTACCTCGTATTTTATAGAATAAGAAGACAGAAAATGATGAAAAAAATTTGAAAAATTATAATCAAACATTTTTTTTTATGTAATTAAATTTGATTTAGAAATCTTAAATAACAATTCAATTGATCAAAATGTTCTTTTCTAAAATTAAGAACTTTTCCGAGATTTTCCCGGAATTTTTTTGAAATCCCGAGGCTCCTTACAAGAAGGAACGATTTTGGGCAATTGTATTCTGTTTCTTCTTGTAAGGAACCCCGAAATCTCAACCGTTTTACACCTAGATTTGAAATTTTATTATGATCTTTCTGTACCTTTAGAGACTCTGATTGAACTTTGATCAAAATCGATCAGAGATCACTTCTTCTAACATTTTGACCTTATCCTTTAATCTGTGGCTAGAGAACGAAACTAGCCACAGATACTATCATTTACTATCCTGAAACTTGCGTGAGATCCATGCTCCCATGCATTTCCCATTTCTCTTCTCTATTCGATGGAGATATTTCGGTTTTCCAAATTGTTTCTTGTGGCTGTTTATTATGTTAGGGATCGTGTAAATTTTCCCTCGAGGTGCACACACATTAAGACGGGGCCAAAAAATATTGTGACTAAAAATGCTTCTTCGTGGTTTTTGTCCAATTTTAAAATTAGTTAAAATTTCTCTTCCCCAAATGTAAACACGGCACTTTGTCTTTGGCGGAAAAATGTCCCGCGCCTTTGGAGTCGGGGCCCCGGGAACGAGGAGGAAGAATTTTATTGTGTCTCTCAAATGTCTGAATTAATTCGTTTTTGTTCCATGATGCCAAAGAATTCTGTGAGGGTTTTTTTTTCGTTGTTGTTGGGCTCTCTGTATGGACATGCGACCCCTACGCAGCCTGATGGGGTCCCTGCAAGGAAGCCAAGAAGCTCCGTAGCGCATATGTGATATTTTTGTGGGACAGCAGTGGAAAGGGCGCGAAATGTGCAGCAAAGAAATGCAGCAGAAAATTGGCAAAAGTTGATGAATATTTAATCGAATGTCAGCGAGATGGACATTTGATGACCTCGCGATTTATGACCACGCGCGTCCCCCACGCAAAGGAGGGTATTTACGATGGGCACCGCTGGTGACCGTTACCAGCGTGTGCCAGAGCGCGCGCTTTTCCTGGAAGTCTTCCGCGAATGTCATGACAGCTCAATTGCAACACGCGAATGCCTTTCTCTATGAGCGAAATGTGCACAATGTGTCGCCCAAGTACCCCAATCAAAATTGCAAGCATTGCACTCTCCTAAATACTCATCAATAGACCTCTTTTTCTCAACGTGCCAATAATTTCTCCCAACACGGACCCCATTTCTTGTTGCAAACCAACCAAATGCTCTGCATAGTGCCACGTTTTCTCCACTCCCAACTACGTACATTTTTCCGCGATCTTTCCGCGGTGAGATTGCTCCGCAGATGGGAAAGCTGCGGGCTTCAATTTTTGCATTTTTGAGCATTAAAATTATTTTATTAAAAAAACTGAGATGATTTAAAAAAGCTGTTGCAATTATACGAAAATTAATTGGTCCAATATCCATAAGAATTCTTTTTTTGTGAATTTTTAGAAAGGGAAAGATCAACGCTAAGATGCTGGATGGCGCATTAAGAAGACAAAATAATAAGTTATTGAAAATATATATTTTTGCTCTTTTAAATTACAGAATAAAAAGTTCTAAATAACCTTCGAAATTAAATGAATTAAATTTTTTTCTATTAAATTATTTCTCATTAATATTGCCCCATTCTTCCCTAAACTCTTTTCAACATATGTAATTCAATAGAATTCATGGAAAAATTTAAGTAAGATTTTCAATTTTTCTTTTCTGAATCATTTTTATTTCTTCCTTGATACTCTTCTTATTCATTTTATTATTTATTTTTCTTATAACTTTGATAAGTTTAATGCGAATTATGCTCACACCATGGAAGACCTCTCGCCTGACGTCGGATCAGACATTGAGCAATCGATCGCGAATTGAGTCGCGGCATACATTTCAGAAATAGATTGCGCAAATGTCGTCTCCGGGCATTGATTAACAATGTGCGCTATCAGGAGGTGACTTGCCAAGGAATTCAACGCTCTGGCTATTTTCAAATCTTTATGGTGCACACAGCATGAGCTTTCAGGGTTGAATGCCACACAATACCACTCAAAGCACCCCGAAAATCTTCCTCAAAAGAATTTTCTTAAACTCTCGGCTGATCCATCTTCATTCATTGTTGCTCATTTCATTGATATTTTCTGCTATTTATGCGCTATGTAAAAATTATGTTTATTTATTAAATTTTGTTAATTTTAGCTTCAATCTGATTAAATTTTCTGTAAAAAAAAGCTCCTTAAACTTGAACTTTTTCTGCATTTTTTTTACAATTTTTTATTCATATTCTGAGCACGTGGAATGTGCTAAAATATGAATTTCTCACATATCACGATATCACTCAAGGGGACTTCTTGTTCCTTTTTTTGACATCCATTTGAATGTTCTTCATTTCTCCAGCGAAAGAACTGCAAAAAAAACTCTTTATTCGCACGATGTCTGCGCTGATCCCTTGCGAATAAATCCATATTTATTGGGAGATTATCTGAATGGCGGAAGATGGGTATAACAGGTGAGCCCCGTTCTCTGTTGCGTCGTTCACTTTTCAATTGCAACGTGAGACGACTCAACTTCTTCTTCTCCTTGTTCCACGTCCCTTCCATGAGAGCGCGCGTACTCCAAAGGAATTCATGTAAATCGCATAACCAAATATAAACATTTTTGTACGTACCACACGGCAAAATATATCGGCTTGCGAGGGAATCGAGGGTTCATCACTCACGGAGGGGGGCATCTTTTTGCATTCACTTTAGTAGAGAGAGGAGTGACTATATGCCCGGGAGCTGCTTCTGCAATTAACAATCTCTTTAGCGGTGCAAAGAATTTTTATGGTGACGCATTTACACACAAAATAGCTTTGTCCAACAAGACATTGAGCTCCCAATCGAATGATAAATGGCTGAAAGTGATATAAAGTGCCTTTTCTGATCATCCCAGCCCCTCTTGCTTGTGGCTCAAATTGAATAATCGCGCTGAATCATACCCAATGCATAAAGTTGATAAAAATCCCCACACGGAGGATTCAGTTGATCACAGAGAGTCCGAGAAATTTACCACAAGAAGCACCCAACAACATATACAAGAAAATCCTGGAAGAAATCTCGAATGGTGCTTTTTCTCACGGACCTCGCGGGGCGGCTTCTGCGTAGCTCCCTTGTTGCGTTGGTGCACAGGAGAAGAAAAAAAGAAAAAAAAAGATTGCTCAAAAACGTGGGAAACCAATCGCGAATTGCTGGCATTCCATAATCTTCCTTATAACCCAGAAAGTCGCGTCCTTCGCTTGTTACACCTTCTCCCGCGCTTTGGCCTTCCTTCTTGACCATTGTCTTTCGCACACGGAGATGTTCTCTATTGCATTGGGGCGATATTTTATTGATTGACTCAATTGGTTGCGGCATTCGGGATGGACAAAGATGGAATTTATCGGGATTTACACAGAGAGTTTCCAAAAATTCAATCAACATCGAAGAAAAATCGTGTTCTCGTTCAACGTTCAGGTGACAATGATAATTCTTTGAGGGATGCATTTAAGGAAGGGTTAAAAATCATCTTCATTGGGTCTTCAAAGGGTTAATTCTAAGCTTTTGGTATTTAATTTAAAATCGATAATCATTTTATCTTTGTAATCTTTTAAATAAAGTAAAGACGCTGGCTCTAACCAGGCGCCTCCATCTAGAATTTAATTTGTTTCTTTGTAATTGTTTCTTTGTAATGCGGCAAATTTTCTAATAAAATAAATAATTTTTTTTTAATAAATCAGAAATATTTCTGTATATATTTCTGGCTAATCTTTAAGTTCTTTTGAGTTCGTAAAGTTAAAACCAGGCGTCTCCATCTTCATTTCTAGCTAACTTTTATAACTTTCATATAGTTAGGGTCCTTGAAGCCTTTTTTACAACCACCATATTCATAAAATGGAGGTTTGGTAGTCCTTATATGCCCATAATGGGCCTAGATAGCATAAACATTGACTGAACATTAAACATTATATTCTCGAGGTCTACACAGAAGCCAAAAAAACTATGCTGAATTTGGATTTCTTGGTGAGTTTAGTGGCTGTAAAATTTTATCAATAAAACCACCATTATCCTATTTTCTGCCTTTTTTATCCTTCTGCCAAAATATATATATAGTTTTATTTTCGTCTTAATGTGCGCACCCACGAGGATATAGAGAGGCAAACCCCATAAATTTCTTGTTTTATTTCACTTTCAATGCGGAAGACGTGAAAGGGGTCTATTTTTCGTGGAAAAATGGTGTCTCCACACACCCAATTTCTCCGGGCATATTGAAAATTATTATTAAAGCCATACCAACCCCTTTTTGTGGCGTGGCTTTGAGCCCTTTGAACATTAATTAGGCATAAGAAGTGGCGTATTTATTAACTCCTTTTTCTCTGCCCACCAGTGCCTCTGGAATTTTGTGCTTCTGGGCAGAAAATTGAGGGATAATTTATAATTTCTTTTTCAGCTAAGGGCTCCCCCTTGTTGGGCTTTCTCAAATGGTGGGCTTTCACCTGTGATTCCCATCAAGAGAGAGGGTCTCCCAAAAATACCCAAAAAGGAAATTTATTCATGAATTCAGTCGCGATAATAAACGTTAATTGGATCAAGAGAAGTTCCACCTTAGCGGAGGAAACCTCTCAGAAGCAATATTGGGGGAGATGTGTGTAAAAGGGTTGCTTAGAGAGCGCGGGGGCCTCACAATGGAAGGAAGCACGCCATCGAATGGTCACTAATTACCCGCCACAGAGCCGCCATTGAGGAAGGTGCCTCTCCTCGTGAACTTCCACCGAAGCTAATTAGCCCACAGAGAAGGTTTCCTTGTATATGGATTACTTTTTGGGTGCAAATTACCTCATAAATCATACTCAAACAGAAAGCCCGGGAAACACTCCTCCATGGGGCATTTTCTCACCAATATATCGCGGGCACGCGTTTCCGTGGGTACGCCATTTGATCTGGAATCTTGTTAGAAATTCTCGCGGATCCGGCCAAAATTCTCAAAATGGTTGACGCCATCATTTGGTCAAAATATTTATTGATGTTTATTTAGCATTTTATCGCGAGAAAAAAAGAGTAAGAAAAAAAATTCAACACTATTCTCAGTCAAAGTCAGCAATTTGTTCAACAGACATTCCTTCAATTTATCTGATGAACTGCCTTCCACGCTGTGCTATTTTGTTCTTAGATTCTAATTAAAACGAGTTTTTTTTTTATTAATCTCGTGGTCATATTGTTATATATTTTATTTATGTATTACGTGTACATATACATAATTTATGATTTTCTTTAATGAAACATTTGCTTAATTTAATTATTAGGTATAATAGTTTGTATCGTTTGTATAGAAAAATTAAAAGTTTATCTGGGATTTAGCGGTTGTTTTTGATTTTAAATTCAAATTTTGACGTTTTATAATCTTATCTGTCAGAGGACAAGCGTCAAAAATTTGACATATCTTCAAAAAGAATTCAATACTCGATTAAATACTTTTTTATTGAAATTCTGAATCTAAAAAATTCAAATAATATATAAGAAATGGTCGAAATGGTTAAGAGCGATAAATGTGAAAAATTTTCACAATGAATGCGATTAGAAATGGAAATGAGATTTCCTCGGAAGCCGGTTCTCTCATCTTCAGCTGAACATGATGGACTTCTAATTGCCACCCAAGTTGTCTCACATGAACAAAATACCTGCACTGATACGACGCCCGAATGCCGCACGGCCACCCTGGTCCATCACAGTCTGGGAATGGCGGGAAAGGCAAAAAGAAAGCACACAAGAAGTCAATCGTCAGCGGGCAATTAAGATAAGGCAAACGACATCCCATATGAAATTCCTCAATCGCCTCAATCTCCCACAAAATTTGACTCCTGCTTCCGACTCTCAAGAAGCCCAAGAAAGCAGGTGAGAGCCCCTGTGACAAGACAGAGAGGCGCGTTTGATGATAGAAGAACAAGTCGACAAATTGAAGAAATTTTGAGGAAAACCCAACCAAACCCTGAAAAAAAAAGATGAATCAATTGACAATTCCGACATTCCAACGTGATGGTCATCATGAGACAACAAAGCCTCTGTATTCCACGCTTTATATTTATTTATTTGACACCTGAAAATCTTTTTAGGATTTGCTAATCGTTATGTTTTCGTTTGCTACCATTAAAAATACAAGAAATTCCATTAGATTTGCAAGGGAAATAAATTTGAGCATTTTTACAAGATACAAACTGGCTGAGAATGTTCAACAAAACGCCGTATAAATTAACGTCATTTTGCTACAATTTTCTGCTATACATTTTTGTGTTTATTTTCGTGGTTATTTTGCGAAAAAAAGAGATTTGTGGAAGTGTTGAAAGTGTTTCACTGGGAAGATCATAAATTTTCGTAAAAATCAACAAATTTTTTGGGTGAGCTCAAAAATTTTGTAAAAAATTCAAAAGGCTTGTATTTTGACAGCACCTTGACAAGTGATTGTCCTGAAAATATGACAGATGTTGGGTGGATGACATTTATTTTACTGTCATCAGAGTCAAATAATTTTTATGATTTATTTGAGATCTCATTTTTTTATTTGTAGATTTTTTTAATTTAGAATTTTTGATGTCAAAGATTTTAATCAGAAGTTCTAGGTCAATTAATTAAAACTCTTTCTTTTGACAGGAACACGTTTTGTTCAAGAAAAAAAAATGTCTTTTTATCTCATATTTAGACTTGGAAAATTGAGACTCAAGATTTAAAAATTATGTTGGTATCTTATAATTTAACCCTTTCACGACAACATGAAAAAAGTATTTTTATTCTTTAAATGTCTTTTCTTCTTAAATTAATTATGGATGCGAAAGGGTTAAATCAATTAAATCGAATTAAATTTCTTGAAAAGTTCAATAAACTTTAATCACGAAAAAATCACCAGAAGAAAATTCTTATTAGACGCATTTAATAAAAAAAAAAGGAAAAAGCTTTGAGATCTTTCAACTTAATAATGGCCCCTCCTTGGCCATAAGCAAAAGCCCTAACCGCTCCCTTTTGGCACGGAGAAGACTCCATAAATACGACAAATTTACATTGCCAACCCCTTTTGTTCTCACAGCAAACTTGTAATTAAATGTGCGCACCCAGCAGAACTCCATTTTCCACCAACTTTTCTTGATTAATTTATTAAAGAAGTTCCTCCGGGTCGTCAGTGAATTTATAATGCTTCTGCTCATATTAGGCACACCTCTCACGAACGACGAAATGTACTCTCTCTCTCTACTCTCATTCAAAAGGAAAATTTACAAAGTTTCTCCTTCAATGCAGAAAAGTTTTCCTTTTCCAACTTCTTGGTGCAAAATTATCCAAAAGCATCCACACATGGTTAAACTTTTTATCCACCCCCTCGCACACACAAATTGTTGGTGCTTTGTACGTACATACATAGCACATAAAATACGAAATTGTGTGGAAAAGTCGGAAAAGTGATGAAAAGTTCCCATACACACCCCTCTTTGTCGCTAAAATGAGAATATTCACATGCAAGACCATGAGACATGGAGATAAATCATCCGCCTCATATTGTGCCGCTCTCGAGAACTCATCCACCCGATTTGCCTCGATAATCTTTTTAATAAAAGCAAAATTAGTTTCCACTACCCGTGAAGAGGGATGAATTTCGAGGGGTGATCTCACACCCTCCCGTGCTTGCGTCCTTTTGCGAGGACGACAGCGACAAATGGGGTTGGACGACTCTTGCAATGATGCCACTTGCTCGACATCATCATTCACCCCGCTTGCCGCACACACCGTCCCTATGAATGGAGTACAGTCGCTCCCTGAAGAAAAAATGTTTTTTTTTTCTTCAAGATTTAACATAAAATAGTTTTTATTTTTTGAAATCTTTTGTATAGAAATTACTTAAAATTTTTAATGTTTTTTTGTTGTTTTTCTTTTTAAAAGTAGCTTCACGTTTAACTGCTTAATGATCTCTAAATTCCCTTAAAGGGTTAACTTCTTGTACAAGTTTTTCGCTTTTTTTGGAAAATAATTTTGAACTGTAAGTCATTCAAAAAAATATGTTCATTAAATTCACTCCTCTGGATAAATTACGGTCCTTGTAAGGGGTTAAGAAAATCCATATAGACACTTAAAAGACTTGATAAATTCCCAAATAAAAGCGCGTGAATCGAGGTTAATCTGTGCATGAATCCAATATCTTCATATATACAATTCATTGATGTCCCTGAGACCATCATATATGAGAGTTTTATTTGAATTTTATTGGACTCTGTGAGACCATTTTGCCATGGGATCGAGGACAAAAAGGAGCGACAAGGGGTGGCTTTTATTGCTGTCTCGTAGAACACATTTTGCTCTCCAATATCTCATGAATAAATTTCCTCGTCTATGTGGCGGCAAAAGGACCATCTTGGCGACTTTGCAAACACATCACACACACCCCCCTTTTGGGACAAATCTTTTTGCGCCCCAAGAAATGGGTCCGTTGCTGAGATTTTATTATTTGATACGTTTCTTCCGCATCCCTGGGCGGCATAAAAGATATATGTGTGATGTATAGCAAGTGTCCTAGAGAAGATTGCTGGACAGGAGGAATTTTTCATTTAACCCCTTTAAAGGGCAATGTTGAAGAATATTAATTAATCCTTTTGACCTCGTTTGGCTTTTTTTTCCATTCATTTTCATTGAATTTCCCAGCACGTGCTCTGAGGGGTAATAGAAATCAAATAAAAATGATTTGTCTGGAAAATTTAACACTCAATAACGGTCAATATTTGCTATGTGGAAGAAGAGGCAAACCGTGGGGGATGACAAAACGATTACATACATACATACATTCTAAAGAGGGTGCACAACAGATCATCATTACACCCTCTTCAATTTATCAGCCTGTGAGTGTTTAACAGAGTTGATAAAATTACCTTTTTTAGATTGAACAAAAAAGATTCAAAAAGTTCTTCTATAACTTCTTTAATTTGTAATATTCAGATTTAGATAACTTACGTATTCTGCCATTGCTTATCATTTTTCGATAAAACCATAATTTTTTACTGACATTCATATTGGGTCCCATTCTGCGATCAAGAAATCTTTGAAATTTCAAGAAGTTGTACTTTTTCAAAGATTTCTTGATCGCAAATTACGACCCATTATTACAATTTTGCATTTAAATGCTTTTTTGCAAAAAAAAAACTTTATTTATAGTGAAAAAAATTTACCTTTGGTTTTATAGTTGGCTTTCTATAAAATGCTTGGATGTGCCTACCTTGTGAATGCTGTCAGTCGTTGCTGTATTATCGAATTCTCTTTTACTTCAGTTATTTTCTCTTTATTCACACTAACTGAGATTTCTAAGAAATTCATATCCAATGCTGAACTTTCAAATCCATCATCCCAGATTTTGAGATAATAAGTGTTGTGGGGCAATGTGACGTCACCAACATGATATCCCGTCACATCCCCACACACAAACCAGCTCAGACTAGCCAGTCTAACGCGACCCGGCTTGGTGAGCACATCGTTAACAAGTGAACTCTAGAGACAATTATAGTGAAGTTAGTGAAGTACAGTGGCGAGCCACAGTGAATTATATTTTGAAGTGTGAACTATTTTACGCAGTTTAAGGTGACGAGGCAGTACAACATACCTTCCTGGTGAGTACGCAACAGTGGCGACGAGGACGGAGCTGAGATCCCATACATCATTTCTCCACGCGCTTCAAACCATCATCGCTTCCGGCCGCCATTAGCCAATCATTAACCGTGCTCATTAACTCACCACAGCGATACTTCGGCACAGTGTTCCGAAAGAGTTAACGAACAATCTCATCGATTCGCTAAATTGTGCGTCAGTGTGTCAAGTGTCAAAGAGACGTTGTGTGTCACAAATAAAAAGTGTAAACAACAACAATTATGGCCACGGAAAAGGCACTTCTTGAGGCAATTAAAGCCACTCATGAGTTTATGCAGGAACAAGCTCGACAAACTCAAGCTCAACATAAGGATTTAATCAGTGCCCTTCAGCGGTTTGAATTAAATCGTCCTACACAACCGGAACTCACAATTGAGGCACTCTCCAGTACAATTGATGCATTTTCGTATGACCCAGACAACAACGTTACATTTGATCTGTGGTACTCCAAATACGAGGATGTCTTCATAGAGGATACAAGGGCATTAGACGATGCAGGCCGTACGCGTCTACTTCTCCGGCGTTTGGACAATGTTGCTCATGCTCGTTACGCAAACTACATCCTTCCGGCGGCACCCCGCGACAAGAATTTTGAAGCTACAGTCACCATACTGCGAAAAATCTTTGGAAAAGGCGAGAGTGTTTTTGCAAAACGATGGAAGTGCCTGCAAATGCAAAAGATTCCTCATGATGACTTCACAACGTACGCAGGGAAAGTCAACAGAGCATGTGAAGATTTCCAACTCTCCAACGTCACCCCAGATTACTTCAAATGCCTGATTTTTCTCCTAGGACTTCAAGGAGAAACGTACACCGAAGTGCGTCGCAGGCTTTTGAATAAACTGGCTACTGAAGACCCCTCAGCAGTGAACCTTGAACTAATGGTAACGGAAGCAAAACATTTTCTCAATCTCAGGAAGGACAGCGATCTCATTGGTAATCCTACGGCCAATTTCGAGACTCTGGGTGTCAACGAGGTTCAAGGGCAAAAAGGAGATGACAATTCTAACCAGCAGAAGCGGGATTTCGCCAAATCCGAGAAAAAAGTTCCGAAATCTCCGTGTTGGTTATGTGGTTCAATGCACTACGTGCGTGAATGCTCTTATCTGGAGCACACCTGTGCGGATTGCAAGCGAAAGGGTCATCGTGAAGGTTATTGTGAAGTGAGCGCCAACAAGGCAGCGCATTCAAAGCACAATAGCAACTCACCCGCCAAAGCCAACGCGATCGACAACACATCCTTCAGCAGAAAATACATTTCCGTGACCATTAACGGCAAGACGCTCTCACTCCTGTACGACACAGGCGCAGATATTACAATTATTTCGCAGAAAAATTGGCAGTTTTTGGGTTCGCCATCACTCACATCTGTGAGCGCTCTTCCTAAAGACGCTCAAGGAAACAACATACGTCTGCTCGGTGAGTTTCATCCTCATATTGCCTTTAATCTTTTAAGCAAACAAGGACGGTGTGTGGTGGCCAAGGGCGACATCAACCTCTTCGGAACGGACTGGATCTCTCTATTCAATCTGTGGGACACACCCATTTCGCAGATTTGCAACGTCACCACACCCTGTGGCGTCACATCTTCCCAACGGGGAATCCCCCGCGTATTCTCCATCACGCTTGGGAGAAGCCACAATGAAGTCACAGATCCCACACTTCCGTGCTCTACATACGCCCATACATCTGCACTTCTCGCTGTCAAATCTCCCGAGGACTACATACCAATTCACAACACTCTCATCTTCAACAAAGACTCCGTACGATCCGCATGGCCTAGCTTCGAGAAGCGCATCGGATGTCAGCATCGGCTCAACGTCTTTGGCTTGAGAGGCTTGTTGTGGCGTACAGCATCTCAGGACGATGCTACACACTCCCATCTCTTCATTTAAGAGGGGAGATGTTGTGGGGCAATGTGACGTCACCAACATGATATCCCGTCACATCCCCACACACAAACCAGCTCAGACTAGCCAGTCTAACGCGACCCGGCTTGGTGAGCACATCGTTAACAAGTGAACTCTAGAGACAATTATAGTGAAGTTAGTGAAGTACAGTGGCGAGCCACAGTGAATTATATTTTGAAGTGTGAACTATTTTACGCAGTTTAAGGTGACGAGGCAGTACAACATACCTTCCTGGTGAGTACGCAACAATAAGAGTACAATTTGTCAATTTTATGGCAAAATTGTTTATGAATTTTATTCCTCATTCATTCGGAAATTCTTCATTTTATAGCTATTGTAGATCGATCTTTTCCTCAATAAATAGGTTGCTTTGAGATCGACCTACAATAGCTATAAAATGCCTAAAATACTCAACATACTTACTTGCTTTTATTATGGTAGAAGATGAGGGCGATGTATAGTAATTTTATAGCAAATAAAAGACTTTGATATTATCTAAAAAAAAAGATTATTAAGATTGATCGCGACTAACCATAAGTGTTAGGATTTTATTTTAAAAAAACCGCTACAGACGTTTGTGGAAGATGAGGAATTTTTCGTGAATTTTATAGCAATTAAGGGGTAGACTTTTCAAAATCAGAGACTGGATGTGCTCGATTTTGTAAAACATCTTTTTTAAAGATAAAATTATAAGAAAAAAATCTCCAGACCCTTTTTAAAAATTTTATAGGAAAATCAGTCTTGAGATTTTTTTTTATAGCACGTCAATAAGTTACAAGAATAAAAGATTTTTGTCAGAATCGGACCCTTCTTACCATTCCATTTATCTAAAAACTTAAAATAAAAAAAAATCTATGTTTATTATCAACTCTGTTGCAGGCATTTCGGGTGAATTGAGCGACGGATGATGCGGCATCTCTGCAGGAAAATTAGAGGAAAATACTCTCGAGGGTGAAACACACGCACCTGTTTTATTAAAAACGCAAATAAAGGGGATGGAGAGGAGGCGAATGATTAACGCACTTTCACCCCGAAATTCCCCCTTCTCCCCTTAGCCATTCATTCTAAATAAATTCATGATCTATTGAGGCTTCAATGGGCCAAGAGGACTTTTATTAAATTTCACCCTCACCACTCTTAATGCCCAAATTATTGCCTTTTGCTGGGGGTCAGGGATTGCATTGCATTTTCATTTGATTCTCTTTTTTTTCCACACATGAAAAAAATCAATTAAAGGTCATCCAAAGGGGGTGGAGGGATTTTTTTTGCACCCTCATTTTGGCACAGAGCCACATAGATATGCCACAACTATGAGAAATTTGTCAAGGAAGAAATTCAATTACCGCAATACAATACGTAATTAATAATCCTGCGATTCGGATACAATATTTGATGTTGGCGAATGACAAGAATTCCGTATGGAATGTTTATTAATTTGCGAGAAAGCTCTCATTTATGGTATTCACCGGAACACCACAGAAACGCCCCCCGCTGCTCTGCAGGGACATTTCCACATTCTACAATTACACATTTCTGAAAAGGATTTCGCCAAGGATTTTTTTAAATTCACATAAATTCCATTTTATTAATTATTCTTTTTTTTTTTTTAGGATAAATCATAGAAATTTAGACAAAGTAGTGCGCCTTACGTACGGTGATGCCGTAGTCATTGAGTGCCGGAGCCAAATCTTCCGTGGTGAGATTGTACTTCCTGTCTTTGGAGCCTTTTTGGTTCTTCGAAGAGGATCCGTGGCCACCGCTGGAGGTGTTGCTGGATCGTGTTTTGCAGTGCTGGAGTGCATCATTCGCCACGTCGGCAATGAATTTCTGAACGGCAATTGAAATTAGGCGGATTCTGTGGTGAGGAAGAGCGAGAAAATTCATTAGAAACTTCCGGAAACTACCCCTTTAAGCTTAAATCATCTCCGGAACTTACATTCTGGGATCTGTTGTATCAAAACCCGATGAATTCAGGTAGTGCGAGGTGACGGCATCGGGGATCTTGAAGAAAATCACAAGAAATGTTAGAGAAAAGCCTGGAAAAGGTCAGGAAAAACCGAAGGATCTTACCGTGGGAGTGTAATCTTCCAATTGCACCAGGAAATCACTCAGAGCCTGTCCAGAACGCTCCTCGCTGGCTGTTGTGGTGTTGCGGACACTCGGTCTGTGGATTCCAAAGTTGTCTCCAATCATTTTTTCCGAGATTTTCACGGAATTTTCGCGTTTTTTGCAGAGAAGAAAAACAAAATGCGTAAACAAATCGCACTCGTCGAATGAGAAATGTCAAAAGTCGCCCCAAGTCGTCTAGTTTGTGATGAAAGTTTGAAGCACATGCTGATTTGGTCGACCATCTAATTAATGTGTTTGAGAAAAAGAGAAAGAACGTTTTGAAACTTTGTTACGTCTCGCTCGCACATCGACTGTTCAGTCAGAACATATCATATGTGTAATCAGGTTACGATGCAAGATGATTTAATCGACGATAGTGTTTTTCGCGATTTTCTCGTATTTTCCGGGCGAATTTTCCGTCCGGGTGTGGTTTTTGGAGCGTAGGAAGCGAAGGCGCGTCGTTTGGCATCAAAAACGCAGAAAATTCAAATATAAAAATTAAAAATTTTATTTTTGGAGAAAAAGAGAAAGAAAGTTTCGAAACTTTGTGACATCTCGCTCGCACACTGTCAACTGTCAGCACATACCATATGTGTAATCAGGTTACGATGCAAGCTGATTTAGTCGACGCTAGCGTGTTTTTCACGATTTTCTCGCATTTTCCGGGCGCTTTGTCCATCCGGGTGTGGTTTTCGGGACGTAGGAAGCGCCCCCGCGTCGTTTGGCATCAAAATCGCGGAAAAATCAAATTTATTTAATTTCAAAAACTTCCCAGAGTGTAAAAAGCCAAAAAACGGTAGTCTAAATTCAGGGGCAGCATTCCCTCTCGCTCCCACCCTCGGTCCCTCTCACTCGCACATCGTTCACTCAGTCAGCACATGCCGTATGTGTATGTGACAGGTGCAGTGCAAGTCGATTTCGCCGACGATTTTTTAATTTTTAATTAAAAAAAAACCAAAAAATCTTTTTTTTTTCTATTTTGAGCATTTTTGAGCCTTGTGGACTGTTCCGGGAGGATGTCATGCTTTGCAAAAAATCCCTCAGACTTCACCCTTTCCATCCCTAATATCGTGGAGAAGGACGGTGTGACGTTGTATGAGATTGAAGTGAAAATTGGGGATGTTTCCTGGCGGCTGTTTCGACGCTACCGGGAGTTCCAGGAGCTGCATGAGAAGCTCGTGTCCGAGAGGAGTGTTGCCAAGGATCTCCTACCACCAAAAAAGGTTCCTTTGTGCAGAAATAATCCCAAATTGCAGAGAAATGATTGCATTTTGTTTACTTCCAGGTGATTGGGAATAGGAATCCTGCATTTGTGGAGAAGAGGAAGGCCGGACTGGAGAAGTACCTCCGGGAGGTGCTGATTTATCTGCAGCTGACAATGCCGAGGGAATTTGTGGAGTTTCTGCACCTGCACGAATACGACATAATCTACCTGCTTCACACAATGGCAGAGAAGTTCTACCTCGATGGTGACTCAGTCCTCAATAATTCCAAGAGTCACACATTCTCGGTGCTCGAGCTCTTTGCCATCAGTGAGAGGCTCAAGCTTCCGTCGGAGGCAACAGAGAAGAAGTTTGACTTCTCCCACGTTCTGGATTTCTGTTCGCAACTCGAAAAGATTGCTGTGGTGGCGAAGAAGGTGGAAAATACGCTTGAGGGCAAGGGCAGGGAAGATCTCCCGCTGGGCACGAGTAACATCATCCCGAGGAGACTCAAATTTGATCTGATTGCATTCAAAATGCTCCAGGAACTGCAGCTGATCGGCATCAGTCCGGCGAATGTGTCAAATGCAGCTGGAATCCGGGATACCCTCAGAGTCCTGCACGTTCATCTCACGGATGTAAGGAAGATCAGTGACATCCTCCTCTGTGATGACATTCACAAAACGGCTGTGATTGATCCGGAAAAGGTATACTAAAGATTTTTTTCAATAGAAGCATAAAATGAAGCATAAAATTTAATTTTATGACCTTTCCAGGTGTGGAAAAACGTTGAAATGGCCAATTTTGCTGACAATAAAATCACATCAATTGACGAGTCCATAAAACTCCTGCCGAAAATCTCAACTCTAATCCTGGACAGGAATGAATTGACGTCCGTGCAGAATCTCAGCGCAATGCCCTGCCTAAGTGCTCTCAGTCTAACTGAGAACAAACTCTCCACATGCCCGGATTGGCATCTGCAGCTGGGAAACCTCGTGACGTTAATCCTTTCGCAGAATTTCATTCAGAGCCTCGTGGGCTTCCGGAAGATGTACTCCTTGGTCAACTTGGATGTGAGTTGCAATCAAATCAACGACATAGCCGAAGTGGATCATCTGGCAAATCTTCCCTGCCTGGAGAATATCAAATTAACGGGAAATCCCGTGGCTGGGAGTGTGGACTACCGATCGAAAGTTCTCTCGAGATTCGTCGAGAGGATCTCCGAGATGTGCCTGGACAATGAGAAGGCGTCCCAGAAGGAAGTTGATACCGCACTAGTATTGGCAGCACTGAAGCTCTCACAGGATAAAATTGACAGCCCCAAAAGGGTGTCCTCGGCCCTAGGACTCCTACGGTGATCTACTACCCCAAGGTATTTATGCATGAGATTTTTACTCAAAAATTTATGTAAAGAAAATTAAATCATTTATTAAGAGAAAAAAAATATACAAATTACGAGGAAAAAGGTATTTTTCAAAAGAATTCTTTGACTTTTTTTTACGTTTCGCAAAAAAACGTCCAGAAACTATAATAAAATCTCCTAATTAAGAGTTTTTGCTATGAAAAAAAAAATCCCCAGAGATATGAGGAAGTTCAGGCTTCAGCTGAACGCTCTGAAGAATTTAATTTAGTCAAAAATATTCATTTCCCATTTTATAACACTTTGGAGACATTTATCTTTTATCTATGCAAATTTCACTCTAGCGCGTATAACACTTTACACTTTCCCGCCGCTAGAGCTATCTCCCTCGATCTCATTATAAAATGCGCTTGCATAAGCGCATCCCCATCTCTTTTAGTCTGGCAATTGGCAACAAGCAATCGCGATCCGTAAATTATTCTTAAAAATTGTTAAATCTTTTATTAAATAAAGTGGCAAATTGTTATTTAGTTTGTAAAATAAATCCTAGTTTAAGTGCAAAGACAATCTTATTAATTTCGCGCCCGTAAGTGAGTGCTTCCCTTCAATTTGAACTTCTTCCGGACATCCCGCCAACTCTACTGCGTCCGGGAGTTTGACCTCCCAGCGCCCTTGAGCATCTCCAGCACATCCTTGTGCATCCCAAGCACTTCCTGTGCATCGTGGGCACATCCTGGTGCATCCCAGGCACCCCCATAAAGGCAGCGAAGCCCCATCAAAGGCAGTCCAGCCCACAGTTGGGCCATCACCACCGCCAGAGAGAGAGATCGTGGCAAGCCCAGGTCGAAAGAGGAAAATTTTTGGTCCTCGACCCGGAGGGCTCCCACTGATCCTTATTCTCTCTCATTCACAGGTGAGCTCATCCCCAATTCACCGTAGATCACCGTGGCATCATTTATACAGTCCACTAATCCGCATCCCTTGTATCTTTAAAGGTATGTCCGCCACACACAGAAATGTTAATGACTAATTTGTATAGTGTTTTGTGGGACAAACAATTCAAATTCTCACCATTTAATCACATGTTGAACTATTTCGATAAGACTCTCCCGTTTTCAATTCAGTTATTTGCATCTATTTCGCAGTAGAGGGATTCTTTTTGCTAAATATTTGGTACAAGAGGAAAATTTTTACATTTCCAGAAAGATCGGAAGATGCAAAATTAGAGCAAATATAAAACGAGAAGTTTGCTAACTAATTAAATAAATTTAACTCTCATAACGCGAAAGCTTTTAAATTTACATAAAAAAAAAGAATGTTTTGCGTAAATCAGGAAGGAAATTTATCGATCAGAATATTAGTTTTTTGGTCAGTAGAAACGTTCAATTTGATCAAGAGAACGTTCTGTTTGATAAGAAGAAGCATTTTAGTCAGAAGAACGTTCTATTCGATCTGGAAAGAGCTCAGTTTGATCAGAAGATCGTTTTATTTGATCAGTAGAATGTGTGATCAAGAGACGGTTTCATTTGGGCAGTAGAAAGTTTATTTGATCACTGAAACGTTCAGTTTGATCAAAAGAACGTTCCGTTTGAGTAGAAGAGTGTTCAGTTTAATCAGTAATAAGTCCAGTCGATCAGTAGATCGTTCTTTTTGATCAGTAGACCATTGAGTGTGATCTGTTAAGCGTTTGATCAATTGTACAGCAGAACATTTAATTTAATCAGTAAAACGTTTAGTTTAACCAGTAGAGTATTCAGATTGATCAGTGGAACGCTAGTTTGATCCTGTTGATCCTTAAATTTAACCAGCAGAATCTTTGATCTTGAGAATGATTCATTTGATCATTAGATCGTTCAGTTTTATCTTGATCATAACAACTTCCTATTTGCCCAGAAGAACGTTTAATCAAGAGAATAAATTCATTTGATCAGTAGATCGTTAAGATTAAACAGTAAAATGTTTAATGAGAAGAATGCTTCATTTGATCAGCAGAACATTTAATTGTTATGTCGATGTTCGATGATGTAGGTCGAGTCACAGGGCTGTTATGATGTCTCTAACGACCAGATACTACCCCCAAAAGGCTATGCACAAGTAGTCATGGCCCGTGAGTTCATAGGTAATTGGAAGCAACCAATTTATTATGACTTTGATCAGCCTATGACAAAGGAAATACTACATCAAATTGTGCAAGCCTTTAAAGAAATTAACTACACTGCTCACAATTGTGAATGATATGGGGGGAGGAAATAGAAGTGTTGGCTGCGCCAGTAATTCCCAAAATTAAAAATTCAAATAATTGGCGCGATCCCATTTTGCGCGCAAAGCGCCACCGCAAGTTCGAAAAAGTTTGTTATAGGGTCACGAAAGCTCAGCTGTTAATGACAGCTTTTTGCCTATTATCTATCTATATAAAATTGTAACTTCCGTTTTGAGCACCTTTTCAGCGTGAGCAAATTTTTCTGTGGAATTTTTTGAAAATTAAAATTATCTTGAAATTAGTTGTAAAATTGAAATAAAAATTTTGAAATAAATAAATTAGCATTGTGAGGTGACGGAGAAATAAAAGTTTTTAAATAAAATTGGTGGATTAGTGAGAAAAAGTTTGGATTTTCATTCCCACATTGTGAAGCATCGTGGGTCTCCGGAACCAGTTTTGGGGCGCTATTCCATCCAACTGCTGAAGCGACAAAATTTCTGGCCTTCGCGCCGGACCAAGGACCAAGGATTAATTCTTTTATTACCTGTATATTTTAAGGTGAGGAGAAGGAGCATTGTGGAGAAGCTTTGGAGGAGCTTTTGGGCTGAAGGAGTGAGGAAGCAAATTTAATTCTTTTCTTTTTCAACTATACTTTACAAAGGTGCGAATATCAGAGCTTGTGAGGGGCGAATAAGTAGTGAAAGGAGAGGCAAAATCTATCTTAATTCTTTTTCTTTCAACACAACTCTCAAAGGTACTGTGCTGTGACAAGAAGTTTGTGGAGGGACTTAGGGGTAACCTCTGAAAACTCTAATATATGTACATATCAAGGGCTACATTGTAAAACCGGCTAACTTTGTATGGGCTCTGAACCGACTTAGCCGGTTTTACAACGTATCCCTCGATATATTACAATTTCAAATATGACGGGACGAAATTTTTGTTTTTGCTGATCCACCACATGTCCTTAAACTCATCCGTACCTATTTCCTTAAAGATTAAATTTTAAAAGGACAGTGACGAATGCGAAACAACTCAAGGAGCTCTATATTCTCACAAAAGACAAGGAGTAACGACTGGGAGTCATGGCCCGAATAAGGCCATACTTACTGATCATGGCTCAGTCAGTATTGTAATCGTCGGAAAAACCAACCACCTTACAGGGGGTATTATGTAACTCTATACGTACAGCCACCTAGCATTCGGAGAGTTACATGATCTCTACCATTACCAGAAATTTCTCGTCTGCTGGTGCAGCAATTAAAATGCGGAGATCATCATTGCGACCGTCATGTGTAGAAAAAGTACTCATCATTCATGACAATAAAATGCATATTGCTTAAACCATCAATTAATATCGAGGGCTACATTATAAAAAACGGCTAAGTTAGTTCGGAGTTCATAGAAAGTTAGCCGGTTTTACAATGTAGCCCTCGATATGTATATTTTTATATCACTACATTTTTTTTAATGAAATCTTCTCGATTTTTATAACGTTTATAGGAAAAATATGGTAAATTTTAACTGAAGCTTTGGATAGACAATTCGTTCATTCATGATCGTTCAAACGTCGGATGTCCCATTGCCTCAAGAGCTCAAGAGATATCTGCAGATGTCTTGTCATGATTGATATGGTTGATAAATTGAAAATCTGCTGCAGAGGATGATGCAACGGTTAACGTGGTTGTTAATGGTTGCTATTGGCATGTCCATGGGGATTAAAGTAATTGTAATTGAAAGTTAACAACCATGGTTCTGATGATCATTAAGATTGATTAGAAGTACCTTTCATGGTGAAAATGATTCATTTGATCAGTAAAATGTCCAGTTTCATCAAAAGAACAATTATTTTGTTCAGTAAACCGTTCAGTTTAATCAGAACTAAATAAAAACAATATTTTTTCTACTTTAGAAGTGCTACAAAATTTTCTTTTACAGCGCAAAATATGCCTTATTTATTAATCAAGATCTAAACTCATTTTAGTGAATGGCGAACTTTATCAGTCTTTCAGCCGTAAATTGATAAGTTTTGTGAATAAAATATGAAAAGGAAAAGTCCCGATTTTCCAACTTAATTGATCACAATTCACTGCTAATCTATAAACTGCAAAAAAAGCTTCAATAATATTTATGATTCTGTGCATAAAGTTCTCCAAGTTTCTCAAGCTTTTATTCCCTCAAATGGATATCAATTTTTCTTCAAGGACAACATAGAATTTCTTGAGTAAGGAGAAAATTGCTAAAGTGAGCGGTATCGTCGTATATATTTGAATATTTAACCCAATCCAATATTTTCCAGTAAACCTCAACATCATGCTGGCAGCACGCTTGTCCTCGCGGCTGCCTTGAGTCTGGGCTAGAGGGAGAATTCTTTGTAGTAGAGAGGTGGAGGACTGCCTCGTGGACAAAGAGAGGGTATTGGTGGGAAAAGGGTGCGCAGGAAATTCTGCATGCGCAGTGCATCGCGACGTCAAGGGGCGTCCAATTGATTTTTATGCCTGCATCTCCTCCAAAAGGCTCTTTTAGCTCCCATCCTGGACGTCTTCCGCGGTGACTACCATCGGGGAGAGGAGGCTTTTTGTAATGAGTATTAACAGTTCGCCAAATGCCCTAGAGTGAGAGCCCGGAATGACGAATGGCGGGATGTAATCGGAATCACACAAAGTGACTGTGATGAGTGTCGTCTGTGGTAATCTCTGCGTTGTTGCTCCGTCTCACTCTTGCCCAGTTGCTATCAAAATACAATTTATCAGTGACTCGTACGCTGTGTGGGGACAACTCCAGGCATTTTTCGTGTGACTCTTGCGGCGATACGACCATTGTTTCCTTCTGTGCCAAAAAATTCCGTGCCATGTGAAAAGTTTCTTTTCCGTTTTTCTTTTTTTTCGTTAAAAGGTACAAAAAGTGTGACGCTCAAGGAAGTTTCTGAGGTGCGAAGCATTAAAGGGAGAGAGAGCTGTGTGTTGGTTTTATTGAAAAATCGTGTGATTGAGTGCCTTGTGGATTTGCACACGCGTGCAAGTGTGGGGTTGGTGTGTGGTGAGAAGGAAGAAAAGAAAAAAAGTGAGTGATGGTGGTTATCACATGGGAGCTAGAGTGATTGCAGTCGTATCAGGGCGCTATCGGAATTCGAAGCATCATCAACACGAAATTCACGAACATTCTCGTAAAAATCCTGAAAATTTTCACGGAAAAATCCAACAAGACGATCAATTAGCTACCGAACCCCATCTCCAGGAAGTTCAGCTGTGCAAACACAAACATCAAGTAAGTCAATCCTTTCCACAACTCACTCCCCTATCATTGGGAAGCCCTATGATTGACTTATTGACTTTCCCCAGCCATTGTGCCTTCTCCCAAAGCTCCACAGTCCACACATACACCCATGCTGTCCACCCACTCCCGTTCCTCAATCAGCTACTCATTGGAGCTGACGACGTGCAGCATATTAAAGTGATTTCCTCACGGAATCATTCAATGGGGGGAATTCTTGAAAATATTTCAGTCATTGCCATACATGCCAGAGCTGATAAAGAAAATTGACTGGAAAGTTACTTTTGAACTCACAAAATTCAATCGCCCCATCAATATCTCGGCAACTTTTGCAAAAACACTCAGGAAATCATCTGTGGAGTGCCAATGCTCCGGCTTAAGTGATTTCCATTCGTATTTGTCTGCTTCTGAGCATTTTTTTTTGCTCTCAACTTTGCCAATTTATTTTAATTAGTCGCTCACACATTTCATGTGCGCGCGAGTGTTTATATGTTTTCCATGGGGATATATTTTTTTCCACCCGGACGCCACAACATATTTTTATACATATAACGTGGCCCCAAGTCGGCCCCAAGTCATTCAAGAAAAAAAAAGCTCGCAATTTGTACAACAAGATTTTTTTACGCTCTCATCTTGTAGAATTTTTTTTCAACAAGCATTTCCACTAGTTGGATCGAGTTCCTATTTTCTTTACAATTTTTGCGCCACAAAATTAGGTCAATTTTGGGGGACAGAAAAAAAATCAAAATATTGCAGAAACATGCGATTTTACAACTTTTTGGCGGCAATTTGTAAGGAAACTTAACATTTGATTTTAAAGGACAAAAAAAGAGCAATCTTCCGAGATTTCTTTATTATTGAGCTCTTATCAGTTTGAGTTATAAATAGAAAGAAGCGAGAGTGCAGAACTTTCTTTAAATTCTACTATCGGGGTCATTTTGATGTACAAAAAAAAAAACGATTAATATTCCGCACACAAAAAAACCAAAGCATAAGTTTGGGAGAGAGAGAGAGAGAGTGAGAGAGTCTGGAAGAAAATCTCAAAATTCCACGACGTGAATAATTTATTCAATTGGTGTCCAATTTATCGCAGCTCTGCAATAATTCAGTGCAATTCCGCGATTGAATCGTTGGTTTAAAAAACACCCTCAAGCTGCCGAAGGTTCCTAAAGAATCATAAATTTTTTTTAAAAAAATAAACAGCAAATTTTAGAATATCAATCCTACATTTTTATTCATTATAAGATAGTTTGTTGATTTTGAGTTAAATAAAGAGGCATAAAGAATTCACTATTTTCACAAAAGTCGAATAGATTCGGTTAAACAACGAGTTTTAACATTCTTCTATGCAAAATTTCATGAAGTTTGATTTAAAAAGATATTGAGAATCAAAGCAAAAATTAAAAAAAAATACTTGGATTTATCTGGGTTATTCGTAATGTATTTTTATTCATTGAATTATTAATTCTTAAACACAATTTTCCGACAAATATCCATATTTTCTGATCAAAGAATGGGTCTAGTCTAAGTGTTTCTAGGTCATTAAATTTCTCTTTCTACGAATTTTATGATTTATGTGCCAGAGAAGAGGTAAAAAACATTTTTTTCCTTCAACAAAATTCTATTTGGTAGAGCGAGAAGATTTAGAAAATTGATTTAAGATTTAAAATTTTATTCACTAAATTCTTTATTTAATATAATCTTAGGCGTATAATCGGTACAATATTTTGTCCAATTTGATGAGGGTTAAATCAAAAACTTAGAATGACTAAATAAATTTCTGAATTTTAAATTTTTAAATGTATTACTGTTCCTTTACTTGGGAACTGTATAAGACCGATCAGACCTAATTTTCTAATTTTTAACTATTTTTGGTTAACCTATTTACTCATTTCGTTTCTATGCACCCCCATTGACGTAATTATTATTTACTTCAGAAGTTCTCAATGACGTGTAATCATAGCACAATTATATATATATATAATGGAAGAAATAATCAAATTAAGTAGTAAACAAGACGTATTATATTTAGAAAACACGATCATGATGATTTCATAATAGGCATTACATATTTGGAATGATGCAAACATAATTTTATGTAAATAAATTTAATTTATTTTATTAATACAAAGGCTTAATAAAGACGCTGAGGTTCTTACAAAAATAAATTTCATGAATTTTAATGATTAGTTAGAACATAAAAAGTTAACTATTAGTGTTGAATGAGTTTTGATGTTTTAAGAACTTGTAGAAGTAGTCTATTAATTCAGGGGGAAAATAAACGCCGAATTTATGTTTTCCAGCGACGTTTTGAGAAATTTATTGTCACATTTAATCTTTCGTCTCGTGTTTTTGTTTCAATACATATTAGGAAATTTAATTTTCATAATTTATTCAAACTAAAATTAAGTAATTAACACTTTCGCGCCTAAGAGGAAGTTATATTATATTCGTGATATTTATTCTATTAATATTTTTAGAAAGCTTTAAGCTTTCTATGATTAATTAGAAAATTTTTCCATGAAAGGGTTGAGAATTAAAATAAAATAAAAAGCCGTAAAAATAATGAAGAATGAGCAAGAACTTTATAATTTTATCACAGCACTAAATTTCAATTTAATGATTTAAAACTTAGAGATTGTAATTAAGTCGAAACATCGCTGGATAGCATCAAAGCAGCGTCTTCTTTCTTTCACGATTGCTATTTTGTCGCAATTCCAAGGTCAACGACCTGAGTATTTTACATGCTTTTTAAGCTTTTTGATAGCTTTCTTCAGTCTTGAGATTATTTGTAAAAAAAATTGTAGGTGAATTTGAAATTTCCTGCCGAATTTACTCATTTCCCTCGCTTAATCGTTATCTTATGTAATGTAGCATTAGAAAAATTGTTTGTAAATTTCATCATTCACTTTCCTCTCCATTCATCTTCTTTTCAGCATAATGATAATGATTGGAAATAATAAATTGTAAGCAAAATAGGGAAAATATCGTCTCTTCGCGTCTACAGCATATTTCGTCATTATTTCATTTTTTTTTGCACTTTATGGGTTTCGCATTATTTGCATTTCTGCCGATGCAGTCAATGTAATCAATATATACGTGTCTCTCCAGCTGCATACCAGCTATCAATTGATCTATGAAGTATTTAGGAGGGCGCCTAATGGGGAGAACGTCTCAATTTCACATGGGAGTGTGCAAACGAGGCAAAAATTTGATCCCTTCGACGTGCTCAAAGACAATATTGTTGGTGTTGCAGTGATTATTAAGTGGTGCATATTTTTTTTACAACTTGAGGTGCGATTTAGTTTCTTCGTGGAGTGTTGGTTCAGTGCTGAGTAGCTTTTTCTGCGGGTCGGGTGCTTCAGTGCGAACGCCACAAGTATTGTCTCCTCCAAAAATAATCCCCCGCGCAAACAAGAGCAGAGTAGAAGGAATTTCGAGTGATTTACAAGGTGTTGGGAGTTTATGATGAGGTGTGGTATTGCCACTAAGATTAGGGAAATTTTTATTTAACACGAAACATTGTGAAAGATGGACGAGGAGGTGGAAATTAAGAAAGTCGTAGATGAGAGTTTAAAAAATGTCTCATCGGAGGAACCTGCCGGGCAGGCAAAGATGAGGAACCCCTTCAAGTCTCTGAGGTTGAAGAAGAAGAAAGCCACGGTGGAAGAAGCAACTGCTGCGGGAAGTACATCCACGGAAAAAATTCCTAAAGCCAAAAAGGCAAAGAATGAAAAAATTTCCCGGAACTTTACAATACGCGGAAGTTTGGGGAGGAAGCGCAAAGTAGCCGATAGGAAGGTTGAGATTCCCCCGGTGACTCCTGAGGGTCTCGAGAGGCAAACACCCGAAGGGGGAAGCCCATTGAGTGTGTCTGATGCAACGCTCTCGGAGATTGAGCCAAAGAAAGCCCCACCAGGGTCTCCCAATACGGCTTCCGCGAAGCAAAGCGAACGGATTGTGTTACCATCCGAGCCGAGTCACAGCCACGAAGGTGAGAAACCCCACAGAGTGGAAACAGTCGCAGATCGTGTTTCTGCCTTTCAACAGCTCACCACCAAGAAATCCTCACACTCAACTATTCGATCGAAAATCACGAGGAAGTTCCACGCCACGGAAGCCACGGCTGAGAATCTCAAGGAGAAATCCCAAAAGTCTTTTATGCAGCAAGAGACGGAAGTATCGTCAAAGGAGGCGGAAGGAGCTGAGCAGGGAGGTGGTGTGAATTTTTCCATTGGAACTGCCGTACGGCATCCACCCGGTCTCAGTCTTTTGCGGCACATTACATCCCTCGAAAGTGACAGTGAAGAAGCATCAGGAAGTAACTTCCTTGAGGAACCTCATAAATCTCACAGCCCATCCGAGAGATCACTCCGCAGAATTGCCTACGTAGCTGGGGCATCCTCAAGTGGATCCCAAGAGGATACAGCAAATAACGAGGAAACACTCGAAATTGGGTTGAAGGATAAAGAAAACCTTCCTGAATCCGATCTAGCTGAAGATTGTGAAAAAATGCCCGCTCACGGTGATTTAATTGCTGACAATGTGGGGGTAAATTTTATTTTCGCTCATTTTACAGCTCTTTTATCACTTTGCAAACAAATCCAACACAATGTGTTGGCGAATTAGAAAGAAAAAGTGTTTGTGTATTTAATGGACTTAATGTTATATTCCGTTTTATCCGGTTGTAAGGAATGCGGTAGTAGAAAAGCAGATAGTAAAAAAAACGCGGTGGATAGGCGGCGCTGTTGTAGCAAAAGGGGACGCGGACTCCATCAGCGACATATTTGTTTTCACGCGTTCTTTTGATAATTTTGTATTTCTTTTTGTTATATCGCGGTTAAGTAAAGATTTTATGATCCTAATTAAAATCTTCTAATCAAATTTTTTTGTTTATAAAATCAGGTTAATTAAGCGGCAATTTTGGAGCTCCCCAGTCTTTTTCTTACGCTCTTTGTACGTCTAGTAAACATTGAGCTATGATAAACATTCAGATTCTTCAGATTAGAAATATTACGATTTTTTTTCAAAACGCGCAAAACTGTTAAAAAAAATTCTTTTTTGTTACATAACATAATTTTATGGAGCATTGCAATTGAATCATAAATCGCTTTCTTTACTAGTTCTTTTCCACTGCAACCATCTGTGGAAAGCAGGAAAAGAATTTATTTGCCCAAAATGCACTCAATGACGTCACTCTTGTGCTTTCTATCCATAAATGCATCATTATCCTACTTAACAGAGCATTCCTTTCATTTCATCTCTCACTGAATATTTTTTTAAACAATACAAAATAAACTAATTAAAACATCAAGAAACCCTTAATAAAATAAAATAAAAATAAAATAAGGAATAAAAATAAAAAAAAGAAATCTTTCTCACAGGCAAATATGACGCCAAGTGGTCAAACAAGTGGCGGAAAGAAGGAGCATCTGTACAAAATTCTTGTAATTGGTGAACTCGGGACGGGAAAGACGTCCTTTATTAAGCGCTACGTTCATCAATTCTTCAGTAACAACTACAGAGCAACAATTGGGGTGGATTTTGCCCTTAAAGTCATACCATGGGATGAAAATACAATTGTCCGCCTACAGCTTTGGGACATTGCGGGTAAGAAAATTTAATTAGAAAATGTTTTAAAGTGATATAGAGAAGGACTAATTTCTGGGGGGATTGTCTTTGTACCCAAAAAAATTTAAAAAAAAAAAGGCCAAGAACGCTTTGGGAACATGACGAGGGTCTACTACAAAGAGGCTGTGGGAGCTTTTATTGTGTTTGATGTCACGAGATCTGCTACATTTGATGCTGTGGCAAAGTGGAAGCAGGATTTGGATGCAAAGGTACAACTACCAGATGGAAGCAATATCCCATGCGTTTTGCTGGCGAATAAAGTGAGATTTTCTTCATATTTTTTTGTGAAGTAATAAAAGAACTAAAAAGTTCTTTATTATTTTGTTGTCTGTTGTGAAAGAGAAAATTTATGGTAATTGTTGTATTTTTCTCTCCTTTTATGGGGACAGTGTGATCAGGAGAAGCAAGGCTTTGTGTGCAATTCAGCAAAAATGGATGAATATGTGCGTGAAAATAAATTCACAGCGTGGTACGAGACGTCTGCCAAGGAGAATGTTAACATTGAGGAGTCAGCGAAAGCCTTAGTGACGAAAATCTTAATCAATGATAAGACAATTGTTGCCGATCCCGGGGACGATGATAAAGTCATGCTCACAAATTCGACCCACTCAACGTCCAAATCGTGTGCCTGCTGACAACTTTTCCATATTTTTTGCCATCTTTTGCCATTTTGAGAACGTCCATATTGTGAGAGAGAGATTTAAAAAGGAGAGGAAGAGTGTTTTTTATCGTCGCAAGAAGAAAAATTATTCCCTGTATTTGAGAGATTGTCTATATTGAACAAAATGTTTGTATACCAGAATAAGTACAAAATTATACAGAGAGAAGGGAGACACCACACGCTCGATGACGTCCATTCAATTGATAAAAAAACACATTTTTGGCCAGGAAGTTGATTCGAAGAATAGGTGGATGTGCGTTGTAGGAAAAAAAAAACTCTGCCACCCTTCGGACACTTTTGTGATTAAATAGCTTGAATTATATATTAACTACCTATCACTCTTACAATGTAATATTCTTTAATCTTTATCATTTTTTTAATTAATCACTTTTAGGAGCTTTTTTCAAACGTCTCTAAATCTATCCACGTAATTAAAGTTTTTAATAAAATTCTGTATAAAACATATTTCCCATCCGTTTGGCAACTATCATCCACTGTGAGTGAGATAAAAGAAGGAACCTTTTTATAACAAGAAAAATGATTATTTTAATTATAGCTTTTCACACAAAAATCTCATCTTTTGCATTTTCAATTTGCGCGCTCTCTAAGTGGGGAATTGAGTCTCTGAGAGATGGCACTGCGAACATCGAAAGGTCACGGCATGGTTGCCCTCCACACTCCACACTAGAGACCGAAGTTAGTCGAGTTGAAGTCGCGACTAGTGACTAGTCGATGGATTTTCTTGAGTCGTCGTCGTTGATTAATTTTATCGACTAGTCGTAAGTCGTCGTAGTCGATCTCAAGTCGACTCAAAGTCGACTAATACTCAAAAAATAATAAATAATGGCTCAGAACAGAAGGCCGTGACTTTTGGTTGACGTCTTCGCGAAGCAACTTTTTGGAAGCGACTTTTTTGCGAAGACATAACCTCAAAGCAACTTTTTTTTGTGCAAAAAAGTGAGAAATACGGGGAAAAATGCATTGCAGTGCCCCCGGAGGGCTTCCCGTATGCTCTTGATGCATTTTTCAGGTGAAAATTCGCACAATTCTTTTTTTTGTCACAAAAATCTTTCGAGGCAACTTTTTTGGCACTTGGAGGTGACTTTTGTGAGGCAACTTTTTCGAGGTAACTTTTTTGAGGAAACTTTTTCAAGGTAACTTTTTTGAGGAAACTTTTTCGAGGTAACTTTTTTGAAGAAACATTTTTGAGGAAACTTTTTTGAGGAAACTTTTTCGAGGAAACTTTTTTGAGGAAACATTTTTGAGGAATCATAACCTCAAAGCAACTTTTTTTTTTGCAAAAAAATTGAAAAATGTGGGAAAAACTGCACTGCAGTGCCCCCTTAGGCTTCCCGTATGCTCCTAAATTCATTTTCCAGCCGAAAATTTGCACAGGAACTTACAAGTTTTTGGTAGTTTTGGCAAAACGGTCGGTAACTTTGGCAAAAATATCGGTAGATTTGGTAAAAGTGTCGGTTATTTTGGACAAAAAAAGCGGTAATTTTGGCCAAATTGTACAAACTACAGGCGTGCAGGATGGCACGATGAGAGGGTTAAAGGGGGGAGGGTGTTGTGGGAGAGTCGAATGGAGAGGAGATCGCGAGAGTAAGTAACTCAGGAACAACTACACATCTGTACAATCATGTTCTGGAGCGTTGTGTGGACGATCTGTTCTTGGGGATTGAAGTAGAGCAGCGTCAATGGGGCTATCTTGCGTGGTGAGCAGCAAGCCTGTGCTGAGCTGGCGAGCTGCATCACGTGCCTGCCCATAGCGCGTCAGGAAGTTAATTGAGCACTCGCCAGAGCAGTAATTAGCATCGTACTGCTTTGGTGCAATAACCCAATCCCAGCCGAATTTATCGAAATCCACAACGAGTGGGTAGCGACAGCAGCGGGTCTCACTCTCATTTTCACGATACGTTAAACTTGTGGAGCGTTTGGGGCGTCGATGCCGCCTATCCCGGGTCACGATCTCAATAAAAGGGACCTGTGAAAATGAAGAGAGAAATAAAGTGTTGCATCTGGACGTACCTGCGAGATGAGATTTAATTAGTTATTATCCCTCAACGTCGCCGATGGTACGGGTGGCCGAAAAGATGTCCAGATCAACAAAGATGTTCGAAACAAATAGATTTTAACACACTCAATACTTTATTTCACTGATATAATTAATACAAAGAATTCATGAGATATTTCGATGCTGTCGCGTGAACGTCTAACAGTAGAATGACAATGGCGGGTAGAAAATATTAGGATGTCCCATAAGGTTACCATCCAACATAAAGTTTTTTCTTTAGAGATAAAATAGTTTTTTTTTTTTTTTTTTTTTATTTACATGCCCTGAGTATAAAGATATACATATACAGTCGTGCTCTCGTGGTAGGACCGTCGTCAAAATGACTTCTCCGCGGTAAAACGGCTTCAGAATGAGGAATTTTGCCTTCGCAGTGGGACAATTAGTATCCTACCTTTCCAATAGTACTAATTGTCCCACTGCGAAGGCAAAATACTTCATTCTGAAGCCGTTTTACCGCGGAGAAGTCATTTTGACGACGGTCCTACCACGAGAGCACGACTGTATAGGACTATTAGCCCAGGAAAGTTAATTTTTGGCCTTACACAAATTCGAAGATGGCTAAATTTTGCACCATTCGATAGCAAAAATTCAAAGAAATCTTGTTTGTTTGGACGAAAACTGCGCTTATGTGGTTGCTTTTTTCACAAAATGCGATTTAATATTTTCCATACAATTTTCTATAGAAGCCATTGAATGAACAGGTGGCGCCGCGAGTAGTTCAACATTATAAATTCAATTTGATATTTTAACCTCAAAATAAATGTTTTTGTTTTCATTTTTGTGTTCGCGTCTATACCGTACGTCCGGAATACGTGAGTTTTTGGTGGTGCCCCACGCTTTGGGCAAGCATGTGACCTTGATCGTGTTGTGAAATTATTATTGTCACACCGGGACGCTTTATTGATTTCCTTTAAATATTAAAAGAAATCTCCGTCGGTGCATATGATCTTGTACTCAATCAGCCCAACCGGATGCTGGAAATCAGATTCTCTTGTAAATCCATTCCGACTGTCAAAAGCCACGCGAGGTACGCCGGATATCGCTGAATTTCATCGGGAAGAAATACCTGTAAGTAAATATTGATTCCTTAGAGCTCTCTGTCAATCACAACATTCATCAAATTATCGCATTCTGTCAGGTGAGCACCGCATCCAGAGGTTCTTCTCAACCATTGTCTACGTGAGTGTCTTCTCGGCGATCGAATGCGGGATCCTGGCGATCATTTATGGCACCTACATTGCCCGTGTGATGCGCTTCAATCGAACCAGACCACTTCCGGATGCAATGCGGGGTTTTTTCGAGGGTTGCAGCAAAATGCCGATGTGGCGGAATTGCTGAAGAAGCAGGCGTACCTCATAAGCTTCCTGCAGGATCACAATCTTCATCTGAATCAGGGTCTCATGCTT